>NC_134700.1:189874845-190199845 GCF_043290135.1 Rhipicephalus microplus | reverse complement strand
AAGGTGCGCGTTTGTAATTCGGTTCGAAAACTGCCCGTAACTCTACCAAATTGTAGGAATGTTTATTTACATGATCAACAGCAAGGTACAAAAGTGTTGATTGCTGCCGTTGTTGTTCTCACGCATATTAAAACTGCCTCTACCCACGAGGGAAATAAGCCACACCTTAGTTTGCAGAGTAAACGTGGCAGCAAAGAATCAAATGCCAATAAGCGCTGTATAGGATAAATAATGCGATAACACGTGATACAAATGAACACATTGGAGTGGACTGCCACCCAAACATGAACAAACAAAAGTTTAGAAAAAAAGTTTCTCCGTGAGGTTTGTAATCTCCAGCAGCTTGACCTTCTGAACTCTTGAATGGCTTTTTTTCTTCTTTAGAGCAGTGCAAATAACAACATCGCCAGCACCAAACTGGCCGGCTCCAAAAGGCGAAATGTTTGGTGTAAACAATGCCCGGCCTACCAGTCGGCATTGTAAGAAACCTTTGTTTTGCGTAAGGGGTCAAAACGGTCCCATCAGAAGAGAAAGGAATCAATTTTTTCGCTCGTACATTGGAAATTGTGCAGAGGTTATTGAATGAGAAACCATATTTTTGAAAGTAAATATTTATACGGCTAACTCTACAGCATCAATTTCTTAGTCACCTCGCATTGACGTGAAGGACATAGCGTTCTAATGGAATGCTAAACGTCGCTAATACTCGGATGGAATCAGACGTCGTTCAGTCAACTTTAGGAAAAAAAATGCATCTAAATCTTGCTCTTTTATGATTAAGGCTAATGGTAAGTTATATAAATGATTACGAAAGAATAACGATGAACTAAATAGGAATAACGGTGTTTGAAAGAGAGACGAAAGTGGTTTATTGAGTATAATGAAATGAATTTATCGTATTTATTTCACTTGAACTTATCTCATTGTCTACGGCGACCGTCTTAGGAAGTCAGTTACGTTTTGTTGGCCTTTCAAGATAATAAATAATGTCCTGTTTAAGCAGTCGTGCAAGATTTTGAGCTGCGACAAAGACAAGGTTTCCTTTGGCTTTGCAGGCTTGTTGAGGGGCAAGCCGTATAGGTTTAATTTGAATATACTATCATAGCTGCGTGTCACATCATGCTATCATTGAACCTTATTATACCCCTTGAAATGCAATGAGCTGGAGGCATAGAACATAGCTCTGCAGTATGATCCTATAGCAGGTTGTTGGTGGCTATTATACTTATCATTCGCCTGCTAACATTACATGATTGGGGGGGGGGGGTGCTAACGCTTCCTGTAAAGTTGTTTTCGCCTCGTGGCGCACGTGTTTCGTGCATAGGCCGTATTTCGGGTTCACAACTAGCGAGTGGTAGGTGACGTTGTGCTCGCGAGCGTTTATTACCACCACCATAATCCTGGTTAGATCGGTAGCGCCGGTGGTGACCCCTGGCGGCAAGCCTTGGGGGCGGAACGAAAGAGCTAAGCGAGTCTTTTTGTCTAGTGGCGTTTGGCGCGAAGGGCTGTCTCTCGCAGCAATAGGACACCCCGGTGCACGGTACCGCGGGCCGTCTGCCGCAACGTTTCTAGACTAGGTAAGTTGCAAAACTCCCCGCGTCGGACTACTCGTCACACGGCGCCGGGACAGCTTCCGGTTTGGTGGCACTGGCGGCGCAACAAGCTTCCGCTAGCAGACGAAAACGCGTGGTCGTCGTGGCAAGACGCCATGGCGGCCGTTCTGAAAGAGCTTTGCCAACAGTATATTATCAAGATTTGTTGTGCTGCCGCAGAAACTTAATACTTCGTAATATTTAGTGGTGTAAGGCAAATACAGTATAATTATGGTTTTCTAAACTGCCCGCAATAAACAATGCTTGATATATATAGCATAACATTCGAGTCTGTCGGTTAGTAGCTAGTTGGTGTACGTTCGCAATAGATTTTTAGACGCGAAAAACCCAATTACAATGTCTGGCATCCTCTTTTGTGGCTGTGTTTTTCGGGCTTGAAAATAACTCACAACTATGTGGCGCAATCTTATGGCTTTTGTCTGGTTAAGTAGTCAGTTTTTTTTTTTCGTGTCAGTCACATTCTTTAGCAACTTAGACCGTCGAAAAGCTACGCGTGCGGCCATATTCTTGAGCATGTCTTCCCTTTGCTTCTTCTGGAGTTCCTCTAATGAAACCTGTTAACACAGCTGCAGCCAAACCTTCGAGCAGAGACCGCACTTTGGGGTATCGGTGAGCACTTCGTAGTCATTACTGACGAGTCTGCCTGCTGAAGCATTGGAACAACATGAACACACTTGCAGCTATTCTATAGGTCCTCCAGATGTTCTGCTTATTGGATGATGGTATCGGCTTTGCCAGGTTACTTGGCTAAGCAATAGTGACGGCTGCCAATGGTGACTGTCATGTCTTTTGCGACGACAACGCATTTCTCCACAAATGGCGCTCGTTTTTTTCTTTGAGCCCTAGAAACACCACAAGAAGTTTTGTCTCGCCATTCTCAACAACGTTCCGCCAGCATGCAAAAAAAAAAAAAAAAACATTTTCTATGTCTTGAAGCGAAAGGACGCCACTAGTTGACGGCATGTCGAGACTTATTTCACTGCCTTCGAGCTCAGTGCTCGGAGATAGTCTATTCGTTTTCGCCGATGATATTCTGGAAAATACCCCACTCCTATCGGGCAGCTTTCGCTTCTTTGTCGCGGGCCCCGCGACAAAGGTAAGCGGGCGAATTCGGGAATATTAGTGGAACGCATCCTTCGACGAGGTCCCACTTTCCTCTTGCGATTTGCACCTTCTTACCATATGACGTGAGTGAAAGTCTTCAGGATGTCCTTCTCATGAAAGTGCGTATCTCATAATCATATGGTGGTTTTGGGACGTTAAACCCCACAAATCTAATCTTCTCACGAAAGTGCATATCACACACACGTGAGGTGCTGGGCAGTTTCTTATCCGCACGAGAAATAGCGTGGTCCCATACCTCTCGCTGCTCAGGTACACGTGGGCACAAAAGAAAAGTGGTGTCTCTCATTTCCCGTAGCTACTCTACAGCCGAGAACGCAACATCCGAGCATGATGGAAACACGCGACACATTCAAAGCAGAACAGGGTGCGCTGAAGCACAGAAATGTTCACGCAGAAAGAAGCCGCCACAGATATTGTCGCACTGCAACATGCACAGCGATGGACGTTACGGGAGTGACACGAGCGAGCCACAGAACACCTACCAGTGAGCGAGCTAGGTGTTCTGTGAGCGAGCATGCAGTGAGTGAATCTGGATGCGACAGCAGCGCCACAATTGCCGCTGGCAGCGGCCGCGCCGCGCAACATCGCTCAGTTTTGCAACTTACCTAGTCTAGAAACCTTACCTGGTCTGCCGGGGGCCATTGTGGCGAGTCAGGCGTTAGCGACACCACCTTGTTTGTCATTTTGTTCAGTGTTGTGTATTATTGTGTAAGGTTGGTTATCGTGTTGACCTCAATATGTATAATAATTCGGCTGGCGATATCGTCGTTCTAAAAGTAGGCCAATAAACGAGTGTGGAATTTGTTTCGGTCAACGCCTCCTCTATAAAGATGCCTGAGGAATGGCTCGCGCTCCCAGCGGAGTTGGCCTGCCTTCAGTTTTAAATACGCTCCGCGCCGTGGCGCTCGCGACCGACACTATCTTCACGGCGGTGGGCGGTACCAGCTAAGTGTTTTTCATCCGTGGCCCATAGGGGCGCGTCAGTCGAGAATTGTTCAAGACCTGCCACTGTGCATCACTGTTTCGGAGGCTATGCAAAGTGTTGCGTTGTTGCACCGTCCACCACAGATGACGCTAGCGACCGAGGACATTTTAAAATGAAGGAGGGAAAGGGTGTGGCAGCTGTTTTTCTTCTCATGCGGCAGGCATCTTTCTAGAGGAGGCGTTGGTTCGGTCAGACCGCGTCCGCTGTGTCCGTTCACTCCAAGAGTGTGGTGCTCTCGCCATTTCGAGACCCCACAGATTACAACACCCCCCCCCCCTCGCCCCACACACATACTTCATGCCTCTCCTACTTCGCTAAATGACCTAAGAGAGCACATACAAACCAACAACTAGAATTTCAAAAACTTCAGCGACGATTACAATACTACGGATCTGGAGCACAGCTTCGTGTGGGGGCAAGACGGACTGGGTTGGAAGTTTAAGCTTTGTCAAGGTATCGACCACGCCATGAATCATAATTGTCGCGTAGTAGGACTGCGCTCACTACGTCATCTCATCCGTCTTTTTTCGTATATAAGCGAGGTACGCGCTTCATATCTGCAAAGTATCATGCTCACTACGCTGACATTGAACTTTGCTGATGACGATAATGAATTATGGCTGATCACTTTGCACTAAGCTGGAAGCAATAAATCAAGGACTCGTTGAGCACTTGGCAATGTGTGATGATGACTTGTTATTTTACTCTTTTTCGACACTATATTACGTCGGTTAATGTGACTCCTTTTTCAACATGACGTTTCCACAGGGTATTTTTTACTTTTTTTGTTCATAAGTTTTGATTAGGAGCACTGATGAATACTTCACTCCAGTAGAATGCTCGACTGCCAAACAGAGGGCCCGTGTTGAAATTCCGTTTGGTCCAGGGTATCCTTTTTTTCTCATTTTATTCAATTATGTCTATTGGTTAGTTTTCCATGTAGATTGGTTATGCCACTGACGGCAACTGCGATGGCAACAGAGGTGGCGAGGCTGGTCACCGCAAAAACGGGGTCCTAAGAACTGCGCTCCTAAAAAGTATAAAAAAGGACGAAGAAAGAAAAAAAGAGAGTTGCTGATGTCATTACCCTCCTTTTCATTCTCACGTGGCTCCTCCTGGCCCTTAATTCCTCTTTTCATCACCAAGCCATGATATGCTTCATTCTCTCCGCTCTTCCTTTTCGTTCTCCTCATCCTTGCTTCTCCTTTCAATCGCTTTGCAATAGTATGCTATGCATGTCTAAGCTATTCATGGCTATACTATGCATGCATACATGCTACGCTACAAGCGGCTTGGCTGTCTGTGGCGCAAGCCTACCCGGTTTTTAACGGATGACCAAAACTTGACAATCGTAGTGTTCCACTGTTAAAGATGTCTCTCTCGTCATAATATTCAGTAGTGCGCGCTAGCATGCTCGTTAGCTGTGCGAGCGGAAATGAAAATCTTTAATTGGATAAGGCGTGGCGCTGGCGGCCCTTTCGCTAGCTTCACATATACCAAGTTTGGTACTACGTGACCTGAATGGACGACGAAGGTAAATGACACGTCCAAACTAGATAATCATGATATGAATTTTGTGTAAAACATGGCTACATGCTACGCTCATGACACGCTCACGGCCGTTTCGCTAGCTCCATATATACCAAAGTTGGTATCAGGTGACGTTAATAGAGGACGAAGGCAAATGAAACGTTCAAACATAATAATCATGATATGGAAGTCACGTACGGCATAATTTACTTCCGCCTCTTAAAGTTGTGCTGATTTTAAAGTGACCCATCACCCTTCCTCATTCATGCTTCGCTTATAATCAATTCCGACTGTAAGTGGGATCTGCCATTGTTTTTCTTTTATGAAAACGAATACTGAGCTCTACTCTGTATACCCGATTGCGAAGAAAGGCATGCCATCACCCAGAGGTCAGAATGTAGTTGAGGTGTTGTGAATCGGCACGAGCCAAGAGCGAATGCGTTCGTCGGCTCCTCTGTACACCTCTCCGAATGCTCTTCCTCAGCTTCCGAGGCGAAATTTCAATCAGCGCACATAGCACGCTAGCACGGGCGTTTTTTCGTGGTTTAGGTATCTGGCGTTTTGTTTTTTGCCCGCAGAGACGAAACTATTTTGTAAAAAGAAGCGTGATGGTGGTAATTTCATGTTACATGCCACAAATCTTGCAATTACTTAAAGTACAACTATTATATTCGTATTTATTTTATTTCAGGCAAGCTAGCTTGAAATTAGTGTAGCGTGGCAAGCTAGCTTGAATTTGTGCAGTGTCCTTAAACTTGCGTTTTCGTGTTAATAGTAAAAATAACTGAATGACATGTAAAAAATTAAGCGCAAGACTGTTACATTATTACTGACGTACTTTTGTGTAAGTGACCTCTAGGTGACTGAGCCAATTAGCTGTCCCCGAGTCTGCATGAGACAACCTGATGTACAGATGTTCTGGAAGTGACTGCCTACGTGAAAATAAGAGATCAACGCTCTCAGAAACGGTGACGATCAACACCATGTAGGTGCTAAAAATTCATCGTCGACCAGTGGTCTTTCTCAGGCAGTATTCCGCACTATAGCGTAGTGTAAGGTCACGCTCCGCGTGCCCTTTCCTCCAATTCAGGGAGACATTCGGACATTCTTGGCCGGAGAAGGCAAGGCAAGTGCCAACTACCAACTAGCCCAAATTGCCATTCTTCTTCAAGGCAAGTGCCCTCCATACTTCCTCCTTACTTCTTCCACGAACCCACCTGTTCGGTCTTGAAGAGTGTGAGTGACCGCAGGCAACAAGTGAGAGGGATAAATGAAGTGGTCAGGGAAGGCCAAGAGGTCTTTTGACTACGAGGAGTTTGTCAGCTGGAGACCGGCCCTGCTACTGAGTACTGACTCAACTACTGGGGAGTTTTCGCTCGAAGGATTTCAAGCTGAATGCATGTGCCGCCCGTAATCTCCGACGCCAGCGCAGCTCTCGCCGATTTATATGCCCTCTGCGATCTCCTGACGCCGTGCAGTTCTCGCCGTGTGGTGCTCCGTCCTCTATCTTCTTCGACCGGCTCCCATTTTTCCGATTTCCTTTTTAAAGACGATACAACAGTCTATTTTTCGGGTACTTCGACGCAAAAAGTTTGGTCTGTCTTTCTGTCTGTCTGTACCTTTGTTTGTTTGTTCACCGTAACGATACCCCAAATGGCACCAAGTGATGCTCCAAAGGGCCAACCACATCCGCAGCGCCCATAATTGCTCAAGTTTCAGCGTTCATACTTGTGCGATTGTGAGTTATAAATTGATTGTTGCTGATATATGAGGCACCATAACAACACGTCAATATTTTGTATGTTTGCCTTTATACTGGAGGAGGCACACATAAGTAATTCTAAGGCCCGTAGCGTTTATCACTTTGCGCCGACAGTGCTACGCGATGCTCAAAAGGGCATTTCCAACGCTTTGCTAAGACGACACGGTGCTGGAACCTGCCTGTCGCTTTGCGTTCTACACCTTATCGCCTCCAAGACAGGTGCGTATCTTTCTCAGTGGTTGCGCTCACCTTTCTTCGTTTTCGAAGATAACTGCCAGATAGCGCTTGTGTCTAACGTGCCTCGATGCGCTCGCTCGCCTTCGCTGCACGGATCGAGACTCTCTAACGCAGCCCTTCCAGAATATGATTCACCAATTCTCTCGCCACCATACACAAGACTATCATCTTTCGAAGACATTTGCAGTGAAACATGCAGATATAGGGCCATTTTTTTTCGTCGATTGCCTTATACTCTCATTTTCTCCGTATCTTTCCACTGTTCTTTTTATCCCCCTTCCTCTAGAACGTAGTGCGCCGTGGCGCCCATGGGGCAGACATAAATTAAGTGCCTTATTCCCTCCTTTCGAGAATCACTGAAACCTACTGAAGGTGACGCTTTTTTTTTTTTTGCTGTACCTAGTCCTGCATTTCTTTGCTGTTTTTTCATCGTCCAGCTTGAAGGCGTCTTCCTATGGAGCCATCGAAGATGGCAGAAAACTGCGTCGCTAAGCTTGGGCCTGACCTTGCTTCGCCCGCAAAGGTGCTGTCCGAACGCCTACTAGTTCAGACAGAAATTCACTAAGTAGTAATATTAGTACGAAGTATTTTCACACGCAAAAAGCTCAAAATTTTTTGTTAAAGATGGAGCGAAAACCGCATCACTTTAGCTTGGCTGAGCCATAAAGAAAATTTTATATATCTAAGTTCTGGGAAAATATTGGTACACATATACGCTTTTTTCCCTTTTGCTTATACAATTGCGAAAATTGTAAGTGTTCATGAGAAGGTGTTTATGCTCAGCCTCGCTTTCCAAAAAAATCAGCATCAAGAAAACGTATGCCCACAGTTGCAGAAATGAAGAATCAGATTTCCTTTTTTTGAAATCTAAGTTGATAAACGGCATTCAGGTAGTGCCTAGACAACTTTTTAAGAATGAGTAGAGCTTGATGGTGACCTTCCACAGCTGTCCGATCTTCATATCGCTTCTTCATAAATACGTGTGCACTTATGCCTATTAATGGATTCTCTACTGCCGCATTGCATGCTACTTCTATTGTCAACACCTGGCAGGTGAGCGGCTGTTTGCCGTTGCGACAAAACAACTTCAGTACCGCCTACGCATACGCTACATACGAGACATACGGCGCATACGAGACAAAGGATTTAAGGCTCCGGGGACTCGCTTGCTGGATTCCGTAATGAACAATTTTGTCATTCGCGATCTCAGACGCCAGCGTAGCTCTTGCCTAACGGCCCGCCGTCTGCGATCTCCTGGGTCCGTGTTGCTCTCGCCGACCGATGCCCCGTCCTCGGACTTCTTCGACTACTTCCCCCCTCTTTCCTCTCTCTTCGCTCCCTTTTCTTTGCCAGTGTGTGGCAAGTACACCATCTTCTGCATATCTTTCTCTTCCTGCTATTAATTTCATCCCTTTCCACCATCCCTACAAGAAGCTTGACCGTGTCGCAAGTTAGACAGACAGAAATTAGTTCATTTTTCCTCTCCTTCAAGAACCACTTACATATACAAGACTTCCAGGATGATTTGAAGAAAAAGTAACGAGTAACATTACACCTGACGTCACTGAAAAAAAATGTTGACCTAAGTACAATGCCAGTTGCAGTTCCGAAACGGTAAAGAGTATGTTACTAAGTTACCCCCTCAAAAAGTAACCCATTAGCGGTTACGTCGTGACTGGGAACATGCTACCGACAGCACTGACTCGAATGAATGAACACATTTTTTTTTTATGAAGGAAGGAGAGAGGTGCCGGAAAGGATTGCAAAAAACATATTCAACAGTTGTGGAAAAATATATTGCCACGTCTCGTGACACAGGGGCGCCTCGTTCCTCGAATTGATTCAGCTGGGTGCTTACGAAAGTCCATATGGTATATATGAGTTTCGTAGTTTCACAGCCGCTGCAGCGTGAGTGTCATACGGCGTCACAAGCCTTGCGTGTCATCATTATAGTGGGCCATCGTTAAGATTCGTCATCAAATACTGCCCCAGCGAAACGATATAAGGTACACGGCGTAACACTTAACTCAATAGTCCTGTTTACTGCTGCTAAGTCGTAGATTGAGTTTTCTTCAGCCATGCTCTGCACACTGTGGGGACCTTGCATGTACACATTTCAATTCGAAACCCGATAATATATAGTAATTACTAGGATTTTACGTCCCACAATCCCGATGTGATTGTGAGAAATGCCGCAGGAGAGTACTCCGGGAATTTCCACCCCGCAGGTTGCACCTAAATCTAGGCACACGGCACGGACCTTGGCATTTGATCGCGAAATCTAGGCACACGGCATTGACCCCAGCCAGAATTTGATCGCGCGCGACAACCCACAGCAGGTCCTGCAAGCACTTCTCAGATGCATAAATGGCGTCAAGGTGTGTTGCTATCTATCTATCTATCTATCTATCTATCTATCTATCTATCTATCTATCTATCTATCTATCTATCTATCTATCTATCTATCTATCTATCTATCTATCTATCTATCTATCTATCTATCTATCTATCTATCTATCTATCTATCTATCTATCTGTCTATCTATCTATCTATCTATCTATCTATCTATCTATCTATCTATCTATCTATCTATCTATCTATCTATCTATCTATCTATCTATCTATCTATCTATCTATCTATCTATCTATCTATCTATCTATCTATCTATCTATCTATCTATCTATCTATCTATCTATCTATCTATCTATCTATCTAACTAACTAACTAACTAACTAACTAACTAACTAACTAACTAACTAACTAACTAACGAACTAACTAACTAACTAACTAACGAACTAACGAACTAACTAACGAACTAACTAACTAACTAACGAACGAATGAACTAACTATCTGTCTGTCTATCTATCCGCCTAGGACTTTTAGCTCTCCTGGCCGTTTCGATGATGGTATCGATACCAAACTTGGTATGGCATAACATGACTGTAGGAAGAACATATTTTACTAGTCATAACATGAAAATCGTGATAAGTATTTCACGAATGCCATGATATACCTTTCATGGTCCAGCAGCTCTTGCGGTTGTTTCGTTCACATCTATCTATCTGTCTGTCTGTCTGTCTGTCTGTCTGTCTGTCTATCTATCTATCTATCTATCTATCTATCTATCTATCTATCTATCTATCTATCTATCTATCTATCTATCTATCTATCTATCTATCTATCTATCTATCTATCTATCTATCTATCTATCTATCTATCTATCTATCTATCTATCTATCTATCTATCTATCTATCTATCTGTCTGTCTGTCTGTCTGTCTGTCTGTCTGTCTGTCACATACCGCATACTTTCTTCCAGTTAGCCTTCAGGCCTTATTTTTCTTATTTTTTATTTTTCTTATTTGTTTCCGTCTGTCTATCACCCTTCCTTCTCGTGATTTGGAGGTCAGTTAAAAAGTATAGCTGATCTCTCCCTCATAGGAATCGGTATGCTACGAAAGTGAAACGCATCTTCACGTAAGTACCTGTTTTGCAGCGATACATGAAAGCTTGTACAATGTCATTATTCTTTGACGTCGTTGCATCCACGTTGACGCCTAGTGACACATCTCGATCACTGTTACTAACGCCCATGATCGTGATGTAACCGCTGGGGTAGCTGAAGTTTTCAACATACGCCTGGACATAACATATTGTGAATACCGCGCATGGATAACATGTTAAAAGACTGATAGCATGGTAAAAGATGGCATGTTAAAAGGCTGATTGCAGATGCGGCTACTGCTAAAGATAGAGAAAGTGAGAATTTATTAAAAGGCAGAGAGGCTAGCTAAAGATACACGCTCCGTTTTGTATATAAAGTGCCGTGCTGTATAGAAGCTACACAGAGTCTTCTTGCAGTATGAATGCGCGTGTGGCTCCTAGTGGTGCTTCGGCCAGCCAGAATTTGATGAGGGAAATAGTTTCACCGACCTAGATCATATTTACAGCTCAGTTTTGTTGAAAACGCGGGTCAATCATAATTGCAAAGTCTAGATCGATAGTTTTATCGATTTAGATCTTGTTTCCAGCCCTGTATGGATGAGCATGTGGTCAGGTGCTTTATCTGATGTCAGAATGAAACTATAAAGAGATGTGTGCACGGGAAATGCTGTAAACGTCCATCACGTGTTGCTTTCAGTTCACCAAGGACAAGTGCTGTTCAACTCGTGGAGTGTCCCTTTTCGCGCATCTGTGCAGAAGGGGAAGTTTTGCTATTTCATTGCAATGTTTTAATTGGATTCAACTTTGGACAGCCTGCAAAATTAAATTCGTGTTTCACATGGCACAAAAAAAAAGGAGTAGTGACTCAAAAACAGGATGCAGCGCAATTGATCGTGTTGTGGAAAAAGCTAGAGAAAATGTGGTAAAAATTTTGACAAATCTACATTTGTGACCATCTGTAAATGATGACTGCCGCCAATGCGAATTCGTATTAATCAGACCTAGCAGGAGCTGTCTATCAGGAGCTGTTGAGGCGACACTAGCCATTGTGAAACAGCATGCACCCGAATGTCACTTTGACTTTCCTTTGATACATACACCGACCTGCTGCATCTGCCTGGTTACGAAGCGTGACTCTTCCGTTTGTGAGTAACGCGAGTGCCCGGAGCTTGTGCAGCGAGGCTCTATACCTCTACTCAATTTTTAACAGCAGTTTGTTTTTAAATCTCTGCTAACTCTTAAGATACTTATGAGTGTTATGCTATGACGTGTAGAAAAAAAAAAGAAGCTGTTCTGCGGCCTATGCAGCTGAGCAAAATGCTGCAGCAATATGTGGAGCTTTTAATAATGCTTGCGACGTGAATAAGGTATGAGCAAACTTTAGCGCTTCATTCAGCTTTAAGTAATCATAAGCAGGAAAAAAAGAACGCCAACACTAGGGTGCAACGGTATAGTGGTACCTGTGCCCGACTGCCGAGTCAAAAGTCGTAAGTTCGATCCCTGCCGTGACATTCTAATTTCAATGAAGCTGGAACGCTAGAGACTCGTGCAGTGTGTGATGGCATTGCACGTTAAAAAACACCAAGGTGTCGAAACTTCTAGAGTCCTAAACTACGGCGTGAATTGTAATCATATCAAGGTTTTAGCGCGCAGAATCCGTGATATCTTTATATTAAAACACACGGACAGAAACACATAGTAGTAACGACAGGTATATTGCACCCCAGTCTCTGCCCGTGTGTTCCTTGGCGCTGTAGCCCAAAGGCTTGATCTTGAGCCAATGCTGCCACACCCATACTCTGGGAAGGAGGGGGTCACGTGCGACCGCCGGCTATCGGGTTCGCTTTTGAGGGGCGTTACGCGCACCTGAAAGTTCATCGCCCTGGCATGCGACATCCATCGTATTTGCAAAACAAAAGTTCCCTTGGAGTTTAACAGAAAGAGCGTACACATCGATAAAACGGGCGCCATAAAAAGTACACAGTACTTCATTGTGACACAAACCTGCCACCCGGAAGACAAGTTCGAAATTAATCTAAGGCAGGTGACCTGGCTTGAGTGGGAGCTACAGAAAACAACATTTTTCATTTCACTTCATCTCACTTTTTTTTTTTTTTCATAGAGAGCGATCAAGCAGTGACCACGGTAAACGCTGCAATGAGACAGCTTGAGGTGCCCTTAGTCCTCGCGTTACATTGTGGCAGCAGGTCGCGCGATCATATTACAGAAACATGTTTTCATAAAAAAAAGTAAAAGAACCAATTGCTTATGGAAAACGATATACTATAGGAATCGATGTACTCTGAAAGAGAAGGCGCTAAAAGTGATGATCACAAAGGGAATAGCAGGTACAATACAGGCACCTGTCTTGTGTCTGCTCTTCCTTTTGTGCTCGTGAGTTTTAGTGCATCTTGTTTGAGTACATGAATAGCTAATTAGCCCAACAATTAGTTCTTGAGATATGAACAAAAAGATATGGCCCAGGAAGGGTGGTATACATGGCGGTATTTTCCCGCAGACAGTCGATTTCTATAACTGCGCTGTACGGAGAGTTCAAGGTTTACTGCTACATACATCACTCGGGTATATTCGACAAAGACTTCGATGTTAAGAACAAAGTAAAACAGGTTAATTGATTGATTGATATGTGGGGTTTAACGTCCCAAAACCACCATATGGTTATGAGAGACGCCGTAGTGGAGGGCTCCGGAAATTTCGACCACCTGGGGTTCTTTAACGTGCACCCAAATCTGAGCACACGGGCCTACAACATTTCCGCCTCCATCGGAAGTGCAGCCGCCGCAGCCGGGATTCGAACCCTAAAAGAGGTTGAACCTGAGTATACTAGAGTGAAGGGGACAATCAGCTCCATCTTGGGTGAGTTATTGTGCAATATTAAAAAAAAAAACTTGATATCCGATAACAAAGAAAGACTCATTTAATTCGAACATAAGTAGAAAAACGAGCGTTGAGAGTGAGATTAATTCAGTAAAACCGAACGGAAACCTCGAACGTATATACAAAAGCAGCTGTTCAACCGCCAACGTTTCCGATTCCTATCAGTGGCATTGACACAGGGCACCATGTATAAGTTCAGGGCGCATCACTACAAAATACTTTTATTGGGTGTCGTATAGAGTGCTCAAACTACTTTAAGGCGACGCTGATGGAAAAATAGCATCAAACGACAAAAGAACTCTAACAAATCTCTTCAATTGTGGAAACGAACTTCATGCGAATCAGTCAGTCAAAAGCAGCCTTTGCCGGATTTTTCGCTTTCCACCGAGCTTGGCGAGGTGATTCGACATGTTCGTGTAATTTCAATAGTCAGTGGGCGTATATCGTGCGCTTAGAAGGCACGCAGAGTAGTGCATTGGTGTGTATAGGGCAGCTCATGTTCACACGTAATAGTCACGTCTGAGCAGAGACGTCGATAACTTCGCGACGAAGCGCATGCTACGAGACGGTAACGTGCGCACCATACCAGGCGGGGGTATGTGTATTTCGCCCTACGCTTTAGTTTTCGCTGTGAGAGGGGACTGCAGGTGGCAGCACCATCCCGGCGTTAGTGCGGAAGGCCGGTTGGGGGCGCTTGTGCGTATGCACACGTCAGCGCTTCGTTGAATCGGTTTGAGTCAATTGTAAAGAAATAAAGCGAGTTCACTGCTTTTTAATGGTGACGCCTTCCATTGTCACATGAATGCATGAAGCCGCCCAAAAGGATGTTTCACATACCACGATGCAGCTGCGCACGCACCCCTCTTTCTCGCGCGCCCGCCTTCTCTCTCAGTCTCCCGTCGAGAGCGGGTCGTGCGGTGGATGTCCCGGAGGCAACGCTACCATCAACAACGAATGCAGTACAACTGAATGCCAGCACTGATCTCGTCGTTGGAGGTGACGGTACCGCGGTGGTTTCGCCGACGTTGGAAAACAAGGCGGCGCTGTGAAGGGCTCGTTAGACCGAACGTAAGCGGGCGAAGCGTGCAGCGGATGCCGAACTGCGTGCTCGCGAGGCCGAGTGCAAGCGGGCGAAGCGTGCAGCGTATGCCGAACTGCGCGCTCGCGAGGCCGAGGACAAGCGGGCGAAGCGTGCAGAGGATGCCGAACTTCGCGCTCGCGAGGCCGAGGACAAGCGGGCGAAGCGTGCAGCGGATGGTGAACTGCACGCTCGCGAGGCCGAGATGAGGCGTCAGCATCGAGCCGCGAACAAAGCGCTGGTACTAACCGTGAGCTACAACGATAACACGAATAGGTGCTAATCTGTAGTGTAGTTTGTGTGTGTGTGTGTGTGTGTGTGTGTGTGACGCGCTCGCGATGTGTGCATTTAATGCATCGTACGAAAATCGTGAAGTGTAAATAAATAATACATCGTATATAATGCATCCGTGTACAAATGCTTCATGACAAACAACACTTAAATTCATTAATTACACTTTAATCATCATCATCAGTAATAAAGTTCCCAAGCATTTCCCCGAGGGTGAACATGGTTAAGTGCGAATGCACGGCGTGATGCTATGAGGGGGAGTAAAGTTGAAATCCATTGGCATTCGCCAGTGAGTTAACGTAAACTCCCCCGTGTGATCAAATTGCGATTACTACGAACCATTACACCATAAAGGCACAATAGTGTGATTAATAAATGTAATAGTGCGAAAAAATAAATACTCCTCATGGCATCACCCCGTGCATTCGCACTTAACCATGTTCACCCTCGGGGAAATGCTTGGGAGTTTTTTAGCCTCTTGGCGTCACGTAGCACGTAATTATACGTCGAGCTGGTACCTGACTAATCAAAGGTCCTTGCTTGGCTTCTGAGCCGCCGTAGCTGAGCCGCCGTAGGTAGGCCATCAGACGCGTTATTCGAAAATCGCAGGTTCAGCCTCTGCTAGCGGCAAGGTATCTTTTCGTCTACTTTGATTGCTTCACATATACATTACAATCATTACTAATAACAATCGCTATACCTTACTTGGCATTCTTGTCTGATAGTTAGCATTTATATTATGTCTAAGAAAAACCAGCCATTATATTTACTTTTCATCTATTTATTTGAACAATGGGGCAGCTCGCATCGGGACAGAAAATTCTGCCCACCCTCTCCCACAAGATATAACAGGCGTTTCTGCTCGTATGAACAGGGTCACGTTCGGCCGTGAAGACAAAGATTAATGCTTTTGGGTTTTCCGTGTCATGAAGCCGAACAAGCTTGACAATGTAGATGAATGGTCAAGTCAAGCACGTGTAAACCTTTCATTTTGACAAAGGGCAAACAATAACGCCTTGTAACAATTACAGAAAGTGGTGCGGAATAATGCATTCCTACTAGCCTTCCTTTTTTTTGACTGTCATTAAAACTTCATGTGCACTTACACTTATTTTCAGCAATGTACCCTGCCAAGTGCCGGCTTTCGACAGCGGTTGATATTTCTGAGCTCCCTCGGAATGGCCGATGGTGCATTTCTTCGTACGAAAAGGAAAAGCTTCGCATCTCCACCAATCTGTACGCGCAGAACAACAGTCTTCAGAGGAAGCACAACAACACTGTGCTAGAGTTTTGCCAGCCGGCGTTCTTTGCGGAGCCGCAAAGCACGATGCAAGTCTTGGACGTAGGTTGTGGAACTGGCGACTTCACACGGGACTTCCTGCTGCCACGTTGCCTGCCGTGTGCCAGGCTAATCGGCATCGACTGCAGCGTCGACATGATCAAGTATGCTAGCCGACACTCGGCTCACGAGAAGATAGAGTATGAGGTGCTCGACATAGGCGAAGACGTGACAGAATTCATTAGTCATCGCGGACGCTTCGACAGGGTTTATTCTTTCTACTGCCTTCAGTGGCTGAAGGACCAGGGCAGCGCACTAAAGAATATAGCGGCACTGATGGCACCGGGGGCGCAGTGTGTACTCGTATTTCCTGCTTCGCACCAACCCGGTGCAGTGTGGAGCCTTCTGGCCAAGATGGATCGCTGGGCAAAATATTCCAAGGTAACGATGGTTCACTATAATTAGCTTGATCAGGCGCTTTCAGGCACAGACGGAGAGCGAGTGAGAGAAATGAGTTGCGTATGCACCCGCGAAATTTTCAGTTGAGTTGCCAGATAAACGTTATCAATCCCTTTAAAGCGACTCTGTCACCATAGGATGAAGTACAAGCCCTCTGGGTCGGGCACTTTATCACAGAAACTCTGATTACTGAAGGACAGGCACTTCTCACGAAACAGCACCACACCGTAAAACCGCGAGAACTTGTCAGGCTGGCCGAAGTGGACAAACGGAACATGCGCTCACTTAAATTCTACCATTCAAACACACGCGCACACATTGTCAGGACTTTGTAATTACGCGCACACGATAAGCTGTCGCTTAATTTTCAAGCATAGAACAAGTGAATTTTTATTTCTGCGTAATTGCAAGCTGTGACAACACATGGCGTACTCAAGTGATAATCAAATGCTCAATGTAAGCTATACTTGTGGAGTAACCCAATATACCAGCCTCTCTTTTTCATAGAAGGTGCGGCGCCCTTACTGTGTGCTTCTGTTTACATCGTGTCTGTGAACTGTAGTTCTATTTTCCAAATGGCCTCAAACGGATTTCGAAATAAAGTCGCGCCCATCGGTCAATCCTTTCATATTGATCAGCTAACAAGTGTATTTTTCTATAAAAACTAGCCCAGCAGTATATACTTTCATAGCGACAAGCTTATCAGTGAATCATTTCATAGCGACTAGCCCATCAGTCTATCCTTCCAGACTAATGCATAAGCCTATACTTTCATAACCATAAGCCCACCGTTGTATGCTTTCTAAGGGACTGGCCCATCAGTCTATCCTCTCATAACGACTAGCTATTCTATACTTTCATGGTGACAAGCCAATCGATGTATCCTTTCATATCTACTAGCCCATTTGTCTATCATTTCATAATTACTGGCTCATCAGTATATCATCTCATAACAACCAACCCATGCATGTATCTTTTAATAGCTACACCAATCAGGCTATTCATACATAAGGACTAGCCCGTAAGTCTATCATTTCGTAATGACTAGCATATAAGTATATCCTTTCGGGTGGGTTTGTTTCGAATGTGCTGCTCGTCTGTCCTTGGTACAGATGCTGCTGCAGTTTATAGTGAAGAGTCACTACATGGTGGACAAGACCGAACAGATGCGGTACATGTCCACACTACTCCGGGAAGCCGGCCTGTTCCCCAATATTTTCGTGCTGCCCAGGCTGGTGACGTTTGATGGGTGGTCCGAACAGGCCATTGTCGGTAAGCCAGGTGATGTAAACCTCCATAAAGTGGTTCTTTTACGTGGACATTCTTGCATGATATATGTACAAACAGGTAAAATGCGTGCGATTGTTCATAGCAGCTTTAATTCATGAAACATTTTATATTATATCTCTCTACAAATGCTGACTGAAAATTGGGAATTGGAAGCTTTCTTAATTAGTGTACTAGGCACTAGTATAGGCTTAGTGATGACAAAATTTTTGCACGTCGAGGGGGCATCTTCGTTCAGGAATACAATGCAAACCAACACGTGAACTTGCACACACACATACTCGTATATATACAAGCAGACTTATTAATGAACGCGAAGCGACAATATAAATGAAATAGCTTGATAAAAGCAGGTAGTATTATTTTCTACTCTACTGCATTAAATAACTATTGATTATGTTAAAAATAATTTCTTGATCTCTTATTAAAAGAAGATAGCGAAATGTTCATACAGCATTTAGGGAGTTTTAAGTCTCATGTTTCAAGCACATACGAAACATTGCACTAAGAGTATGAAGCATTTCAAACTAGCTTGAAGTCAGCCAATTCGCACTCGCATTCATGTTTGTAGAAGTTATTTCGTGGCATAGCACGAGATATGTGACCGTCCATTTGCTCCAACTGATGTCTTGAATTTACGAGGCGTGCTGCGTTTTAAGAATATACCATTGCTCACACCATTGTAAATGTTGAACAATAAACTCTTTGCCATGGGCCGTATTCAGTACATAATAGCTCGAGTGAAGTAGAAAGACGATACCACTGTGCTTGCTTTAGTATATTTAGTACTTGAGCATGCATACAATATGCCGAACGGTATCATATGCTACCGTATACGACCGTGCCTACCGCAATAATAATTCGCTAGCAAAATTGTCGTGCAGCTGTTCTAACCGTATGCATGTTTATCTTATATCTGAAGCTGATAATGTAGTAAAGAAGCGGTCGAAAGACATCTTCCAGAACGTCTTAACTCTCTGCATGTCCTGCTGGTGGCTTTCCAAATAGCTTGGTTATGCTCCTCAGTTGTCCCCACATTTAATTTAAATAAAACCAGTACAACCCAGATAACAAGGCAGCATTTCGCTTTAAACATTTACCCTATGTAAGCACGAACCGCTTACCGTATCACCGTGGAATTACTGTGCGAAACATGATACAGCACTAAGAAAAAAAAACAATGTGGACAGTCTCGCACACTAAGGTGAGACCCCGCTGACCAAGCAACGGCGCTGCGACAAACTCGCGCGCTTACACTTCACGCTTTGACCTGGGATGCCTGAAATTCCTCATGTAGACTTTCTTTCCGTAGACTTTCCAGATGTAGACTTTCTTTATGGCTGGTGGATTCCAAGCGTGGCTTCACGCGTAGTGATGTTTGGGTTGACTGCCTGAATTGTTGAGCTGGCACGGACATGTATTATACTGAAACAAACAGAGTTGGTTGACGCTGGAACATCTCCTTCAAAGGGAAACACGATTGCGTAATTGGGCCCATGCTCATCGCTTTTTAATTGATAGTCTAGCCTCTGTTCTCGGAGCATGCTTTAACCCTGCTGCGATAGAAAAAAAAACGATTGTGCTTGAAATATTGGCCGCTTGAAACTACGCTAGAAGGTATACTTCATGTACATACAGTTGTTAAGGGCCCACTACGCCATACTATTTTGTTTCGCGAATCAGCAAACGGCCACTAAAAGTCCCTACACTATAAGAAACAGTCATGGAATCGTGACTCCATTCAGGAATTCATTAGACCACCTTTGGAAAGTAGAAGCAGCAAAGAGAGTACGCGCAAAGAGAGAACAATTCGGCCGCAGTTACTGGACTCTTGTGAAACTCTCTTTACTGCTTCTACCTTACAAAAACAGTCACATGAATATACGAAGACAGTGACGTTGTGATGTTGTTCTTTTAACCTTTTTTAAATTGTACAGACGGGACCACTGTTAAAGGGAACACTTGAGTACATGGCATTTTTAGATTTCCATCTCTCGCTGAAGCATAATGACTTAGTTTTCCATAAGGCTACCAGTGCATGACAGTTCGGACTTAGTTTGTCACACTAGTGCCATGTATCAACATTGTTTCCTTGTCCACTTGCAGTTAGGGGGCCGGCAATATGAACGCTGCTAATTGTAGTGCTCCCTTTAACAGTGAACTGTACTGTACACGAGACCCACGACACCAATGACAGCACTCTTCGTTGGTGCAACGTCAACTGCCAAGGTCTCCGAATTCTTTCGCGGCGTACGAATCTCCGTCAGATATGCATTGCATTAAAACACGTGTCTTTCGCTTTGAAAACTATTCCCTTAAAGGAAGTTGTGGGAAGTTTTCGTTCCGAGCCCACGGTGCCTTTCCTTCGTCGAAGGGGCACCCGAGCGGGAACAGCAGACATTTGTGACATGCAGGCTTTCCGTATGCGCGGATAATCGTACTACTATGACTCTATAGTGGGCCGATTTGGATTCGCAAAGTATAGCTAGCCAACCTAGCTCATCTAAATGCGCCACACGGTACACACCCAACATCTTCAGAAGCTAGATCTTCGTCATACAAGGCACAGTGTGTTAACTTCTCCCAAGCTCTCGACTTCTGCGTCTGCTGAGGATTCCCGGCATCTTCAGCCTCCCGCATTTTAGCTACAGTGCATGAGCACTGATCACAGGCATTAAAAATAATAATTGTTGCGGTGTCACGTCCCAAAACCAAGCTATGATTATGAGAGACGCCATATAGTGGAGGGCCTCAAGCATTTTTGCCTTCATAAAAAGTGCGGCCGCCGCGGTCGGAATTCCATCCCGTGACCTGCTGCTGAGCAGCCACGTGCCTTAGCCACTAGACCCATGGAGTTTCCTAATATACACTAGAGGGAACTCTGGCGCTAGTGTCTATGGGAGCTGCAACGCAAGGCGCTTCAGCGAGCAGGAGAAGGATGGGTAATACACACATTTGTCTAATCTTCGTACTTCTGGGCTGCTTTTTGGCTCCGTGTGTTCGTGTGGCTTGGAGCTGTTTTCTCACGAAACAAAAATCAGCATCTGTTCAGCGGTTGCGCTTCACCACCTCATCGTTTTAGACTTAGCTTTCCAAATCGGGTCACGAAGTTCAAAAGGGTTGAATCTTTCTTTCAAAACAAAACCGAAACAGCAATAAACGAAGCCGCAAGTACGACTCGCCGCCCGCAAGTACGAAGACTAGGCAAATAACTGTACTACCCATCATTGCCATGGTCGCTTAACCATCGCAGCGACAGAGTCCCCTCTAGTTAAATTTAGGAAACTCTATGACTAGACCTCCGTGGCGGTTCATTGATCACTGGCGAAGTCGACGCCTAGTACTGGCGATAACATTCAACAGAAGCAGCGATGCGCGCGGCTTACAGGTGCAGTAATCTTTAGAGCGAGCGCTGTGTGCCTTACCCTTCAACCAAAAGGAAACATTTCCCGGCTTCGTTATGCGCAGTGGTACTCTGCGCGATCGCTGGAATGTGACTAAAGCTTGGTAATTATAGTTAAATGTTTCATTTCGCAGGAGCACAGATGAGTCTTCTTCCAATCAACCACCTTGTTACTGACGACGAGAGGGCGCTGCTCCTCGATGACGTCACGACGTTGGTTCGGAAAGTGCATGGCCCTGAAACTGACCAGTCGATCTTCCGCACGTACATCATCATGGCCTCCAAAGAAAGTGGTGAATGACCGTGAATCGCAGAATGTACACGCATATGTGGGCAGCTTATTACGTTGTACGGCGAAAGCGAGAACGGCGACGTATGAAATTTTATACTGAAAAAGAAAATGATACAGAGCAGGTTCAGAGAGCACAAGTAGTTTGTTCCATACAAACAAAACACGATTTCAATTTTGGCATAAATTGTTGTCGCTATTGTGGGCATGCATTCTCTTCAATTTTGCTTTTTATCTTTCTAGAAATCTTTTGTCTTCTTTCTCTTTGTAACATCTATCTTATATCATCCTTTATTCCACTTACCCCTATCCCCAGCACAGGGTAGCCAGCCGGTTTGAGAACTTTCCCGTCCTTCCGCTAGTTTCTTTCCCCTCCCTCTCCTCGCCCCTTCCCCCTCCTCCTCCTCCTCCTCCTCCTCCTCCACCTCCTCCTCCTCCTCCTCCTCTTCTTCTTCTTTTTCTTCTCCTCCTCCTTCTTGTTTACAACTGACGTTGACTGATGGATGCTGAAATTGCACTGCAGTGGTGCACTTCGTATAAGCTACCTCAATAAAGCATTCTAAAAAAAAGCGACGGGCAGGTGCCACCACCGTGTCGTCTTAGCAAAGCGTTGGAAGTACTTACCTGTTTTGAGCACCACGTTGCACTGACAGCACAGCGTGATAAACACTACGGTCTTTAGAAATACTTGTGTTTGCCTTCTCTAGCATAAAGGCACACATACGAAACATCGACGTGTTGTCATGGCGCTTCAGATATGCGCAATAATTGCTTTTTGGTTGACAATCACACATGTATAAACGCTGAATCTTGAGCAATACTGGTGGGCGCTGCGGATGGGGTTGGCCGTTTGGTGCCGTTTGAAGTATCGATAAGGGCAAACAAACAGACAAATGTACAGACAGACAATTTTTTTTGTCGTTGGTCTCTAAGAAAGACTATCGTCTTTATTGCTCTTATTTCACTCATGATGCAAACTGATAACTACAAACGGTTGAAAAATTCGAATGCATGAACTCGCGGTGTCCTAACAATCCTACAGCGTTATGGACACCATTCATTTGATTAGGCGGTGGGAATGTTATGCAAATTGCCTGTAAACGTAACAAGTTTTCAGGAGAAGGAGGAAGGAAATCAAGGAAAGGCAGGCAAGGAAGTCTGACACGCGTCCGATTGGCTGTACTATGATGGGGTCAAAGGTATATGGTCAAATGGACCAATCTTCATGAAGTGTCAACTCTGGTTGCAGGGCCGGTTATGCAATTTCATGAACATTACTTATCTACTCCTATAATACACCCTTCATGTCGAGTTACCATTAGTTGTAGTTAAGTGCCGTACACTGGAGATGATTTAAGTAACACGGTGAAGGGCTATATACCATCCTCGCGAACACAACCACTACATATCAGCTTACCGTTTCTGGTGTTGCTAACGCCCGTGCTGCGGCTGGCATCGTTACGCAACTATGAACAACAGGTTATATAAAACACACAAGCATATACAAGGGGGTTCAAGCCCTTCCAAATTATTATTATTATTATTATTATTATTATTATTATTATTATTATTATTATTATTATTATTATTATTATTGTTGTTGTTGTTGTTGCTGTTGTTATTATTATAAATATTATTATTATTCTTTCATACCCACCGTGCCCATACAGGAAATATATAGGAGAGGGGGCTACAGCAAAACAACATCAACATGAAAATAGCAGGCTGACATAAGTTTGTGTGAAAAAAAAGAAGTATATAAAACATACACAGCTGCGCCGAGCACAGCTGCGTCAGAAATGTCATATGAATTAGAAAAAAAAGAGAAACCACGAAAACTAATGAAAATCACATGATATATGAAACAAAGTGCAGCATTCGTCCCGCACAAGGGCAAATAAAACACCGAAACAAAACAACATGGCTTACAACCAAGATACCGTACAGATAATGGCGACTGCCAGGTGCCCATACGAAACACGTAGTGTATAGGGCTAAGCGGTTGAATAATTCAATCATTTTTATTGCAGAAAAGAACGAACTCGTTGAAGAAATTTCTACAATGTGGGAAGAAGTCGATTTCACTGAGTCATAGTTCTTGGAAAAAAAAATAGAGTTGCTGAAGAACGATGTAAGGAAGGTGCTAAATCTGGAACCCTTCCGCCACGGTGGGCTGCTTGCCCTGTGCAGCCCCAGCCTCGGCGACCAACTCTGGGCCGTCCAGCAGGCCCGCGAGGCGGCGGCGGTCAGGCAATATCTTGACGTCCCCACGAGGGATACCTAAGACCCGGTCGGCCAACGCTCTGTCGGACTACTAATGAAGTTGTTACTAACCAACCAAAGGACGATGTATTCCATTTATATTCTCTTATCTTGTGCTCATGATTTTTGCAAGCTGAAATGTAGTGAGGCCGGCTTATGTATACGTCACGGGGAATTCGAGGATGAGAATACAATACGCTGTGCAATAACGGCTTCAGTCAAAACGATGCCATTCGGCACTGCAGAGACTTCCAAGAGACTTCCAATTTAATTCCCCTTCCCCTAGTGAAAGGTAGCAAACCAGATGCTCCATTTTCTGCTTAACGTCCCTGCCTTTCCTTCATTTTATTCTCTCTCTCTCTCTCTTCCAATTTAATTTCAGCTTAGCTTCTGTCGACATACATGTGTCTGTCGTACATAGGCGCATTGAACACATATCTCGCCGCCATGGACTGAAATTTTTCTAATCTTTCTTTATTCGATGATATTCAAGGGTCCCAAACACAACAAACGTACTCCAGTGCTGACTTCACGTATGAGTTGTATAGTAACTCCCGAGTTTGCTGTGGAGAAGCATATGTGTTTCTTTTCAAGAATCCTGACCTCCGACAAGCTTTATTAACAGTGTAATCCACATTCCGCTTTCATGATAGAGAGGGGTGAAAGAAAACACCTAGGTATTTGTATTCACGTACCATTTTTCCCGGTGACTTGTTTATTGTATATTCAAATTCACTTTTTTTTCTGGAGAACCTCATGCATACAGTTTCCTTAAGATTCAGTTTCATTTCCCATCGCTGGCACCACGCGTATAGTGCACATTAGTAGTTTTGAATTACAAAGCAGTCAATTTCAGATGTATAATCTGACGGCATATTGATTGATTTGTGGGGTTTAACGTCTCAAAACTACCATATGATTATGAGAGACGCAGTAGTAGAGGGCTCCGGAAATTTCGACCACCTGGGGTTCTTTAACGTGCACCCAAATTTGAGTACACGGGCCTACAACATTTCCGCTTCCATCAAAATGCAGCCGCCACAGCCGGGATTTCATCCCGCAACCTGCGGGTCAGCAGCCGAGTAACTTAGCCACTGGACCACCGTGGCAGGGCAATCTGATGGCATGAAATGCAGTCGTCTGCAAATATCCTAACATGGGATTGAACGCTTTTATTAAAGTCATTGATATATGAAGTAGTGGTGCCACAACCAATCCTTGATGTACCC
The DNA here is from genome assembly GCF_043290135.1 of Rhipicephalus microplus. Lineage (NCBI taxonomy): Eukaryota > Metazoa > Arthropoda > Arachnida > Ixodida > Ixodidae > Rhipicephalus > Rhipicephalus microplus. The sequence goes on along the minus strand of NC_134700.1, from coordinate 190,174,671 downwards.
CTGACATAACACTAGTTATTTCAGAATGTTCGCCATTTCCAACTACACATTGTCGCCTTTCATGTAATTATTCAGCAACCCATGCAATAACTTGGGGAATAATATTGTTACATGCATGCAAATTGAGATTCTAGGGGGGACGCGCGTGTGCCTGACGAGGAAGACGAAGAGTGGTCTCCGCTCGGTGTCTGGTCTACCGGTCACGCCGCTGCTGCTGCTGGTTTGAAATATATTTCATCCGCAGCAACATATTTGGTGGAGGTGCGTGGTAAAGGGTAAACGTCCTTTATCGTGATTCTATTCAGATGGCGGTAATCCACGCAGAAGCGCCACGTGCCGTCTTTTTTTTTAACGAGCACAACGGGGGACGCCCAAGGGCTCGAAGAGGGTTCAATAATTTTGTTGGCTGACATTTTGGCAACTTCTTGTTGAATTACTTTACTCTCGGTGGCAGACACACGGTATGGTCGCCGATGAATGGGATGAGAATCACCTGTGTTAATGCGGTGCTTGACGAGTGAAGTCTGCTCGAGTGGATGGCTGTCTATGTCGAATATGTCGCGGTATGAAGCCAGAAGGCGGCAGAGCACGGCTGACCTCTCAGGTTGGAGGTCCGGGGTGATCATGGAGCGTAATGTTGCATCCAGACACGTGGCATCCTGCGAGTGACGTGGGTGATCGGGGCATACGTCTGCCGGATCGTCCATTTAATTTCATTTCATTTCATTTATTTTACCCTCAATCGAACATAGCTTTACAGAGGGGTGTGGGGTACAAAATATAATAAACTATAAACAAGCGCAAACATAGTAACATCAAAATAATAAAGATTACAAGACATGTAAATTTGATGTTAGGAAATACACTGAATGTATGTGTAAGTGTACCATCAGAAACATGGCGGAAACAGAATACAATAATATAAATGTACAATATACACTTCACGCGTCATCACGTAAGTACTCCTGTATTGTAGAAGAAAACAAGTCATGATTTGACATGGAAACCATGTCCTAGGGAAGGTGTTCCAGTCGTTGGATGTGCGTGGGACGAAGGAATGATGGAAAATGTTAGTGTGGCAGCTAATTACGTGGGCCTTATGTTGATGATCTAAACGAGCTGAGTAATAGGCAGGAGTGGTAATGAACTGAGCTTTCAAAAGTGAATGATTGAATATCTTGTGAAAACGTATGAGACGAGATGCTTTGCGACGTGATTCAAGCGACTGTAGTGAAAGGCTGTGTTTCATTGACGTTACACTGCTAGTGCGATGGTAGTTAGATAGAATGAACCTTGCTGCGTTATTCTGTACCATTTCAAGTGAATGAGTTAAGTTCAGTTGAAAAGGGTCCCAAATGAAGCATGCATATTCGAGTCTTGGATGAACTAGTGTTTTATACATTGTTAGTTTCGCGGCTTGAGGGGCACGGCTAAAGTTGCGTCATTGGTACCCTAGCACACGGTTGCTATTGTTAATAACATAGGTAATATGATGTTTCCAGTTAAAGTCAGATGTTATATGAATCCCCAAGTATTTATACGAAGTTACAAACTCTAGATCAACGTCATTTAGGATGTAGTTAGCAGGGGGTCCGGTAGTTCGTGAGATACGTAAAACTATACATTTGTTAGTGTTGAGGTCCATGTGCCAAGTTATACACTAGCTGGCAATAATATTAATGTCACTTTGCAAAGAACTAGCGTCAGAGGTAGATGAAATTTCTCGGTAAACAACGCAGTCGTCGGCGAAAAGATGAATCGAAGAAGTTACAACATCGGGTAAATCGTTAATATAAATAAGGAATAGTACAGAGCCCAACACAGAACCCCGGGGCACACCAGAAGTAACGGGAGAAGAGGGTGAGCTGTAGTTGTTAGCAACAACGAATTGTGAGCGATTAATTAAAAAAACCTCGATCCAAGCAAGAATGCCGCCATCAATATTAAGGGTCGTAAGCTTATATAGTAGGAGGTGATGATTAATCTTGTCAAAAGCCTTCGAAAAGTCTAAAAAAATGCAGTCGACCAGTGAACTCCGCTCTAGAATGATATGTGACGAATAGGTAAAACAAAGCAACTACGTTTCACATGAGAATAACTTCCTAAATCCATGCTGTGATGTGCTAAAGAACGATTTTGAATATAGAAAGGTGACCAAGTTAGAGAAGATTATGTGCTCCAGAAGTTTGCATGATATAGAAGTAAGTGAAATAGGTCGGTAATTAGTAACAGAATGCTTGTTTTCTGATTTGTGTAGCGGAACCACCTTTGCCTCTTTCCAAACGCGTGGCACCAAACCTTCATTCAAAGACTGTTGGAATATTTTACACAGAAACATATATGGGGCATCCTTAGTTTCTTTAAGGATTCTTGCGTTTATATTGTCAAAACCACAAGCAGAAGGCACTCTGAGTGATTCAATAAGTTTTACAATTACATGGGCCTCAGTCACTATTACAGACGTTGATGAATAGTTGCGCGCTGGTAAAGAGACGGTAGCAGAAGTGGACCATACTGAAAAGTTCCGGACAAAATTTTCGTTCAGACGTGCTGCACAAATCTCGAAAGATACGGGAAGGCCGTCCGAGTCAACAAGTACAATTTCACTGTCGTTGGTATTTGTAATAGTTTTCCAAAACTTTCTAGGGTTGCTGACAAGCATTGATGGCAGAGTGTTAGATAGAAAGTTAGCCTTAGTATCCGAAACTGCTGACGAGTAAACTCGCGCAGCACTCTCGTAGGAGCGTCAGCGTTCCTCCGTACTCTGGAGTTTCGCAGCACGAAAAAGCGTTTCTTTTTGTTAGAAAGCCGCTTTAAGTATGTGTTGTACCAGGGTGAGCAAGAGCTCACAGGTATAGACTTTAAGGTAAGAAAGGTGCGAGTAAGTTCGTAGATTTTGTTAACAAACAGATCCCAGTTTTCCTGCACGGTTCTATTATCAATGTCATGTAGATAAGCGTCGTAAAATAGAGAGAGCTCGTGGTTCATTGCCTCAAAGTTTGCAGCATTGTAGTTAAAAATAACCGTGCGTTTCTTAGTAGCAGTTGGTATGCTGTTGCGTATGTAAAAATGTAGCAGACAGTGATCGCTGAGACCAGGAAGTGAGTTTAGTGTGCATGAATGTTGTCGGGCATTGATGTAAGAATCAAGTCAAGAATGTGCGATGAAGAATTGGTGACGCGAGTTGGGTTATTCACAATCTGCGCAAAATTAAACAGGTTGCAAGTATCGAGAAAACATTAGCCATTTGAAGGAAATGGTACGACGTCTGGTAACGATGACGCCCACATTATGGTAGGATAGTTGAAGTCGCCGAGAATAGTTATCGAAGAAGATGGGTACCGCATTGTAATTTCATTAATGTTATCGTGAAACTCCTGAACAAAGATGATGTCTGTATCTGGAGGGCGATTGATCATTGATTGGTTGATTGATTGATATGTGGGATTCAACGTCCCAAAACATCTATGTGATCATGAGAGACGCCGTAGTGGAGGGCTCCGGAAATTTAGACCACCTGGGGTTCTTTAACGTGCACCTAAATTTGAGCACATGGGCCTACAACATTTCCGCCTCCATCGGAAATGCAGCCGCCGCAGCCGGGATTCGAACCCGCGCCCTGCGGGTCAGCAACCGAGTACCTTAGCCACTAGACCACCACGGTGGGGCTATCTGGAGGGCGGTAAGAGACACCAAGAACAAGTGTTTTATTATTCACAACCAACCCGCACCATATCACTTCCAATGTAGACGTCACATTTATAAGAAAGGACTTGAAACTCTTCGAAATGGCAAGCAAAGTACCACCACCTTGTCTTCCATCTCTATCGCGGCGGTAAATGTCCAACGATTTGGAAATAGTGAAAATTTCGTTATCGCAAACTTGAGCATTCAATCAACTCTCGGTCACGGCAATCACGTCAGCTTCACAAGAATCAATAATAGCGTCAAGAGCGTCACGCTTTCCCATTATACTACGGATGTTCGTGTAGAGCACCGAAATAGGACGTGATACGATACTGTCACTTCCCCTTGCTGATTGTTATGAGGAGGCATTAGACGTCCGCGCACGTGACAAAAGTGTGGCATCAGGCAATGAACGTGCGTGATGATGATGATGAAAAACATTTATTATAAAAGAGAGGTACGGGGCCAAAGCATGACCCCGCTACATGGTCGGCGTCCTTAGTCCGGGACACCGCATGACGAGGCCCCTACTCGCGCCTGTCTCACTAGAGCCCGTTGAGACTCTAGTGATGAGCAGTTGAGGAGGGCAGTCTCCCATGCCTCTCGGGAAGGGGTACGGGAAGCGGGTAGGTGGAGATTTTTCGCACATGCCCATACCATGTGGAAGATATCACACGTCTCCCCACAGTGTGGGCACCACCCATCTGTGTTCGCATCGAATGTTTTAGGATTGCAGGACAGAGTAGAGTACCTGTCTGCAGGCGCCTTAGAGTTCGCTCTTCCGCCTTACTCAGCCCCTTTGCAGGAGCCGGGTAAAGGCGGTGAGTGTCGCAATAATAGGTCAGAATTTCTTTGTTGGCTGCGGTGTATTGGCCGCGGTGTATTGGCCTCCGAGTCATAAGAGCCAAGGTGAGGAGCCCGGTGGGTAAGCGCTCGGGCGGCCGCGTCAGCGGCCTCATTACCTCGTAGGCCCTGATGGCCAGGAGCCCATACGATGCGTTTCGGGGCTGGATCAGCGAGAGCCCGTTTTAGAATTTGGCTGGCTAGGGGGGATATCTCTCCTACCAAGTAATGAGTACATGCTTTCCTGGAGTCCGTGATGATAACTTTCGAGTTGGGGTCCGCAGCAGCAAGCGCTATCGCGACTTCCTCAGCGCGCTCTGGATTTTGTGCTCGGAACGAGAGCCCATTGACATGCTTTTCCCGGTGAACTACAGAGGCCGTGTAAAATCCCGTGGGCGAAGGCCCTGCTATATCTACGTAGAATACACCATTACTGCGAGAATGCGCAGTAGTCTCGCGAACAATGCCCGCGGAAGCATCATAAGAATAGTTTCTGTGGTTAACAACGAGCTTGTCGTAACGAAGCTGAAAAGCGGGTCGGCCAGGCAATGATTTTGCATAATTGTGCAGCATCTTGCGTGCTGTTCTTGTAGCCTGAGAGTAGTCCTCCGATACAGAGACGTTATGACTTCTCAACTTAGGTCGACGTGCCAGCACAAGTTCTTTTGCTTTAAGGCTTGCAAATTTTACTATCACTGGTCGAGTTTTCTCGCGTATATATGTACCACCTAAACGATGAGCCTTTTCTACTGCAATCGGGTCAAGCTCGGCGCCTAGGCTACTAGAGAGCAAGTTGGTAAGTGCCTCTTCAGTAGCTTGCCAGGTCTCATTTTTATCGGGCATACCGAAAAACACTAAGTTGCACCTTCGGGCTCTGTCCTCGAGGTTGTTTAGACGGGACACCAACGCGTCATTTGTTTGAGTGATGCTGCCGATAGCTTCACTCAAACTTAGCGTGGCGGCAGATATTCCTTGAGGTAGCACTTGTTTTATAAAACCGAAATTAATAACAGGTAAATATGTTCGGTTAGAGGCCATGGTCGGAGGCTGGACGGTGCGGCCACTGCGAAGCTTCGTGGTGAGAACGGGGAACGTTCCGCCTCCACCAAAAAAGCCGGTTAGCTTTTGCAACAATACGAAACAGTGTCGAACGCTTTTTGAAAGTTGAGGAAAATTCAGTTGACCGAAAATTTGTCGTCCAATGCTGCTGCTAAAACAAGGGTGAACTCTATTCAGTTGTGTGACACATAATAGCCCCTGCCTCAATCCATGCTGGTTAGAGTGGAACAAGTAATTACTACAATTTATATGCTTTACAATTACAGTATATAAGATATGTTCGAAAATTTTACTGCACACAGAAGTGAGTGAGATAGGGCGGTAATTATTGGCAACATTGCGTGGACCAGATTTATGTATAGAAGCAACAGACACCATTTTCCAATCAGTCAGAAGAGAACTCTATTTCAATAATTTTTCAAAAATAACTTTTAAGTACCTATACACTGCATGAAAACAAGACTTGAACATAAAATTGGGCAGGCACTCACTCAGGAGCCACTGCTTTCCCACAGTCTAGATCTCTAAGTAGTAATTCAATGCCACGAGCTTCAAGTACCAGGCATGGATGTAAATTCGTGTATCAACAATTTCAGGTCTTTCTGGGGGTCAGTAGCGGCTGAGAACACTGACATAAAATATAAATTGAACAACTTATCCTTTTCTGTCGAGTCGCTCACGGTAATAACACCACTAGCTGGTCGAAGCGGGAATTGAAATGTTGTCTTCCTTGTTTCGTTTGATATACTTTCTAAGTTCATCTGGTTTTTGCGTCATTTTACGGTCAATTGTTTCAAAATAGTCTACTTTCATTTCGACTGTAGCATTATTTACTTCACGCGTTGCCGGCTTCAGTTCGCAAGAGTTCTCTTCCTCGGAATTTCGCTTAACTGAACGGTAAATCCTCTAAGCGTCGAGTTCTCTACAAAACCATGGTTCACATTTATTAAGCCTTCTGGTCAGCACCCATGACAGAGCAAATTGGTTCCTCAGCTCTAGAGCTTTGTTTTTAAACAAAGTCCACAGCTCTTCTGCAGAATACTCGTCGGCAAGTGTTTCCAAAGCAATGAAATATGCTTCTAATGCAGTGTTGATTCCTTGGACAGTGAAAAGAGTCAGTGCATGTACAATTACGCGATGGCTAATTGTACAATTGCAATGCACAGTTACGCCTTCGCATAATTGCACACGCATCGACTCTTTTCACTGTACGCACTCGTATGTTTATTATTTATCTCACTTAGCCCAACCTTGTGGTCACTTATCCCTGGTAATCTTTTAGTGTTTTCTACCATTTCTGGCATATTTGAGAACGCCCCGTCGTGGTGGTCTCGGGGATAAGGTACTCGGCTGCTGACCCGCAGGTCGCGGGATAGGATTCCGGCTGCGGCAGCTGCGTTTCCGATGGAGGCGGAAATGCTGTAGGCCCGTGTGTTCAGATTTGGGTGCACGTTAAAGAACCGCAGCTGGTCAAAACTTCTGGAGCCCTTCACTACGGCGTCTCTCATAATAATATAGTGGTTTTGGAATGTTAAACTCCACATCTTCATCAACATCATCATCATCATCATCATCATCATCATCATAATCATATTTGTGAAAAATAGATGAAGGATATGACCTCCTAGAGTTTGTTTTAACACTACCTCTTATAACAATAAGATGTTCATAAAATGAGCCGTTTCAGATATGAAACTAAGAGAACTTCCAGAAGCTATTGGTTGCTCATTCCAGTAGACATCAGGCAGGTTAAAATCCCCACCTTCAACGACGTAATCAGACGAAATTTTCGCAGCGGTAGCTGTGAATTCACTAAATACCTTAGTTGACCCAGTTGGCAGTCCATAAAAATAGCATACTGATAGTGATTTGCCATTTGTGAGCTTGAGTTGACACCAAACAGCTGCACTCATATCGTCTGTATTTCTTATGCCTATAGACGGAATGCGCTGATCTAGCAAGATAAATACACCACCTCCATGATAGTTCCTGTGTTTCCTCTAACAAGTAAAGTTATCTGGAAATACCTCGGTGTCTGCCACGTCTTCATTCAGCCACGATTCAGTACCGTTATCTACACTTGGTTTCACCATGCTCACTAAGTCATCGCGTACGTCAACTTTGTTTTTAATGCTCTTAAAGCTTACTGAAAAAAAAGAAAGTGAAGAGCATAAGAAAAAAATCGGACCTTTGACTGCACAACCTTGCCTGAGATATCAACGTAAGTGTACTTGATGTTGTCTATCTGAAGGCTATTGTGTTTTAGCTGTGATCGTGCGTCCCTGCTTCTATTTTTTTTGCAAACTGCTACAAAACTCGCCTTTTCGTTCGACTGGCTAAAAAAGTCTTCCGGCATACTAATACCTGTCTCTTTGAAATTCTTGGCACTTCCTAAAATCAGGTGCTTTTTTTTTTTCAGTGACCCGAACCTTGCGGTCACGGGTTGCGTTTTTTCCTTTCGAAATTTCCCGATACGATGTGCTTTTTTCCATCGTTTCGGGGTTAACTTGTAATTTTGACGGGCATACCTCTTTCACAAGCGATCCAGATCGTGACCAAGATTCACGGACACTTGTACCAGGTATGTCGTAGAATACAAAGTTGTAGTGTCTACTACGATTTTCAAAATCATCAATATGATTTTGAAGCGACTGTATTACCCCGTGCTGGGTATCATAGCGCGCAGTACACTCAGTAATAGCAGCTTATAAACTTCACAGCACTGACACTTTTTCTTCCATTGATAACTCACGCTCACTCAGGTCATTTATAGAAAGCTTTTGTGCCAATTGATTCGCTTCAATGGTATTAGGTTTTCAAACAATCGCGTTTGCCCATCCAAAATTTTCTGTAGTGTCGCACGACGCACAACAGGGCCAGAATTCATTTCAATATCCCTCCAAAGAATTAATAACAAAAATAAAATTAAGAACGACGCAGCAACAAAATCTGACGCGTTGAGCGGTTTCTAGCATCGTAGTGCACGCGCACACAGATATACAACATGTTGGGTTGAACCGGCAGGATGACAACAGAAAATTGTCTACAAAGGGAACATTCACTAACCTGCACCAGAAGCAAATTACCTTGCGTATGTATACACGCAAACATACAAGGTGCTTCAGCTAAAAGCACCAATAATTTAAAAACTATACATCAGCGCTACACAACTCCGATTATTGCAGTATTGTTCTGAGCCATATAGAGCACGTCAGAATATTGTTTTTGACCCGCCAAGCTTGGAAATTAACAAAACTTGCTTAATGAACTTTTTAAGTAGGAGCTGTAGAGAAAAATCTCCAATACAGAACTTGTAGTGATTAATCAGATATAAAATTTTCAATCTGCGGTAAGATAGCTGTGCTGCTTTATTTTTTGCAGCCTTTGTTTAAAGTGCGCGAAATTAAAAAAAAATACCACGTGATTGCCGCCTAACACGCGACGTTTTTAGTGCCCTCACATGTAAGCTCAAGGAATCATCAAAAACTGCTCACACGCCAAGGTCGCTTGAACAGACCATCGGTGAATACGACGGATGTCAAGGGACTGTAGGATAGTATACAAATAGAAAAATTGACGAAAAAGTGTCGACCACGTGCAAATGTGATACCAGTACACACTCAGCATTCGACGCAGTGCCGGAATTGTCTCCTTTCTTTTCGGGTTAACAATACAATAATCATGATGGAGGAGGCGAGGGTGACACACACACACACACACACACACACACACACACACACACACACACACACAGACATATATATATATATATATATATATATATATATATATATATATATATATATATATATATATATATATATATATATATATATAGTAATGAATGTGATTCTGAGACAATGACTTTGCTGCAGGCCGGCTGTTCTTTATCTCCCTCCATTCTTATCTTCCTTCTACTAAGCCCCACACGCACCCACGCCCGAGCTCCACTACATCTACGTTATACTCGGCCACGCTGCGAAAGTGCATCAGGAGCTCCATAAGTGCGTTCGGACGGACGATATTGGCAGTGCCACAGTGGTCGTCAATCAAAGACCCAAAGACTTTGAACCCTGAACTATCATCGTTAAAGATATTGTCTCTGGCGGACGGTGTTGGTTGTGCCTAGGGATTGGGGGTCTTTGTGGTGTGGGCTCGGCAGCTGTTCTGCAAGAGTGACCACTAATCTTCTGCACTTCACCATGGACGTTATTCTTCATGCCTTCGCTCTGATGCTCTTCTGGATCATCAGCGTGCGCATCACTGGTGCGCGTGCTACCGTCCCATGGACCTGCTCAGATTTCAACATGCAGGACTTCGCTGGACAGTACTCGGGATTTAACGCGGCAAGCCATGCCGCTATCTCAGCACTTGGTCCTGGGCACAGATTGGAAGGCCCCATCGTCAACGACATCAATCGTTCCCCAAGCTACAAAGCCACCACCCCCGTCGGCATCGCCTTGTGGGCTTGGCAGCTGTTCTGCGAGAGTGACCACTAATCCTCTGCACTTCACCATGCAGGTTGGTCCTTCATACAGCCTATACGCAAAAAAGTCGAGCAATTACTTCTTACTTCAGCTGACGAACCCGCAGCGCCTGTTTCCTACTTGTGAGTGTGGAGCTGTCGTGCGTTCCTGGCTGCTAGCCGCGGGTGGAGTCGAATCCAGGACCCGATAATGCAGTGGTTCTCGCCGAGCTGCGTAAGCTAACTGCCGGTCAAGCAACTGTCATTACGGGAAATAAAGACATTAAGGCACAACTTGTTACCACGAATAACACTATCGCCGAGCTTGCTAAGCGTGTGGCTTCTGTGGAAGCGAGTTGTGAACACATCGAGCACTTGCGGCAGCAGCTTGGAACCGTACAGACTGACAACACCGAAACTGTGTGTCGTGTTTCTCATTTAGAAAGCCGTTTTGATGATGCTGAAAATCGGTCCAGCCGCAACAGCCAGATTTTCTCTTGTATTCCCGGTTCTTCATCTGAATCGCGTGCACACCCTGAAGAAGCGATCATTAAACTTTGCTCCGAACTAAATTTAACAGTCGACACAAAAGAAATAGATAGAGCGGATCGCTTGGGTCGCCATACCTCTGGCCGTAGTCGTCCCATCATTGTCAGATTTTGTGCCTTTAAGACCAAAGAGGCGATCCTTACTAACGCTCGTAAGTTGAAAGGTACCACATACGGCATTGGGGAGGACTTTTCCAAACGGGTACAAAACGCACGTAAACACTTTGTCGCCTTTGCAAAAAATAAGTCCGTGCCTTACTCACTTCGATATAAAACGCTACACATCAGCACACGACGCTTCTTTTTTGATGAAGCTTCACAAAGCGTGCAAGAACAACTATAGCTATCTCGTCACGCCCGTCAACCGCGCAGCCACCTGACTCGCATGCCCCGTGCCACCGTTTCACTCTCGGTTATCTTCACTAACATTCGCAGCCTCCTTCCTAAACTTGAAGTAGTGTCGAATTTGATGTCATCATCCAATAGTATGTAATTGTTCTAACCGAAATATAGCTTTCCAGTGAAATCGCTGATGCTGAAGTTTCGAACAACTTTCCCAACTTTGATATTTTTTGAAAAGACAGGCATGGTGGCAGAGGGGGTGGGGTATTAATCACCGTTCATACTGAATTATCCTGTTGCCCTGTCAATATATCCCATGACCTCGAAAATCTGTGGCTAATTTGCCGTACCGAACCTTCATCTATTATGCTTGGCGTGGCTAAAGGCCCCCTACTCATTATCCCGATTTTCCCAGTAAACTCAACAATTTTTTGAGTGATTTAGCCAAGTGGCACCCTAATGCATGCATCTTGCTTTTCGGTGACTTTAATTACCCCAGTATTGATTGGTCTTCTATGTAACTAGCTACAGGTCACTCGGAGGCTGCTTAATTTCCGGACTTCTGCCTTAACCATAATCTGACCCAACTGATAAAAGAACCAACTCGTGTCACGGTAGATTGTGCCAACACGCTTGACCTTATTCTGACATCGCATCCGGAATTCATGTCTTCAATTAGTTACCTTAAAAAAATAAGCGATCATAAAGTAATCCATGCCACATTTTATCTCAAACCATCTTTTCGACATTGCCCAGTAAAAAAAAAATGGCCTCTACAATAAACGTAACAACTCGGCCATAAACAACGAACTGCATGAATCCTACCGGTCCTACGAGTCGACATTTCACAATCGCTCTCTGCAGCAGAACTGGTCATATTATCAGGGCAAGATGATTGTTTCAGCGGACAAATCTATTCCAGTCACCACTATTTCTTCTAATCGTCATAAGCCGTGGTATACCAAAACCCTTAAAACAATTGAGAACAAAAAGAAGCGGCTCTTTCGTACTGCGAAGTTCAAACCAAATGCCGACTCGTGGGACAGATACTATCAAGCTGAACACGTATATCTCGCAGCAGTTCGTCAACATAAACATTCATTTTTTCACTCAGACCTTCTTCGCATGATAACCGATAACCCTGTAAATTCTGGCAGATCATTAACCCTCAGCCCAACCGCACTATCCGTACCTATACGAATCAGGGTGATATCCTTTCAGATTCTGAGTGCGCTAATACATTCAACGCCGCTTTTTCATCCGTTTTCACAGCCGAACCAGACGCCCCCCTACCTGAGTGCCCTACCCTTATCATTTCAATAATGCCGGCTATAAACTTCTCGGCTGGAGGCGTCGCATCACTGATTGAAAAGCTAAAGGTTTCTTCGTCCGCAGGTGTTGATGACGTAACTTCTAAAGAACACTAAGCATATTTCTGCCGCAGTCTTATCCTTGTGGTTCTCGCAGTTTCTAGCATCAGGCACTCTACAGAACGAATGGAAAGTGGGGAAGGTCGTTCCCATCTACAAGTCAGGTAACAGAGTTTCACCATTAAACTACCGGTCCATCTCCATAACCAGCATACCATGTAAAATCATGGAACGTATCATCTACACTAACATTATGAACTTCCTCGATTCCAACAGCTTTTTCCATTCATCACAGCATGGTTTTCGCAAAGGTCTGTCCTGTGAAACACAGGTCGCTCTTTTTATTCATGATCTGCATTCCAACATGAACTCTAATATACAGGTAGACGCAATATTCCTTGACTACGCTAAAGCCTTCGACAAGGTACCACATCAACGCTTGCTGTTAAAACTTTTCCACTTAGCTTTGCATCCAGATGTCATACAATGGGTTAAATAATTCCTTACTAATCGGTCTCAGTGTGTGCGCATCAATAACATAGCTTCTAACCCCGTCCCTGTATCCTCTGGCGTCCCCCAGGGTTCCGTGCTGGGTCCTCTATTGTTCCTGATATATATCAATGATCTGCCATTGGAAGTTACTAGCTCTATTCGTATGTTCGCTGACGACTGCGTTATTTACCAGTCAATAAGAAATTCCTCCGACCAGGCTGTGCTACAGAGCAGTTTATCTAAAATCCTGAATTGGTGCGATCACTGGCTTATGGTCCTGAATCCCAGTAAATGTAAATTAATGTCCGTCACCCGCTCGCGAACCCCACTCCTCTATCCGTACAAAATCGCGAGCACTCCTATTGAATCTGTTAGTACCTTCATATATCTCGGTGTAACTATCTCCAAAGATCTCAATTGGTTTCCGCATGTGTCCAACGTCATCTCATCCAGTAACGAAGCCCTAGGCTTTCTCAGACGTCATTTACGCAGCTCTCCTCCTCACGTTAAACTCATCGCATACAAAACTTTAATTCGACCAAAACTTGAGTACGCATCTGCAATCTGGAATCCTCATCAATCTTATCTCATAGACGCATTAGAAATGGTGCAGAACCGCGCCATCTGGTACATTCACTCATCATATTCGTATAACGTTAGTGTATCCTCATTAAAGGTAGCAACTGGCCTGCCCGCCCTTTCTTGTCGCCGTCGCACTGCCAGCCTATCCCTGTCTCACAAAATGTATTACAGTTCACTCAATCAGCCACCTTACATCTCACCGCCTGCTCGCATATCCCTTCGTACAGGCCATTGCTTAAGTGTTGCTCGTCCTCAAACCCATACTCTCACCTTCTCGTCTTCTTTTTTCCCACACACCATTGTAAACTGGAACGGCCTTCCCTACGCCATCGTTGCCACCACCAACCCAGATGCTTTCATTGATGCTGTAAAAGTGCACCTCTCATCCTGAATGGTCATGTATCATGTATCCTTACTGTACACCCACCCCTTATGTAATGCCCCAACTCGGGGCCTTCAAGGAAATAAAGTGAAAGTGAAAGTACACTCCATGGCTTGCCTCGCTGTTCTGCCTCACTCTGGCGGGCGGCCTTTTGTGCCTCGCAGAGGTCGCTCACGTCCACAGTGCGTCCTGCTTTGACCGTATTGCGATGACAAATGCTACAGTCTTTAGAGTTACTTGTCTCTGCCTCTTCTAGTATAAAGACAGACATATAAAACATAGACGTGTTTTTATGGCGCCTCAGATATGCGAAATATTTGTTTTTTTTAATTGACTATCGCACAACTATGAACGCTGAACCTTGAGCAATATTGGTGGGCGCTGTGGATGGGGTTGGTCGCTTGGTGCCGTTTGAGGTATCGTTAGGACGGACAAACAGACAAATGTACGGACATACAGACAGACCAAAATTTTTCCGTTGAAGCTCCCCAAGAAAGACTACCGTCTTTAAAAAAATTGCAACATGGTCGCCTTCTCTTCGCGTGCTTCGCGTAACGTCGATTCCCAGGTATACGTGGAATCTGCCGAATTTTTTCATGGCCTTGCCAGTACGTCATATTAATAAAAAAATCTTACCTTCCCATACTAATATTGGTTCACGCGAAGTTACAGTGGCGTAGCCAGGAGGGGAGGTGTTAGGGGGGTTCAAATATTTTTCAAATTTTTCGTGCGAACCCCCCTTCCCCTTCCTATTTACCCAACTTTTCTGTCACTTCGCGCTAACATAATTGAGAGAGTACGCGCTGCCACTATCACAATATCATTCTTCGACGCTTTTATAATAAATAATGTCTGCATACGAAAAAACATGTCGCGGTGTCTTTCAAGGCATATCACTCTGTGAGATTTTGGGCAGAAATCTCAGCCGCGAGTGTTTTATGTCGGCTCGGTAACGGGATTAATGCTCAAGTGGTGGTCATACTTGTACCCACTGGAACAGATCTCGCCGGAGTCGACCACTGTGATAATTTTCAAAGTAGGCAGAGGTTCGTTGTAATGGAAAAACCCAAACACAGTTCGAAGGTCTGATAGACCCCGTTAGAGCGTATTGCAGTGTGACTCTTCGTACGTGTCCTGAAATATTTTCAAGCGAGAAAATAACTTTGCTATTGAACCTTCGCACGTTCTGCTAATATCTAAACACTCACACATGCACGTACACACACGTGCGACAGAATGTTCTGTTTATACACGTAAGTTGGCTCGTATATGCGAGGGTACAAGGTATGTATATATATATATATATATATATATATATGTATATATATATATATATATATATATATATATATATATATATATATATATATATATATATATATATATATATATATATATATATATATATATATATATATATATATATATATATATATATATATATATATATATATATATATATATATATATATATATATATATATATATATATATATATATATATATTACCATGGCTACAGATGGCGTTGACTGGCACTCCCACGTTGAAATTCACATATAAACCCAATAATGTTGCTGGGGGAATGGCCGCTGTGATAGCTCAGTGGTTAAAGCATTGAAAGCGTTATTCGATGGTCGTAGGTTCTATTCCTGCTCACGGCAAGTTATTTTTTCACCTCCTTTTCTTTCTTCTTATTTACATTACATAGGTTCTAATAACTTCCCCTATACATTCTTTGGCATTATTGTCCGTTAGATCTCGTTAATATTGTGTCAAAACACGGAAAAACGAGTCTTTAGATATACACTTCATGCCATATATATGTAGCAGCTAAAAGCACTCTGAGGTGTTGTTAGTGACGAAAGTGCAACACAGGCAAACGTGCAGGCCAATCACATCCTTAGAAAGGCCTACTAAAGTACTCATTGTGTAACTTAGCCTTATAAGTAAAAAGATGGTGGTCATGAACCTAAAGCATCGTAATAAAAATGCAATGTGGGCAGCTGTAGTGAGCACAAGATTTATTGCTCAGCACCGTGGCAAACCGCGCAAAAATAAGGAACATAAAACTGAAACAATATACGACAAATTATACATATTGATTCGCTTCATCTGTTTGTTTCTTTACATTGACAGGACCAGAAGTGCACACCGAGCGACTTCTGCAACTAGCTACATGATGTAGGATAAGAAATTCACACAATGGAGAAATATAGGTGGGGATGTTATTACGCAAAATTACGAGCAATATACATAGTAACTTTATTATTTCAAAATAAATGAAAGAAACTCTGTGCAAGCAATGTCGCACGCAGCAGACACATCACCTATATTTTCAATTGGGCAAGTTAAGAGGGTGATAACGACATATATAGATAGATAGATAGATAGATAGATAGCTAGATAGATAGATAGATAGATAGATAGATAGATAGATAGATAGATAGATAGATAGATAGATAGATAGATAGATAGATAGATAGATTCGCAGATAGACGGCAAAACTGCTTGCCGTACGCTAAGAAATGCTTCACGTTTAAAATAGAGACGTTTAAGCAGCCATGCGGGTTCTTCGTTCACAAAAAACCTACATGGGTCCAAGTGTGAACAAAGTCCAGGGTGTAAACAAGGTCCAAAGTGTCAACAAGAAACCCGTGGGGGTCCTGAAACGTCTCTGTTTTTTTTACCTGGACTAGGTCAGTGACCAACATCGTCATCATGATGCCTGACCAGACCAACTTTCGTCGGACTCTCGAGTAGCTCTCCTATAGTGGAGTACTTCACAGTAATATTCAGAGATGGCAAAATCACCCCTACAAAGTAATTTCACCACTTTCTGACGCTATTTTTCGAACGGCTGTTTACTTCGCCGTGTGAGACTTCTCTCTGTACAAGGACGGCTCCACGCATGTGTCAAGCTTTGTGAATTGATGAGTGAATGAATGGATCGATGAAAGAACCTTATTAACATCCGGGTGCTAGTGTCCTATCCCGTAGGTTTGTGAATGCCGTTATTTCATTGCGACATTAAAGTCAACCTTCGCATGGCACACCTGCTGACGTCAAAACTATAGTGACCTCTGGCTACAGTGCTAATTTTGCTGACATCACCCAGCAGCAAGGCATCGTGTAATGACGTCATGAGGTACCAAAACATTCAAGATGGCCTCTCGAGCGTCACGAAAGAAACCACTAAGCGGAGCGTTTGTGGAAACGTCACATCTTGCACGAACACATGAAGTGAAGCTCATGCCTCGTTGTGACGTCAGGGTACAGTAGGTACGAGAACCACCATTTTATAAAGATGTTTCGAGTACTTATCCACAGTGCGCTAACAATTATAATTGCATATTATCATTGCAAAGGCCAAGGCTTTTGATGCCTTGGCCTTTCATTGGACGCAAAAGTAAGGTAGCTAGAAGTGTTAGTGTCCGTTCCCCTTTATTATATTAATTACTGATTAATATTCCTAAATCCTTTAAAATGTAATTGAATTACGTTACAGGTTGCAAGATGGCCGATATCAAAGAAATTAAGTTGTCGCTAGTTTTCTGAAGTGATAAAATTGCTTTCAAATGTCATTACTGGCTCGTGCTCATGCAGCAGGTCCTATTTTTAACGCCCACCTACATTGAAATATCAGAGAACATTGTTAAGCTTCCCGCGCCGGAGGTTTGGCAATCTGATGAGCTTGTCTTTATTCTAATATTTCTTTTTTGTCCTTCATTTTTATGACAGTCGTTTAAAATAATTCATTACAACCCTGTTTACATGAATAAGCAAGGAAGTCACTGCTAAGTATTGTACTCTAAATTCGTTTTATTTTGCCAAACAAAATTGTTTGCTCGTCGAAGTCACCAGTGTAGACGCAGGGAAGCCCCGCCTCCCTCCCCCCCCCCCCCCCCTTTTCTTTTGTACGCGTGCCGGGCTGGGTTTTTGCTTACGACCTACCCACTGAAATCTCCTAATTCAACAACCTGAATTTCCCAGTACGGAACACACACCGCTGGAATCCAAGAAGGTACAACCACAGAACACCTACCAGTTTGTGCAACCTCCTTGGTGGAAACAATTCAGCAAGCGCCACCTAGCAGCCGACGGCCCTGTTTTTCTCTACTGGCGTAGTTTTATTTTCATCTGCTAGGCGGCAACACAAGTCCCGCGTTGAACTTGTTGCGGAACTCTGGATTCATTTCTCATTTCGGGGCGCTGCAGCGTTGTGCGGACACAGCCACTGTAGTGCGGGTGTGTGCTGTCACTTTGTTCATCGAAATGTTTGAAAATAAAAACAACAACACACCAAAGGCTCGTGCTGAGTGTATCAATACATAGAGTTTTCTAAGATTAACTAGAGAGACTCTGGTGCTGCGATCGTCCAAGGACCATGGGAATGTTGGGTAGTACCAGCGCCTCCTAGATTTCCTGTGCCTGCCGGATGAGCGCAAAACGCTGGTCGTTTATGGCGGCGCTGCCTACGTAAAAGTATGGGTCTTTGTACTCGGCCTTTCAGATTGGTGATTTTGGCGTTTGCTACTAAATTCAAAGGATGGCTTGTATTAAAGAAAGTTACTTGCTGAATGATGGCGTCACTTACGTAGGGTTAAATATAACTACGTTTACGCCTGTTTAAAACTTTTTACGTTATTTTTGTTGCACATAAGCTCTAAAAACGTAAAAATCTATTTGAAGACACCCGCTACTTGAGTGGCGCCACCACCATAGTTCCGACGACCGCCGCTTCCTAAGTGACCGCCGATAATCCGGTAGGCACAGGAAATCTAGGAGGCGTTGGTAGTATACACATTTCACCAGTCTTCCTACTTGCGGGCGGTGAGTCGTGCTTGCGGCTTCGTTTATTGCTGGTTCCGGTTTCGTTTTCACGAAGAGAACGAACCCTTTCAAACTTCGTGACCTGATTTGAAAAGGTAAGCTTTAAAAAAATAAGGTGGTGAAGCCCACCCACTGAACATTTGCTGTTATTTTGTTTCGTGAGAAAACAGCTCAATGCCACACGAACACTTACGGCGCCAGAAGCAGGCCATAAGTGCGAAAACTAGACAAATGTGTGTACTGCTCATCATTCCCATGCTCGCTGAAGCGCCGTGCGTTGCAGCTCCCGTAGACACTAGCGCCAGAGTTCCCTCTAGTGTATATTAGGAAACTATATGTATAAATAAAGATATAATTGCAATGACACCCTAGTGGTTCTGTACCACATCAAGCTTTATGTTTAGTCATTCACAGACATCGCCGTCTGCCCACACTCGCCCTGAGTCGTCTTGACCATAGTTATAGCGCGTGAACAGAACGACGACAAAGAGACAAGAAGGACACGAAGGACACGAGCACTCGTGTGCTTCGTGTCCTTCTTGTCTCTTTTCGTGTCCTTCGTGTCTCTTTGTCGTTATGTTCTCGCGCTATAACTATCGTCATGTCATACCCACTAGCCCAAGCTGCCACACTTCCGAGTCGTCTGTTACGCGAACCGAATCGTCTGCTCGTGCATTCGTCGTCTGTTGCATTCGGGCGGCATGCGACCTGCTCCGCATGGGCTAGTGAGGGATCCGAGGAATTATATTTGGTAAATGCCTCCCGGTTCGTTTGTTTTTCTTAAAAGGCGGTCTCCCGTGCTGCCGCACTTAATCTTGCGAGGAGGCTGACGAACTCACTTTGGTTGCGCCTGGCCATTTATCCAGCGCTCGTTGGCAAGCAGTAGAAGAATTATTGAAAAATCAAATGTGCAGGCAGGTTAAGAGTCAGAAACAGAATGGAAAGGGAACGCATTATTAAAGGTCGGCAAAAATTTAAAGCACATCAGTTACACTCAAGAAATATATTTTGCGCTCACTGCTCTGGTGGTAAACATTGGTAAACACTTGCTCCAGCGTATTCGCCCAGACTAATATTCAATAAAATTTTTCTCAACCGGACAGACTCGTACTCAAGCTCACCATAGCTCGCTCGAACTCACTAAGACTAAAGCCACGACTCGATCTGAGTCTGTATGAGGTTAAGTGAGGTGACTCACGAGTCCGGTAGCGTATAACTAGCTCTTCCCACTATGGTGCGAATGCTCTTTGACACAAGTGTATCCTATAATCGGGGCTGTACTTGACGCATACCTGATCTCGTAGCTTCAAATACGAGTTACAGTGTTAACAAACCAGTAACGACATCTTTTATTGAAAGAGATGTCTCAAACGAGGGGTTCTTTATCAACAAGTTTCTGTGAAGAAATTTGCATATGGGACCCCCCTTGTGCCCAGGCAAGGGAGGGGGGGGTGCGACTCCAGCAAGTGTCTTTCTTAAGATATACATTTCGGACTGCATATATTTGAATTGGTAGCTAGTTCAGTACAGGACATTCAAATTTTTCAAATGGGTGTTTATTTTGTAGAGTCTACAAGTGTTGATTCGCCTCAAGTGCGCAAGACTAATGAATGTCAACTGTCGCTCGACTGGTTTCACGGAAAACTCAAGGGAACAGAGCAGTTATGTGAGCTGGGGGCCCATGATCATTTTCAAATATATCTTGAAGTATAATTAAGTTAAAGTGTAGTACAATTAAAACGAAAACATGCAAGAACTAAATGACTGCAATGGCGAGATGTGGGTCGATTTTTCTGATTTTTCTGTACTTACACCGCTCGATGAACGTATTTCTGAATTTGTAAACGTAACGTCAAATCAGGTCATCAGAACTCAGTGATTGTGAAATCAGAAAGTGCCCTTAATTTTTACTTCTGCTTTTATTTTTTTTACTTCTGCTTTTATTTCAAGTCTGTGCTTGCGGACCGACGTTTAATCCTATATCCGGAAAATACTGCTCGAGATTGAGATACACTCAGAAATATTTTTGCAAAATACAGTGCTTTAACTCGCCTAAAGCTTTTTCTTTGTGGATCCCATCTCCACCAAAATGCCGCGATGGCAACTTCGATCGCAGTGAGGATCCTTGAAAGTATTGGTTCCGTTTCCTAGGTGCTAGGGGAAATTTTGCGTGAAGTCCTCAGCTGAAGATGCCAGGGCTTAAAAGGTCAGATTATGAAGGGGACAAAGGGATATAGAGAATGCACTATAATGTAACAAAATCAGGTTGTAGCGTGTGACGAGACGTGAGATGTCGTGAACGCGGCTGCAGAGCCAGTGGCGATCTCACCATCCTATTTCTAGGGCTGAACGAAGCACACCGGCCGCGGCTGGACTTCTGTAGCTTCCGTAGCTCCAGTAGCGTGAGTGCTAGGCATGAACTGGGCGAAAAGCACGCCGTGGTGGGTGGTAAATGATAATGGTCATACTGACGTTGATGAATGGCGATGATGATTTTGTACAAGTGAATTAACCCGACCGGGGCCCATTTTTCTATCCACTGCAGGCCACAGCGGCTCTCCGGGCTTATCTATAGCTCGGAGTCTCCAGCTGGGTTGCAGGGACAGATCGGCAAGTTGCGTTTCCCACGATCACGGTCGTGTTCGTTGTGCATTTCCAGTACGAACTGCGAGTTTGAACATCAAGGATGGAGAATGATCGATTAGCGCTTGAAGCCAAGTCCCGAAGAGTAGAAAGCTGTAGTCCTAGAGCGCAAGCGTATGTGCGTGCCATCGTACCCTGCCTCGACGTGGCCTGGAATGATTCGTTGGCCGCACTCTCGATGTCTTGCCCGAGCTACGTGTCCCTGCTTACTCTCGAATAGTTTCACGTACACAGTTCAAACCTAGCTTCCAGCACAAGCAAAGCTCCCGAAGCACCGCCCAGGCTACCACACTACTCCGGACATGTCAAACCTGGCTGCTGCGAGGTACCAGAGGTCGTGGACGAAGAGAAAGCTGAAGTCGCTGCCAACCTTCGCTTCACACGTGCAAGTCACCGTCTTACAGGGTGCGAGCAAACGTTCCAGAACTCTCGGATCTCTTCACGTACTGGCCAGATTACCACCACCTTCGGGTCATGTAAACCATCAAGGTACCATAGGTCAGGGAAGAGGAGGAAGTCATAGTCGCCGTCATCCTCTGGCCCCGCGAGACGTGCAGCACGCCTTCGGCCTTCTCAAGTACTCAATCTCTGTTCCGTGGTCACAACCTTCTCCGAGACGTTACCCTTGATGGACCGCACGTTGCGAACGAGCTGGCGGAAGTTTTATTCGAAGTCGTTGTCGACGTCCTACGGTTGCACGCGAGACACTTGCCGTCGTCGTCCTGTACGTCATCAAACTTTCCGGAACTTTTCGAGTTTCTCACGATACGGCTACAGGAAGCCAATCATGTGAGGGTGAGTATGAAACCGCCGAACACACGAAACAACCAGCCGCAGTTGCCGGGACATTTCGTCAAATGAGCTTTCCGAGGAGTCCAGGCAGAACACCAACGACATGTGCGTTGTCCAGCCGCCACTGTCATCAGACCCCTCAAAAGCTTAGAGACACCGGCAAAGCTCGACGGGCACGTCCAAAATCTTTCTTGGGTGTGAAGAGGTGCCTCCGGACAGAAGCCAGAGCTGTAGACTCTCACCATTTGCGGTGACGTCGTCGAGAGGACTCGAGCGCTTCTGGTTCGCGAGAAAAATCCTGCATGTTGCAGTGAGTGACTTGGAATGGAAAACCTGCTCGTTCTCCATCTCAGGTTCACCCCATGTCCTTGAAGACGCGTGTATACCTGCTTTCCGCACTGGCAGCCAGATGACTACGAAGAAACCGGGATTTTTTCGTACCCTCTACCAAGGACTTGCGGACAAATACAGCGTACGCGGCTAGAGTCTAGTCCCGTTCGCTACGCCGTTATCACTTGCTTTCCCTGCCGATGGTCACATACGCCAGTTTGTAGAGGCACCGCGCCCTGAGGGAATGGAACTCGTTGGATTCCACAAAGTCCTGTGGTCATAGCTTGTTGTTGTGTGGGGTTTAACGTCCCAAAACCACCACATGATTATGAGAGACGCCGTAGTGGAGGGCTCCGGAAATTTCGACCACTTGGGGTTCTTTAACCTGCGCCCAAATCTGAGCACACGGGCCTACAACATTTCCGCCTCCATCGGAAATGCAGCCGCCACAGCCGGGATTCGAACCCGCGACCTGTGGGTCAGCAGCCGAGTACCTTAGCCACTAGACCACCGCGGCGGGGCCCTGTGGTCATAGCAAGCTGACAGTTGGTTTTATTTGTTCTCTGATTTCTCGCATTCCCTGAATAAATATGTCACTATGACGATATTGTCGTCATGTTTCGTAGATACATGTCGTGCTGCCACCTGCGTTCTGCGAGATCTCTGGTGGTGCCATCGGTGTAATGACCTGGATTGGGACGAAGCCTTTAACCACCTAGCAAAGCCTTCTCAATTGGCATTGGCAGCGTCGCTTTGTTTCCTGGAGGACACTTAGTCCTGCAAAAAAAAACGGCCGTGTGAGTAACATTGGCTGTTTAAAACTAACCTACAATGCCTACCGGTTATGTGGTTACGAACTTCCCACTATGCTGTATTTCTTTTGCTTTTTCGAATGTGCGAAGTACGAACTACGCGTTCGTAAGGAAACACGTGAACATACGCAGCTGCTTACTTTGTTTACGATTTTGCGGACGATGTCACTAAGTACGTCTGGAAATTTAGTAACGGGCGGGCCGTCAAAATGGTTACTCCTTACGCCATTCTCATGTCTGGATGCCTGGCGCTATTCCACATGCAATATTCTGACACGCAATATTATATTCTTTAAGGAGGCTCCTCCCTTTAATTCTTATAGCATTTCCCCCCTTCCTTCAAGTACTTTCAAGCAATGGTGAGGCTCTTTGGTAGGGCACTTTCTTACCACGCAGATGACTTGGCGTTCACTCGAACCGAAAAACAAAGTTCTTTTTTTATTTGCACCTTTGTAGAGTTTCTGCAAGCAAACAACGGTTTTCTTTTGCTCGCAACCATCGACGCTGATGCCGACCCAAGATTCTTGAAAAACGAGCTTTTCGACGCTCTCTCGTTAAAACAGAAATACAACGCAGGGTACTTTAGCCATTTTGCGCCAAACAACATCGAAGTAAGAAGCACACATGGACGAGCTCAATCGCGCTCCTCCGTAAGTACGCCTTACTTCGTTCTAATTTGTTTCGCACAGAGTGCCTATTCGCAAGCTTTATCGCCCAAGTTGGTTCAATATGGCACCCACAGACTGTATTGAATTGGGTAGAAGTCTTTGAGCGCATATGTGGTCTGCAATGTGTTTTTTTTTTGCTGTGTGATGGCTCATGAAAAACGACACAGCTTAGCTGCAAAGGCGAAGAAATGGACGCGATAGCAACAAATCGGAAGGTCACGCGCCGAATGACCAGCTGATCAAAACGTGCCCCGCGTTTGTCAAGCTGAAAAGAGGCTCAAAACGCACTAACTGCAGACACAGATGAACCTGATTAAGCGTCTCAGTTGTTACTTCACTGTCTGAAAAACGCACCATTTTCGCAAACAAAGACTGTGCAACAACTGCAGTGACCTTTGTGCGCCCAGTAATTACAGCAGAAACGTTCCAGTGAAAGCACACGCCAGCCAAGACTTACATGCACATGCTATGAACGCCGCTGCCCCACCGCTTCAGTCAAACCAAGGGAGATGAAAGTGCCATTTCGTTTTGTCGCACTGGTGCACACTGGCTTACACCTTCGAAGGCGAATAGCCACATGGTTGATTATGAAAGTAAGTGAGCGAAAACAAATAGATGAAGCAATAATTGACATGAAAATAATGCGTAAGGCGGGAAAAGAAGACATGATGTTGAAAATAAGACATGCGCTGACAAACTGGGCCGTCCGTACGCAGGAGTTTATTTTAGGGGCGGAGGGGGGGGGGGGGAGAGCGCTTACTTGTAGAGTGGCTGGCAACTGGTAGTCATTGTGAAGATGTGTAGGTACTCCACTATCAACCAAAAAAAAGGATAAAGCGTGAAACAATTTTGGGGGGTGTCAGAACCACCTCACCTATCCCCCAGTTACAAATCCGCTGACAGACACAATGGCTTTTTTCAGTGGCTCACGATAATTTGTTGTTCACCCGTATATCTAGATATGTAACGACATTGCCTTGCTCTCAGCATCACAACTAAATCGCCGTCGTTTTTTTAAATATAGAGAGTGGCGGGCTCCCTTCAATTTGAATTCCATGCAAGCCATCGCTGCTGCAAGTCGAAAGGCAGCAAGCATTCCTAACGCTTTCCGCGCTCACAGTAGTACAATTTTGGGACTTGACGTCGGATACGAAGACGTGGCTGGAACCTTTGGAACGCTGGAGGACTTCGCTGACTTGGACAATTGATTGCGCATTACCATTGGTCGACTCCATTCAGTGGCGCAGCCAATCTCGCTCCTGTTCTCTACTCCTTGGGGAGGGGGAAGTGATTATAAATGAAAAGAAGAGAAAAGTGAGCCCTGCAACTGTCTCTCAGGGGGACGACACCCCAGCAGTTGCTCACGAGGGATGGGGTTAGAGAAGGGTATAAGAGGATAGGATTGAGTGGTAGAGAGATAGAGAGAGAGAGCAAGGAAAGAGGTAGGCGCAGGTACAGGGGGCGACAGAAGTAAGGAGAAGACAGGAAAGATGGACACGGTTGCAGAAGTCCGAGGACGGGGCACAACTGGCGAGAGCTCTTGTCGGCGACAGGACATCGCGTAGGGTTAATCCAGTCGGCCAGAGTTACGCTGTTGTCGTCGTAGGGGAGCAGTAGCAGGAGGTAGCGTAGGAACAACCCAGTCAGCCAGAGTTATACGCTATCGTCGGAGATCGCGAGGGCACAACCGGTCGGCATGGAATCCAGCGAGGGAGTTCCTTCCTAGTCCTTTCCAGGACAATGGCTCAGCCATTGCCATAGCTTCGACGTTAAGGGGACACTAAAGAGGATCAAGGACTGTATAGATTTACAAAGGGGTCACTGTGAACTACAATGCGATATATTTCACTATCACAAAGTTCATCATTTTCATAGAGAATCAAGGTAAGTTTCAAATGCTCCTCTTTTAAACTGAGCAACCTAGAACGTGCCTGTATTTTTCGACGAAGAAAACAGCATTCGTGGTTATCGGCGTCCCTCTCGCGAATCGGAAGTGTGCATCACAATATTTCGATGCCGGATTCCTCTTCTCCATTTCTATTTTGCAAGTATGGTCTGGTGCCAGCTCTCCTTTGCTTTTACTTTAAAGAGCCAGAAAACATCGATCATATTTTACCTATTTACCGATGTTTCACAAGTCACAGGAAGGAACATTTAGAAACTATATTCAGAAAACTAAACATTATCCTAATTCTGAAAATATCCTTTCGCTCGGGGCCTCTTTTCTAGGCCACTGCATCAATATCGTCTCCATAGGAGTTTGTAAATATCTCAGATACACAAAAAAGTTTGCTTTTTAAGGTGTATTTTTTGACTAATGAAATTCTTGTTCTTTGGAATTTTCATCCTATTGTTCATTTAAGTTATTAGTTATTTAGCTACTTCATTCGGAAGTCACCTTATGATTAAGCGCACTTATATTCTCTAGATGACGGTATATATTTATTTCTTCATCAATACTTGAAATTCGTTTTTCGCCATAACAATGACTGCCGGTTTAATGGCCAAGCCCCCGTGGTGGGTACGAGCCAAGTCACGTAGGAACAAGCAAGCAAACTGCCACGTGCGTGCGTGCGTGCCCTCGTGCACCTTGAGCCGGCGCGGCCCCAGCTGCCATTCGCTACCCGAATCTCGTGATGCACGGTCATGCTCGAGCTCCACGTCCTGGTGCTCGCGGCCATATCGTTCCACGACACCCGCCTTCAGAATCTGGATGCCAGTACCGAACCCACCGAAGACTTCGCCTGCTCTCCATAGAAGTCTCGGTTTCCAGGACCGAGACATCCCAGCCTTCTCTGCTGCAACGCGCTGCAAAGCGAGGAAGAAGAAGAAGACTTCTGTGTCTGTCGAAGTCTTCGTTGTCGGGTTACGTCAAAGATCAGCCGAGGTTCTGGCAAATCCCCACCGGTGTCATCACGATTTAGCACGCAAGCAAACCTTCCAGAACTCTTCGCCTTTCTCGCGATGCAGCGGCACGCTGATCAAGGTAAACGACAGCGCGACGATTCTGAAGACAGGACCAAGCCTTCTTGGTCCCGGCGTCGAAGTGACCCTCCGACAACGACAACTTCGGGGAAAACAACGAAAGCCAAGCACGATATTCGGCTGCACCAAAGTCATCGGGCAGTAGCATCATGCTTTCGGACATGTCAGTGTTCGTGGCTGTCACTCTCGAAGCCGTCGCTTGAAGGAAGACGCACTTTTATTGAACGGGAGCTCGAGCTTAAGGATGTCGCTGATTCCACCGTGGTTGTCGTGCGGAGAAGGCGCGAAGAGTTAGCCTTGGAAAGGAAGCCTGGCCGAATACTGTCCGATAGCTTCTGCGTGCTGGTCCTCCTCGTGTCCGACCATCGGCAAAGACTTGGTGATCACCTACGAGGCGCGGAAGACGAGGACGACGGC
Source organism: Rhipicephalus microplus (assembly GCF_043290135.1). Taxonomy (NCBI): domain Eukaryota; kingdom Metazoa; phylum Arthropoda; class Arachnida; order Ixodida; family Ixodidae; genus Rhipicephalus; species Rhipicephalus microplus. The sequence goes on along the minus strand of NC_134700.1, from coordinate 190,147,423 downwards.
GACGACGACGACGAAGACGAAAGCAGCTGCACGCCGGCTCGTCGAGAACGTAGACGTGCAGGTCTTTATGGCAGGCTCAGTGACCGCGGACGGCTGGTTCGTGGTGGCTGTCCTACGGTGGAGCGGCTGGCGCAGGCTCCTGCACCTGGTGGCGTTCGGACACTTCGGGCGTCGCTGGGAGGCTAATCTACGGCTTTGTCGGGGAAAAAGCGCGTAGGAATTGAAAATTTTTATATTGATTTTGTTGCGTGACCGATTAAACTTGGCGTTATATGTCTTTGGTTGAATGTACAATACCTTGATGCCAGCAAAATGGTTCCTGCTGCGTCTGTTGCGGAGCGGTCGAGTGGCGATTAACACGTAGTTACGTGCAGTAATGTTGTGAGTCCACAATCGGTTCACATTAAGCCACATTCAGAATTAACACTCGTAAAACATCTCGGTAGTGTTACGTGGCACCTTCGGTTACATCTCCTGGCATGCTATAGTTGGTATTGAATAGTTCACAGGTATAAAACACGACACAAAGATGCAGCAGAGTGCTCTCCCGTGACACCATTCGGCGTCCTCTTCGTATACGTCTGGGATGCAATGCAGATGAATGTATTTTCTTATCCTTTATAGTGGTCGCTTAGTAGCTGAGACGTTTCGATGCTATAGACTTGGTACATACATTTGATTCCCGGTTACGTGAAGGAGGAGAGGAAAGCTTAGTTTGTTCTTCTGTATTTCTTCTCGCTTTCTCTCTGGCTGTATGTTTTTTTCTTTTTGCATTAGTTGTGTTTCTTTTAAATTCTTTATAAACATAGTTGTAATGCTCACGAAAAAAAATTTCCTTGGCCTATCTCTCAGAGTGGGTATGTGCCATATTTTCAAGGAAACAAAAAAAACTAACAAATTTGTCCAAGAGACCGCGTTCGCGCTAAAACAGGGTAACGCTGCGTTGCGGAGCCCCTATTCCTGAAAGGATGGCGGGAGCCATTGGTCACGTGAAATTCCTGAAAAACCCGTGCACATCGATTTAGCTGCTAGTTAAAGAACTTCGGGAAGCTAAAATGCATCCGTGTTAGAGGGCGCGTCAACACATGTGAATATAGGGGGTCATTTGAGCTTCAACTTCAAGAGCTGAACACAATCGCGATATCCTGTCCCTATAAGGGCGCGTTTCAACCACTTCGTGCACATTTCTTGTTGTACGATGTTACACAAGTAGAGTTAGATTACTACTATGTAATTGATGAAGTAAAACGTGGCTTGCGTCAGCGAAGCTTTCGTACATGGCTGCATTCTGTGCAATGAATATCGGGCTTTAAACCACCCTCGCCATGCGGAGTGCGTGTGGACGGGGCGTCAAGCTAGGCCTGACGATCTCTACGTGGGACTAGTCGGGTGGCACGGGGTCTCCCCTGCGTCTTCGCTAAACACCATTAAAGTTCTTTTTATCATCATCATAATCATGAGCATTTATGCACGCGAAGTTTTTTCGAACTTGCTCTGCGCCCACTATGGGGTATTTAGGAAATACGCGCAGTAACATGTGTGGCCAGAGTGGTTATGAGCCATGGATATATGGAGGCCATCATCATCACCAGGTTCTGACATTCGTTAGGAAGTTACGCTTGTACCACGCAATATTACTGCAATATTACGGAATGTATTTCGAAGCCTTCACACTAAACGCGTGAGCTTGTAAAGCATGAACATTGTTTTCACTGCATTTCCAAGCAGATAAACTTGTTTTGACTGTATCTCCAAACAAATGCGTGGATTTGAGGTAGGAATATCTCTTGCCATGCATGTGGCCCGGGCTTCAATTCTCACTAGGATCCGAAATTTTCTATAATTTATTTTATTTGCATCTTTCTACTTTTTGGTCAAAGACAAAACTATGATTTTTTGTTCACAATCAACGATGCCCATGCCAACTGGAAGCACATAAAACAGAGTATGTGCTGGCTCTAAATACCCACAAATGTTTGGCGAAATAAATAAATTAATTAAAAAAGCAAGCACATTTCGCACGAAGTGGCACAAGGCTTGGCCATACCAGCGCTGCTGGGCATCTGGCTACTCCTGGCTTGCTTAGGCTTTTATTACCCCCTCCCCTCACCTCCGGCTACCAATTACATCTTGAGTGATTTCAAAAGGATGCTCGCGAACATCATGATCGGTTGTGTTGGGCCGATTGCGGCTGACATCATCAAAAGTGAGAAACGAAGCAATGAGGTACAACGTGTATGGGCGCCCCCTCACAGAGGTAAATCCAGGTGAGGAGGCGACCCAACGTGTTGCTTGAGGTATATTAAACGGGGAGGTGGACCACTGAACACTGGATTTTCCGTCGCAAGGGAGCACCACGTACAAAAATATTACAGCTTATTGCACATAGAATCGCAATACATACGCGGCTCCGTATAGATAATTCACAAGGGGACAGGCTACGAGTTGCAGGCGAATCCCTGTACCAAATCCCTGCTTTACTTGACGCATGCATTGATCTCGTAGCTTCAAATACGAGTTATATTGTTAGCAAACCAGTAACGACGTTTTTTAATGAAAGAGACCATTCACACGAGATGTTCTTCATCAACAAGTTTCTGTGAAGAAAGTTGCATATGGGATTCCGTTGTTCCCAGGTGAGGGGGGGGAGGCGATCCCAGCAAGTCTCCCTCTTAACATAGATCTTTAGGACTGCATATATTTGAACTGGTTGATAGTTCAGTACAGGGCACTCAAAATTTTCAAGTAGCTGCATATTTTGTAGTCTACCACTGATGATTCGACTCAACTGTGCAAGACTAATAAATCGCAACTGTCGCTCGACTGGTTTCAAGGAAGACTCAACAGAACAATAAAGTTACACAAGCTGGGAGCCCACATTTGTTTTCAATTATATTTGGAAGCATAATTAGGTTTTTGTGTAGTACAATATAAACGAAAACACACATTCGAAAGGAAAATAAACGGCTGCCACGGCGAGATGTGGGTCACCATTTGTGATTTTTCTGGACTGACGCCGCTGGTAGAACGTATTTCTGGATTTACAAACGTAGCGTCAGATCAGGTCGTCAGAAATCAGGCTTTGTGAAATCAGAAAAAATGGCTTTATATTATACGTTTGCTTTGATTTTTTACTTTTCCTTTTATTTCAAGTCTGTGCGGGTAGACCGACGTTTGATCCAATATCCGGAAATGTCAGTGCTCGCGATAGTGATCCGTTCAGAAAGTTTTTTCGCAAGATACCCGCCTGATGTTTTTTTCTTAGTGGATACAATCACCTCCAAAATGCCGCAACGGCAGCATCGATCGCAGTGAGGATCCTTGAAAGTATTGGTTCCGTTTCCAAAGTGCTAGGGAAAATTTTGCGTGATGTCCTCTGTTGAAGACGCCAGGGCCTAAATGTACAGATTATGAAGGAAAAAAAGACAAAGAGAGAATGCACTTTAACGTATCAAGGCAGGTTGTAGTATGTGACGAGACGTGAGACGTTGTTAACGCGGCTGCAGAGGCCGTGCCGATACCACCATCCTAACTCTACGGCCGAAGCACACTGGCAGCGGCTGTAAGCCTGTAGCTTCCGCAGCGGCAGTAGCGTGAGCGTTAGGCATGAACTGGGCGGTAGGCACGCAATGGTGGTATGTAAATGATGACGATGTTAATGATGATGAATGGCGATGACGATGACTCCATACAAATGAATAACCCGACCGAGGCCCATTTTCCTATCCACTGCTGGTCACCGCGGGTCTTCGGGCTTATCTATAGCTCGGGGTCTCCAGCAGGCTTTTTAGGGGCAGATCAGCAAATCACGTTTCCCACGATCACGGTCGTGTTGGTTGTGCATTTCAGTAGGAACTGCGAGTTTGAACAGCAATGATGAAGCAATGATCGATTAGCACTTGAAGCCATGTCCCGTAGAGAAGGAAGCTGTTATCCTGAGTCGCGAGCATCCGTGCCCTCGTGGCCTGCCTCGACGCGGCCTGGCAATGAATCATTTCTTTTTATCCCGTCAACTATATTCTTATCAAAGGAAAAGATACCTGGACGAACGAATTGAGAAGCTAGGTTTAAAAATAAACGTGGCAGTAATTTTATCCTTCGAAGGGATTACATTAGGTTATAGCCACAAGGAGGTTTTCCCTGCCGCCCCCGCAGGGGCGCCTGTGAAAGCAGGCGTTTGGTGTGTAGCGACACCACGGACCCGAGCTAACGGGGGAGTTTCGGCTCCCTCCCACGCCTAGCCGTGCGTGGCTTTGCCGTGTCCGGGGAAAAGGGGATCCTGGGGGTTGAGCTGACGCTGGGTGATTGGACCGTTAAGGCCCCCCGGCAGAGGCAACACACCCCTTTGGCCCCGGCTTCACGTAGACGGCACCCCTGGGCTGACCCACCCAGGGGAAATCGGCAGTCGCCTTTTCCTATCTCTCTCTTCCTATATCTTAGTCTTTTCTCGTCTTTAAATCTGTCCTGTCTTCTTCTCTCTTCCATTTACTTCCGATTTTTCATGGCGGCAAGGGTTAACCTTGTGTGGCTATCCTGCCTAGGATAAACCATATTCGGTTATAGCAACGGCGTACTGCTGGCGAAGGGCAGGCTTGTTCACATGTTCTGCCGCGTCCCCTTGTTGGGCTCCGTGGTGGGTGGTAGGCGCCGATGCCGAAGAAGCCAATTTTTCATGGGACCTCAAAACCCCCCTGTAACTGATCGTGCTCCGAAAAGAGTACGCACCGATGCATCATCTTTGTTTTTCCCTCAAAACGTTGAAACATTTCCAAAATACCATGTCCTTCACTGCGAGCAATCATCAACCAAAGCCAGAGCAATATCACCTTTTCTAGTGGCCAAGTGCCTTAAAGACACCATTGGAACCGGCTATAAGGCCTCAAAGATGGCAAGTGGGGACATTCTCCTCGAACTAAAAGACAAGGAACAGTACGACAAACTCTCACACCTCGTAGCCTTTGGCAATATCCCTGTATCAGTTACTGCACATCGTACCATGAACACAGTGAAGGGCGTAGTATCCGATGAAGACCTTAAGACACTAAGTGAAGAGGAACTCCTAGACGGATGGAAAGACCAAGGCATATTACATGTGCAGCGCATAAAAATCAGACGCAACAACACTGAAACCGCAACAAAGCACCTAATACTTACATTCAATTCAAACATCCTACCTAAAACAATCGAGACCGGCTACGTAAAACTTTCTGTGCGACCGTATGTTCCTAACCCGAGACGTTGTTTTAAATGCCAGCGATTTGGACACGGATCTCAGACCTGCCGAGGTCAGCTGACTTGTGGCAAATGCGGCATAACAGGTCACGAAACTGATAAGTGCCAAAACGATGAGGTACACTGTGCAAACTGCAAAGGCAGCCATGCCGCATATTCCAGAGCGTGCCCAGCCTGGAAGAGAGAAAAAGAAATTATCACCATAAAAGTTAACGAAAATATAACGTTCCGTGAAGCACGACAGAGAGTTTCACCTTCATTCGCACTAAGAGCCTCCTTCGCTGAAGTGGTGCAACGAGGGGCGGCACCACAACGGCCCTTGGTGGCTACCTGGACCATGCCTAGCGTGGCCAGGTCAGAGCCACCTGCCCCTCTGGCGGGAACAGCCAGCGCTGCCCTGCCCGCAGCAAACCAGTCCACACCGGTGGCCTCTGCAAGCCCTGGCAGCAGCCAGGGCAACAAGGAGGCCAAGGAGGTCCCAACAACCTCTTGCCCGGTGGGGTCAAAGACTTCGTCGACTGAGGCGAAGTCTACGCTACACACAGATCGCTCTTTGGAGCGGGTGTCCAGTGCCTCGCAGGAGGCAATGGACACCACCACCAGCCAAACAGCCATGCAGGCCTCTGGGTCTGCAGTTTTCGGGCCACCTGCCAAGGCAGAGGGCCCGAAGTCTCTCACAACCGCACGCGGGCACCGCGAGCGGGCGTCCAGCGTCTCTTCCGAGATGATGGACACAACACAAAGTGTATCGGCGCCTCAGACGCCGAAAGATTGGCGTGGCTCTAAGGAGCCTGCCAAAAAAGAAAAACCACGCATTAGGGGGCCTGAAAAGGCCTCCTAAGCTAAGATTGTCTACTTCGACGCACAGCACAAAAACTCACTCAAAATGGCTACACAAATAATGCACTGGAATGCTAGGGGTCTTCTCCACAATCTTGATGACATTACAGAACTTTTACATAAACACAATCCCAAGGTGCTGTGCATCCAAGAGACACATCTGAAGCCATCTCAAACAAACTTTCTTAGACAATATGCCGTGTTCCGCAAGGATCGGGATGAGGCAACTGCTTCATCCGGCGGTGTAGCTATAATAGTACAAAAATCCGTGCCTTGCCGACCTCTTATTCTTCAGACGGCACTCGAAGCAGTGTCAGTCCGCGTCATTCTATTTGACAAACTAGTCACTGTGTGTTCACTATACATACCACCAAGCTACAAACTTAACCGCACAGATTTTCATCACCTCATTGACCAGCTGCCGGCACCCTACATTGTTGTTGGTGATCTCAATGCTCACAACACTCTGTGGGGGGATGCCCGGTGCGATGCGAGAGGCCGACTGATAGAGCAATTCCTCCTGTGCTCCGGAGCATGCCTCTTCAATAAAAAACAGCCTACCTATTACAACATTCATCACAACTCATACTCATCGATAGACTTGGCGCTTGGTTCTCCCTCTCTCTTTACCGAGTTAGAATGGAACGTGGTCATGAATTCGTACGGCAGTGACCACTTTCCTGCTATGTTAAACTTGACGTTATCGCATGAGGTTCCTCCGCATATTCCCAAATGGAAAATAGCATCCGCTGACTGGGAGAAATTTCAAGAATTGACACTTTTACCTCGTGACTTTATCACAAATTGTGACATTGATTGCGCAGTAGCATTCTTCAGTGCGTTTATTCTGGATGCTGCTGAAAAGTGTATCCCGCAAACAAATGGGCACTCGTGTAAACGACGTGTTCCCTGGTGGAACGATGACTGTAGAGAAGCGCGTAGGAAACAAAATAAAGCCTGGGGCATCCTGCGCCGATATCCAAACGCAGAAAACCTCGTCGAATTTAAAAAAGTGAAATCACTGGGTAGGCGAACACGACGTCAGGCAAGAAGGGAGAGTTGGGTCAAGTTTCTCTCCGGCATTAACTCCTACACCAATGAAAAGAAAGTCTGGAGCAGCCTCAGAAGTCTTAAGGGGCAGCAAGCATATCCTCTGCCTTTAGTGAGTCAAGGGAACACACTGGAGGACCAGGCTAACAGCCTTGGCAAGCACTTTGAGCGCATTTCCAGTTCTGCGCACTACTCAAAATCTTTCTTAAAACATAAAGAAATGACAGAACGGAAAACACTAGAGTTGAAGTCCAAAACAAACGAACAGTATAATACTCCATTTAAAATTGCCGAACTTAGGACGGCCCTCAATGCGTGCCACAGCACAGCGCCGGGACCAGACAGAATTATGTATGACATGCTCAAACACCTTCACGATGACACCGAAATCAGTTTACTTGCTCTGTATAACACTATCTGGGCTGCTGGGTACCTGCCGTCTACGTGGAGGGAGGCCATTGTTGTTCCTATTCTAAAGGAAGGCAAGGACCCCTCTTCAGTTACAAGTTACCGTCCAATAGCCCTTACGAGCTGCCTGTGCAAGGTGTTCGAGAAAATGATAAACAAAAGACTTATGCATTTTCTAGAAACCAACAAACTTCTTGACCCCTTTCAATGTGGTTTTAGAGAGGACCGATCTACTACAGACCATCTCATACGCATTGAAGCATACATACGCGATGCGTTCATCCACAAACAGTACTGTCTCTGTGTGTTTCTTGACATGGAAAAAGCATATGACACCACATGGCGCTACGGCATCCTTAGAGATCTGTCAGACATTGGTATTCATGGCAATATGTTGAATATCATAAAGAGCTACTTATCCGAGCGAACATTCCGTGTTCGTATTGGGAATGTCTTGTCCAGGCCGTTTATTCAAGAAACGGGAGTACCCCAGGGTGGTGTCCTGAGCTGCACCCTCTTTATTATAAAAATGAATTCATTACGACTCTGCATTCCACATAACACATTCTATTCAATGTATGTGGATGATATCCAGGTAGGCTTTAGGTCATGTAATCTTGCAGTGTGTGAGCGGCATGTCCAGCTTTGTCTGAACAAAGTATCCAAGTGGGCTGACCAAAACGGGTTCAGGTTAAGTCCAGAGAAGAGCACCTGTGTGCTCTTTTCTAGAAAGAGAGGCCTCCACCCAAATCCCGAAATTGACTTGCTTGGCCAGCGGTTACCTGTAGAGGCCGAGCATAAATTTCTAGGCCTAATTTTGGATTCTAAACTCACATTTACATCACACATCAAGTATATTAAAAACAAATGTATAAAAACAATGAACATCCTGAAAGTACTCTCACGCACATCATGGGGGAGTGACCGAAATTGTTTGATCAATCTCTACAAAAGCCTCGTCCGAACGCGCCTGGATTATGGGGCAATAATATATCAGTCTGCCACCCCAAGTGCTCTGAAAATGCTTGACCCAGTCCACCATTTGGGCATCCGTCTGTCTACGGGAGCTTTTCGCACTAGTCCCGTGGAGAGTCTGTATGTCGAATCCAATGAGTGGTCATTGCACCTGCAAAGAACATACATGTCTTTTATATACTATTTAAAAACGAACGCAGACAAAGAACACCCTTCACACACGACTATCAATGACTTGTCAAGTTGTACGCTCTTCGAGAACCGTCCTTCGTTTCAACAGCCTTACTCACTTCGTGTGAGGAGCCTCGCTGAACAAACGGGTGTGCCACTTATTGAACACAGTCTGATGGCTCCCGTTCCATGTCTGCCGCCGTGGCAGTGGCAGCCCATAGACTGTGATACATCATTTGTTGAAGTTACGAAGCATGCGCCTATAGCACATATACACACTCACTTTCTCGAATTGCAGCACAAATACAACTGTCCTGAATTCTTTACGGATGCTTCCAAGTCTGATAGTGGCGTGTCCTATGCTGCCGTTGGTCCATCCTTTTCAGATTCTGGCATTCTCCACCCTAATTCAAGCATATTCACAGCGGAGGCCTATGCTATACTTGTGGCCGCTAAACATATAAAGGAACTAAAACTACAACGTGCGATAATATTCACCGACTCTCTGAGTGTCATAAAAGCTTTGAAGACCCTCAAAAAACATAAAAATCCTGTTTTTTTGATGCTTTACTCTCTTCTGTGCACCATATACTCGCTCAAAAACAAGTTGTATTGTGCTGGGTGCCAGGGCACCGCGAAATCCGGGGAAATGTGTTAGCGGACCAACTGGCTGCCTCAGCTAAGGACAACGCTAACACTAATGCATCTATGGCTGTCTCTGCGTTAGAACTCAAACAATTCGTAAAACAGAAGCTCAGGGCGCACTGGCAGCTTTCATGGGATAAGCAAACGCGAAATAAATTACATGTTATCAAACCGAGCCTTGGAACTTGGCCGTCAATATCAAGGTCACGCCACACTCAAGTAATACTCACAAGACTACAAATAGGACACACCCATAGCACTCATTCACACCTTTTGTCTGGTGGTGATCCTCCCGTGTGTGACAGATGTGGTGACCCACTCAGCGTTCTTCATATTTTAATTGAATGCAAGGAATTGGATGCTCTTAGACAAAAACACTTTCTACTTCTTCACCGACATCAAATGCCACTGCATCCGTCAATGTTTATAGGTAAAGAGCCTGTTTTTAAGCACAAATCATTGCTCGCATTTTTAAAAGATATAAATAATTTTCATGTCATATTTCCAGGAAATCCGTAGCACGACCTCCAAGTGGAGGTTGCTGCTGCGGTAACTACATTAAAAAAAAAGCACCTGCCTGGCGTCCCTTGGACACAAGGGTCGTTGACAAGGCAGTTGTGCTATTATCCTTTTATGATTTTATTACTATGACCGTCTATCATTCATCCTCACTTCAAGTGCCACGTCATGCTCATGATTTTAGTATCTATTAGGCCACTATACAGCCACGTAACATTATCATTGCTCACATCCCTAAATACCATTGTTATACACTGACAATTATTACACTTTTATAATTTTTTATGGCGCTCTTTGGCCAAACATGGCCCTTGCGCCAATAAAACCAATATAATAATAATAATTTCCCTGCCGCGTGTGCGTACATAATGGCAACAAAAGATTACCATGTAGCCCATTGTTATTATTCTTTCCGGCTACGAGACTATCTGAATGCCTGACTCATAACTAACTCACTTGATGATCCGTCCGCCCGGTTCTTGGCCGATCCCCTTTTGTGGGCGAGTGCCAGCAAAGCTAAAATATCATCATCATCATCATCATTATCATCCTTGCATCATTGGTCGGCCGGATCTCTCGATGTCTTGCCCGAGCTACGTGTCCCTGCTTCCGCTCGAATAGTTCCTCGTATTCAGTTCGAACCTGGCTTCCAACACCAGTAAAGCTCCCGAAGCACCACCCTGGCTACCACACGACTCGGGACATGTCGACCCTGGTTGCTGCGAGGTACCACAGGTCGTGGATGAAGAGGAAGCCGAAATTGCTGTCGCGCTTTGCTTCACGCGAGTAATTCACCATCTTACAAGGCGTGAGCAAACCTTCCAGAACTCTCGGATCTCTTCACGTACTGGCCTGGTTACCAACGCCTTCGGGTCAAGTAAACCATCAAGATACCACAGTTCATGGAAGAGGAGGAAGTCAAAGTCGCCGTCGTCCTCCGGCCCCAGGATTCATGCAGCATGCCTTCAACCTTCTGAAGTACTCAATCTCTGTTCCGTGGTCACAACCACCTCTGAGATGTTAGCCCCCAATAAACCGCACGTAGGGAACGAGGAGGGCGAAATTCCAGTCGAAGTCATTGTCGATGTCCTATGGTTCACGCGAGACACTCGCCATCGTCGTCCTGTACGTCATCAAACTTTCCAGGACTCTTCAAGCTTCTCACGACGCGGCTACAGGCAGCCGATCGATATGAGGGTCAGTACGAAACCGCCGGACACTCGAAACAACCAGCCGCAGTTGCCCGGACCTTTCGTCGTGGTCAGCTTTCCGACGAGTCAAGGCGAACACCAAGCGACTTGTGCGTTGTCCAGCCGCCACCATCATGGGACCCCTCCAAGCTTGGGGACACAGGAAAAAGCTCAACGGGCGCGTCCAAATTCTTCCTTCGGTAGGAAGAGGTCACCTCTGGACAGGAGCCAGAGCTGTAGACTCTCACCATTTCCGGTGAAGTCGTCGCCTCTGGTTCGGGAAAAGATTTCTGGATATTGCAGTGAGTGACCTGGAATGAAGGACCTGTTGGTTCTCCATCTAAGGTTCAACCCACGTCCTGGAAGACGCATGTCTACCTGCTTCCGCACTGGCAGCCAAGACGACTACGAAGAAACCGGGATTTTTTCGTGCCCTCTACCAAGGACCTGACGACGAATGCAGCGTACGCGGCTGGAGCCAAGTCCCGTTGGCTGCGCCGTTGTCACTTGCACTCCCTGCCGATGGTCACATACACCACTTTGTAGAGGTACCGCGTGCTGAGCGACGGGAATACGTAGGATTCCACAAGGTCCTGCGGTCACAGGAAGGTGACAAATAATTTTATTTGTTTTCTGATTTCTCGCATTCGCTAATAAATAAGTTACTATGTAAATATTGTCGTTGTGTTTCGTAGATGTATACTGCCGCCTGGTGTGTTTGCCAGTAAACAGTGAGCTAGTTCTGTGCCGGTGAACGAAGAAGACGAAGACGAGCAACCAGTGCCAGTGGAGACGTCCTTCTTTGTGTCTGAGATTTTGACAGTCACGTCTTCTTGTACGTTTATTCGAGCTCCTAGCGCGTGAAAACTGGTGGAGGTGCTGGGTACCGCATGCAGAGAACCCCTCCCAGTACAAGAAGCTCCATCCCCATACCAGTGGTTACGCCTGTTCACCGTGCTAGGCGAAGGATTCGTCGATTGGACCTTGAGTTCAGACTTCTCTCAGAGGAGACGACGGCCCCAACTATCCCAGGCAGCGCCGTCCCAAGGGGCTCCAACGCAGCCGGTATGAAAGGCGCAAAGCCAATTCAATATACGCTGTTCAAATCACGACCGCCGAATCTCTTTCATGGTGCTGTCCATGAGGATGTTGAAGATTGGCTAGTCCACTACGACTTCGTTGCCGCTCATAACATGTGGGATGACACAGACAAGCTCCAACATGTCTACTTCAGTTCGAATGACGGGGCGCGTGTTTGCTACGAAAACCGGGCAGGTGTGTACATGTTATGGGTGGACTTCAAACGCCGGCTTCTCGAAACATATGCAAGTCCTGATCACCAAGAGTGAGCTGAACGTGAACACCAGTGCCTTGTGCAAATGCCAAATGAAGGTGTCGCGATATATGTTGAGGACATGACGCATCTTTTTCGACGAGCCGATCCTCACATGCCGGAAGAGAAGGTGTGAGACATGATGCGTGGTGTGAAGGAGCAGTTGTTCAGTGGTCTTGAAGGAGCAGTTGTTCAGGAGCAGTTGTTCAGTGATCACTGTGGCGAACCTGGGCACATCTACTGACAGTGCACTTATCGAGGGCTGGGACTTCGTGGTTTTTTGTCCAACACCCTACCTCCTAGGCTCGGCCAGCAGCCTCCGGAAATTGCTGATTACGTTTCCCAGCAGCACGGATCAACACCTTGGCACCACTCACGCTCTCCACCACGGTGGTTCTCACCGAATCTTCGCACCTATTGGGGCGTGGCGCAGGGCCGGTCATTTAGCCCGCGTCGGGAAAACTAGCCTCAGCCACCTTCGGGGGCAAGACCACGCAGACTGGTCGTGCTCAAGGCCCCTTATAGACGCGGATTGAAAATACCGACGATACATCGACAACGACATCACCGGCTGATTGCGGAAGAGTTTCCTTAGATATTCCTGTTCTGCTAGATGGTCGCGAAGTCAGCGCTTTAGTGGACACTAGTGCAGACTATTCCATATTTAGCGAAAAACTGGCCACCCCTTTGAAGAATGTAATGACGCCTTGGAAGCGAACGCCAATTCGTACAGCTGGCGGACATATCGTCACGCCACTCGGTATGTGCACGACAAGATTGCAAGTCCACGGTTGTACATTTGTTGCCAGTTCGAGCATTCTCCAGCAGTGTTCTCGAGACCTGATCATTGGCATGGATTTTCTCAGGGAGCATGGCGCTATAATGGACATGCGACGACGTCTAGCCACTTTCGGGACCACAAACGCCACAACAGCTTACGCGGACCCCAGCCACTCTCGAGTGTGTCTTCGCGTCATCGACGACCTGGTCATGTTACCACCCCATGCAACTGTTGTGGTTCAGGTGGCGTGGAACAGTGTGATGCACGGTGAAGCAGTCGTGGAAATAAATCCCTCCCTTCTGCTGTCTCAGGGTGTCTGCGTAGCGAGTAACCTTGTTGACCTTTATGACGATCACTGCGATGTTTTTGTCACAAACTTCAGCTACGAGCACGAGCATCGTTTTCCTGGAACTGTCATCGCCTACGGCGACCCAGTCGCCAATGTCACTGAGTGGTTTGCTTGCGAGGCCATTGGAATTGCTGAAGCGCCTTTCCGCAGCGTCGATATCAATCCAACGCTTTCTGAAGCAAACAAGCAGCGTTTGAGCGAGCTGTTGCTGGAGTTCCACACATGCTTTGCACGTTCTTCAAAGATACGTCAAGCACCGATAACGAAACACCTACGACCACGCGCATCCCATAAGGTAGCAGCCTTATCATGTTTCACCAACCAAACGGCACACGATTCAAACGCAGCTTAAGGAAATGCTTCAGGATGGCGTGATACAACCTTCAAGCATCCCTTCGACATCACCAGTCGTTCTTGTGAAAAAGAAAGATTGCACGCTTCGCTTTTGTGTCGACTGCAAGATGTTGAACAATGTCACAAAGAAAGACGTATACCCGTTGCCCCGAGTCGATGATTCTCTGGACAAGCTGCGGCGCGCGAAGTATTTTTCGTCCGTCGACTTGAAGAGTGGTTATTGGCAAATAGAGGTTGATGAATGCGACCGGGAAAAGATCGCTTTTGTAACGCCGGATGGCCTTTATGAATGCAAAGTGCTCCCTTTTGGCCTCTGTTCCGCTCCAACCATATTTCAGTGAATGATGAACACCGTCCTGGCAGACCTCAAGTGGAAAAGCTGTCTCGTTCACCTCGATGATGTCGTTGTGTTTTCAGAAACGTGTGACGAGAATCTTCAGCGCCTTCGGAATGTGCTCAAAGCCATTAGATCGGCCGCTCTCACGCCCAAGCCTGAGAAATGTCATTTCGGCTACGAAGAAATAAAGTTTCTTGATCACGTCGTGAGTGCCGTTGGTGTTCGGCCTGATCGTGACAAAACTGCTGCCGTCACTGCTTTTCCAGCTCCAACTGACAAGAAAAGTCATCGCCGATTTATGGGTCTGTGCGCGTATTACCGGCTCTTTATTGAAAATTTATCCAACATTGCGGAACCACTATTACGCATCACGCGTGATGACACACCATTTTCCGGGGCTGACGAACAGCAGACTGCTTTTGCGGAACTACAGCACCGGCTCTCTCCCTCTCCCGTGCTCGGCCACTTCGATGAAGACGCTGACAGAGAAGTACGCACTGATTCCAGCAATATTGATCTTGGAGCTATTTTGGTACAAAGACAAGACGGCATTGAACGGGTAATAGCCTACGCAAATCGCACACTGTGTCGCGCAGACTCTAACTACTCCGCATCAGAGAAAGGGTGTCTCACGGTAATTTGGGCAATTACAAAGTTTAGACCATTTCTCTATGGAAGACCATTTAAAGTGGTGACTGACCATCAGGCTTTGTGCTGGTTGACCAATCTACGAGACCCTTCAGGACAATTGGCACGATGGAATCTGCGCCTATAGGAATTCGATGTCACCATCGTGTACAAGTCAGGCAAAAAGCACGAAGATGCCGACACGCTATCACGAGCGTGACGGTTCCTTCTGCACAAGGGCACCGTCCTTTTCTGCACAAGTGCAGAAGAGGACGGCGCCTTTATGGAAACTCTCAGCGGGCCGGATCTGATATCACATCAACGAAATGACGCCGATCTAAGAATGATTATAAATCACTTAGAAGGTGGCACCACGCCCATTCCTCGTCCACTGTCGCGAACGTTGCCATCATTTTGCCTACGAAATGGCATATTACACAAAAGGAACACCGGTGCAGGTGACAGATCTCATCTTCTCGTCATGCGTGAAACCTTCCGCGATGACGTATTATTAGCTTGCCATGACGAGGCAACATCCGACCATCTGTGCTACTCGACAGCTATGGATCGGGTGCGACAACTCTACTACTGGCCTAAAATGTATGCCTGTGTCAAACGCTACGTGAAGGGATGCCGTGAATGCCAGCGTCACAAGACACCACCCTTAAAGCCTGCAGGTCATCTTCAACCAATCGATACACCACGTACACCGTTTGATCAAGTGCGAATGGACCTCCTAGGCCTTTGTCTTCTTCTGGCACAAATGGATTATTGTTGCAACCGATTACTTGACGCGTTACGCTGAGACGAAGGAATTGCCACGAGGGACCACATTTGAAGTTGCTAGTTTTTTATGCATCAAACTGTGCTACGGTGTGGCGCACCATCTAATGTCATTATCGATAGAGGGACATCATTCACAGCGAAGCTCTTGGATGATATATTCAGGTTGAGTTACACAACCCACCGGAAGGCCACTGCGTATCACCCTCAGAGTAATGGTTTAACAGAAAGGCTAAACAAAACGGTAGCCGACATGATCTCTATGTACGCGGACGTGCAGCACAAAACGCGGGACGACATCCTGCCGTACGTAACATTTGCGGATAACACTGCGACGCAGGAAACTACACGCTTCACGCCATTCCCGCTAGTTTATGGTCGAGATGTCAGAACTATGCTAGACGCCATGATTCCGTATGAGGACATCGACAAGCTCGACCAATTAGCCCCCGACACGAATGAGTGCATTCAGCGCGCTGAGGAAGCACGTGAACTGGACCGTGTGCACATCAGAACTCAACAGTGTGCAGATGCACGGCGAGGTAATTATGAGCCCGGTGAAAAAGTTTGGGTTTGGACACCCATTAGGTGGTGAGGTCTCAGTGAGAAACTCTTGAGGAAGTACTTTGGACCTTACAAAGTACTCAGACGTGTGAGCGACGTGAACTACGAAATGATTCCAGACGGAGGCTCACTATCATCCCAGCGCAGGTTACCACGCCCAGAGACTGCACACGTAGTCCGCCTAAAACCACACTTTCGCGGTGATGCGAATTTTCTTCGTGTGCCAGTGAACTCTTCATGTGAACAGTGAATACCGTTTATTCCCGACTGCCGGACCCAGGACGCATTTCCTCTCGTGCACTACTTTGTTTAATGTTTGTTTATGTTGCCTACTTCGACCCACTGCTGCGCACGCTTTTGTTTGAGCATCGGGTCGATGCTGTCTTGAGAGGTGGAGTATGCCACCTGGTACTGTGCCAGTAAACAGTGAGCCAGTTCTGTGCCGGTAAACAAAGAAGACAAAGATGAGGAACCCGTGTCAGCAGAGGCTTCCTTCTTTGTGTCTGAGATTTTGACAGTCACTTCTCCTTGTACATTTCTTTGAGCTCCTAGCGCGTGACAATATCGTGCTGCCACCTGTGTTCTGCGATATCTCTGGTGACGCCGTCCGTGTAATGACCGGGATTGGGACGAAGCTTTTAAACACTTAGCACAACCTTTTCAATTGGCAGTGTCGCTTTGTTTCCCGGAGGTCACTTCAGCCATCCCGCAAGAAAACGGCTGTGCGAAAAACATTGCCTATTTAAAACTACCCTACGATGCCTACTGTTAAAGTGGTTACGAACTGCCCACTACGCTGCAATTGACCATTTGCGGAAAAGTGAGCGCCCCCTGTCGTGTAAACAGGACCCTGGTTGCTGCGAGGTACCAGAGGTCGTGGAAGAAGAGAAAGCTGAACTCGCTGCCGCCCTTCCCTTCACGCGTGCAAGTCACCATCTTACAGGGCGCAAGCAAACCTTCCAGAACTCTCGGATCTCTTCACGTACTGGCCTGGTTGCCACCACCTTCGTGTCAAGTAAACCATCGAGGTACCACAGGTCAGGGAAGAGGAGGAAGTCAAAGTCGCCGTCATCCTCCAGCCCCACGAGACATGCAGCGTGCCTTCGCCCTTCTCAAATACTCAATCTCTGTTCCGTGGTCACAACCTCCTCCAAGACGTAACCCTTGATGTACCGCACGTTGGGAACGAGGTGGAGGAAGCTTATTCGAAGTCGTTGTCGACGTCCTACGGTTGCACGTGAGACGCTCGCCGTCGACGTCCTGTACGTCATCAAACTTTCCCGGACTTTTCGAGTTTCTCACGATACGGCTACGGAAAGCCAATCATATGAGGGTGAGTATGAAACCGCCGAACACGCGAAACAACCAGCCGCCGTTTCCCAACCATTTCGTCGAGGTGAGCTTTCCGACGAGTCCAGGCAGAACACCAAGCGACATGTGCGTTGTCCCACCGCCACCGTCATCAGACCCCTCAAAAGCTTAGAGACACCAGGAAAAGCTCGACGGGCACGTCCAAAGTCTTTCTTGGGTATGAAGAGGTTGCCTCCGGACAGAAGCCAGAGCTGTACTCTCTCACCCTTTGCGGTGACGTCGTCGAGAGGACTCGAGCGCCTCTGGTTCGCGAGAAAAATCCTGCATGTTGCAGTGAGTGACTTGGAATGAAAAACCTGCTGGTTCTCCATCTCAGGTTCTCCCCATGTCCTGGAAGACGCGTGTCTACCTGCTTTCCGCACTGGCAGCCAGATGACTACGAAGAAACCGGGATTTTTTCGTGCCCTCTACCAAGGACTTGCGGACAAATACAGCGTACTTGGCTAGAGCCTAGTCCCGTTGGCTGCGCCATTATCACTTACACTCCCTGCCGATGTTCACATACACCAGTTTGTAGAGGTACCGCGCGCTGAGGGAATGGAACTCGTTGGATTCCACAAAGTCCTGCGGCCATTGCAAGCTGACAGCTGGTTTTATTTGTTCTCTGATTTCTCGCATTCGCTGAATAAATATGTTACTATGTCGATATTGTCGTCGTGTTTCGTAGATGCATATCGTTCTGCCACCTGCGTTCTGCGAGATCTCTGGTGGTGCCATCGTTGTAATGACCTGGATTGGGACGAAGCTTTTAACCACTTAGCAAAGCCTTCTCAATTGCCAGCGTCGCTTTGTTTCCCGGAGGACACTTCAACCATCCCGCAAAAAAGAAAAACGGCCGTGCGAGTAACATTGGCTGTTTAGAACTACCCTACAATGCCTACCGGCTATGCGGTTATGAACTGCCAACTACGTTGTAATTTTTTTGCTTTTGCGAATGTGCGAAGTACTAACTGCGCGTTCGTAAGCGAACACGCGAACCTACACAGCTGTTCAATTTGTTTGCGATTTTGCGGACGATGTTACTAAATACGTCTGAGAGCCTTGTAACGGGCGGGCCGTCAAAACGCCCACTCCTTGCGCAATTCTCATGTCGGGACGCCCGGCGGAATTACACACGCAATATTCTGACACGCAATATTACATCTGTTAAGGAGGCTCCTCCCCCTAATTCTCGTAGCATACCCCCCCCCCCCCTCCTCCAAGTAGTTTCAAGCAATGGTGAGGCTCTTTGGTAGGACAATCTCTTACCACGCAGATGGCTTGGCGTTCACTCGAACCGAAAAAAAAAATCTTTTTTATTTGCATCTTTATAGATTTTCCGCACGTGAACAACGGTTATTTTTTTGCTCGCTACTATCGACGCTGACGGCGACGCCAGATATCCTGCAAAACGAGCTCTTCGACGCTGTCTTGTTAAAACAGAAATACAACGCAGGGTATTTTAGCCATTTTGAGAAAAACAACATCTAAGAAAGAAGCACACATGGTCGAGCTCAATAGCGCTCGTCCGTAAGTACTCCTTCATTCGTTCCCATTTGTTACACGCAGAGTGGCCATAGGATGAATTTGTTCCAACTAGACCGACTAGCAGTTTTGCTTCAGTCAAACCAAGGGAGGTGGAAGTACCGGTTTTTTTTTGTCGCACTGGAGTACACTGGCTCACACCTTCGAGGGCGAATAGCCACACGGTTGATTATGAAAGTAAGTGAGTGAAAAAGAATAGATGAAGCAATACTTGAGATGAAAAAAAAAGCGCAGATCCCACGTACAGTGGGAATCGATGATATGCGAAGCACAAGTGATAAAGGTTGATATGTCATTTTAAAATCAGCTCAACTTTGCGAGGTGTAGGTAAATGATGGCGTACATGGCTTCCGCGTCATGATTCTCATGTTTGGATGTGTCGTTTACCTTCGTCATCTATTCGCGTCACGTAATACCAAATTTAGCACATGTGGATCTAGCGAAATGGCCGCGAGCATGCTATGAACGTGGCATGTTGTCATGTTCTTACATTTTACGCGTTTCAGGATTATCATGTTTGCACCAGTCATATATTTCGTCATCCATTGACGTCACGTAACACCAAATTTGTCATAAGTGGAGCTAGCAAAACGGCCACGAGCGCATCATGAAGGGCCCAACATACTCCTATGTAGCGTTGACGCGCGCGGACGCTGGGTACAGCGAAACTACAGTGGCAAAATGTGAGCACTCTATAGTCTGACGCCAGGCACGACCAGCGTTTGTCAGCGCTGCCCGACGGCAACCGGCGCGAAATGCGACATGCTGCATTTCGCGCCTATGCTTTACCAAGACAACACTGCGTCACCCTCTTTTCGTGACAGAGGGATGCCGGACGCGCCGAGACGCGCATGCATCAAAACAACGCACTGTGGTGCGCGCCCTCGAGTATATGGCAGGACCGGCGCCTGGCGTGGCAACGCCAGCGTGACTCAACGAAATGAATGCGGTGAGCAAGTGCACCGCGTCACCTCGAAATGTATTGGCGCTTTGATTGTGGCATGGCAGATAGCAGGAGGCGCCCGCCAGGAGCAGTCGCTCATCGCGTCGGCTCCGTGTTTTCTGGATGCTTCTCGGCGGAAATCACTATATCCAGCGGATTTCTCGTTACGAATCGACGCCACAAGTCATCGCGACCATCCTGACGAAAAATCAGGTGGGAGGACTTGCATTTGACCATTTTATGCCCGTTTTTGTGTTCGCTGCGCCGGCAGAAGAGCCACCTGCATAGAGTTCGCCGTAGCCACCGCAGCAATGCAGCTAGGCGTCGCGAGGAACCACGAGGAACGCGGAACCCTGCACGCTTGGCGTTTCACGTTTTTTGACCAAATTAAAGTGACCGTGGATGGAGAAAGCATCTCGAAAGAAGAATTTGAGGATAATACCGGATGGCGACCGGTGGGACAACGAAAAATTACAGAGCGAATGTTAGACCAACCAAGCGAGCAGCATTCGACAGGGCAGAAGAACAAGAAACTGAGAGAACAACGGTTTCACCAAATCACCAGAGGTAGCAGAATGCCGCCCCTTCCAAGAGAAGACTACAAGATAACTGTTCGACCTCGTGGGGGACTTCGCGTCAGTGACCATGCATGGTGCCGCCCGCATTGCCAACAGCGTCTACGAAGCGGTCAATATACCAAGGGAAGTCCGAGAGCAAGACACAATCTGCCTCAACTACCAACAAAACATTATTGTGATCAGCACACCTGTCGAAGAACATGCCAACAGATACCAGCGAATTGCCTGTATAAAAATTGGCACGCAAGCTTTTGAAGCCAGCGCTAATGACAGACAGACAGACAAAGAACTTTATTCAGGTCCTGAGGAACTGCGTTGTAACGGTCCCGTTTAGGGGGAATCCGTAGCAGTCGCGGGCCGCTCCCACGTAGGGACCGGAAGACCGTGGCCCTCCGCCCTCTCGCAGGCCCTCTGGATAGCCCGAAGTTGAACCAAGAGGTCGCCGCTGTTAAGGGCTTCCTCCAAGTCTTCTTCTTTGTTGAACTCTGCGTCACGTAACGCAGGACATTGCCAGAGCATATGAGGTAATGAGCAATACGCCTCTCCGCAGTCCAGACAATGCGGCTCGATGTTGGGCGAAAAATGACTGAACCTGCCTCGCGAAGGGAAAGACCCCGTTTGGAGCATCCTGTAGGCCGATGATTGCGGTCGCGTAAGTTTAGGATGAGGAAGTGGAAAAGCCCTCCGAGATAGATGATAATGAGTCATGATCTCGTTGAAAGTGAGTAGCGAGTCCCTGTATCTTCCGGTGTCCCCGCCTGCGAATCCGCCGGGACCGCCGCGGTGAGCGATACCTCGCGCACGGTCATGGGCAAACTAATTGGCGTTGGGGATATCAGGATGTACGTTGACCCCCATGTGGGCCGGGAACTATGTTATGGTGTGAAACCCGGCAGCCCCCTCACAGCCGAGGATGGCCGCTGCCTCACGCGAGATCGAGCCCGAGGTGAAAGCCCTAGCTGCAGAACGCGAATCTGTAAAGACATTAGGACGCGATGGGTCCTTCATTGCTATGGCGATGGCGATTTACTCAGCCACCATTGCCGAAACCTTTCTAACCGAGGCAGAGCATAGGAGTGTGCCACTATGATCGACCGAGACCACTGCGAAGCGATCCGAACGCCCGTACTGGGCTGCATCGACAAAGGTCGCGAGATGCGGTCTGGTTGCAACTGATTTTAATAAGGAACGGGCCCGAGCTATGCGGCGCCCTACATTGTATTGTGGGTGGACATTTCTTGGAAGTGGAGCTACCGAAAACGTGCCTCTGATCGAGGGTGGTAGTGATACATTACGCTGGTTAGTCGCCGTAGGACCGCAGCCTATGGATTCCAGGATGCGCCTACCAGCCCTCGAGGACGATAGTCGCACGACCTGAGCCATCTGCTGGGCCTCGATCACCTCCGAGAGGGAGTTATGCATGCCCAATTGTAGGAGCTTCTCGGTGCTAGTGTGGATAGGCAAGCCTAGAACTCGCTTTATGCTTTTGCGCATTAGTGTATCAATTCTTGCCTCTTCTCTTTTGGACCAGCGCAACGCCGAAGCGACATAATTAATGTGGTTCATGAGAAATGCATGATAGAGCCGAAGGAGATTGCTCTCGCTCAGCCCACACCTGCGGTTCGAGACCCTGAGTATGAGCCTAAGCATGTTCTCCGTCTTGGAGGTGATGCGGGCTATAGTTCGTGAGTTGCCCCCCTTGGACTCTAGCAGGAGTCCGAGGACCCTGATGGAGTCCACCCTGGGTATTTTCTGCCCATCCCGTGTGTATGAAGCTATGGGAATCTGTTCTAAAGGAGTGAGGTTCCTCAGGCTTTGTCGGGTGGGTCTGTATAGTGGTAACTGAGACTTTGCCGATGACAGGCTCAAGCCCGAACCGACTAGAAAGTTCTCCGTGATGTCTAATGCCTCTTGAAGCGCCTGCTCTACCCCGGCGTCGGACCCCCCATGCACCACACGGTGATATCGTCCGCGTAGAGAGCATGGTTAACCCCGCGCACCGTAGGGAGTCGCTCCAAAAGGCCCTTCATGGCAATATTGAAGAGTAGAGGAGAGATAACTGCCCCCTGTGTGGTGCCCCTCGCTCCCAAGGTAAATTCCGTGGATTGGATTTGACCGATCCTAATGGTAGCCCTGCGATCCCTGAGAAAAGACCTAACATATGCGTGGAACCGTTGTCCTAGACCCATGACCGAAATTGCCTCAAGCACAAACTTGTGCGAGATATTATCAAAAGCTTTGGCTAGGTCTAGACCTAGTATGCCTCTAGTATCCCTGGTGTTGTTGTCAATGATTTGTCTTTTGATAAGGAGCATCAAGTCCTGTGTGGATAGTGCAGGTCTGAATCCTACCATATTGTGTGGAAATAGCTCTCTGCTTTCTATGTACTCGGATACCCGATGGTGAATCGCATGTTCGGCCACCTTGCCTACGCAGGACCTGAGCGAGATGGGTCGCATGTTCTCCAAAGCCAGAGGTTTGCCTGGCTTTGGGATGAGCGCTACCGAAGCTGTCTTCCAGGATTCGGGGACGTGCCCCGTCTCCCAGATCTTGTTGACTTCCTCAGTAAGCTTCTCGATGGATTTGCCATCCAAGTTACGTAAGAGCTTATTTGAGATTCCATCCGGGCCCGGTGCAGAGCGTCCGTTGAGCTCGTGGAGGACCTTACAGATTTCTGGTTCAGTGAATGGTGCGTCCAGCTCCGCCACCATTCCGCCCCTGTAATGCGGATAGTCCGCATCGCCGGAAGGGCCCAGCGGAAGATAGCTGTCCGCTAACCTCTTCAGGAGGGCCTTTTCGGACACTCCCTTCGCTTTTTGGTTGTGAACGATTCTGTCAATAGCCAATCGCTGATTTCCCTTCGACTCTGACTCATCAAGTAATTGTTTGAGGAGGTTCCATTTGGCCCCCACTCTCATCTGTCCTTCAACCGAAGAACATACTTCATTCCACTGCTGTTTGGAGAGTTCAATAGAGTAGGCTTCGATCTCGCGATTGAGTTGCGCAATTTTCTTTCGAAGTCTGCGATTGAGCCTTTGCGTCCTCCACCGGGACAGGATGGAATTCTTAGCCTCTAAGAGATGCGCGAGGCGTGCATCCATCCGATCAACCCTCAGGTTCGTTTTGACAACCTTGGTCACAGCATTAGCATCCTCCTTGAGCCTTGCAAAGAGGCTGTCTAAGCCGTCGTATTCATCCTGGTCCTCCTTCCGCAATTTACGAAAGGCATCCCAGTCCGTTACTTTAAATTCCCTGGGGGGAGCTGCATTGACTGCTAGGGTAATAGCCACTATGAAGTGGTCGCTACCTAGATTCTCTTGCAAATTTCGCCACCCTGTTCCGGCGACGTTCTTGACGAACGCCAAGTCTGGAGTTGTGTCTCGGACCACCGATGTGCCGATTCTTGTCGGGTATTGCGGGTCCGTAATCAATTCAAGAGAACAGCTAGATACGGCCTTTAGGAGGTTGTTGCCTTTGGGGGACTGCCTGGCGTATCCCCAAGCGTCGTGCGGAGCATTAAAGTCTCCCGCTACCACGATGGGGGCCCCCCTGGCCAGAGCCACCGCTTTTGTCATGATTGAAGCGAACCCCTGCCGCTTGTCCGACGGCGAGCTGTACACATTCAGGAGGAATACGCTGTTCTTGAGCCAGCTGTTGGGAATTATTTCGAGGATAATGACCTCAGCCTTGTTGTTGCCAAGCTGTAGTTTGTGTTCATGAAAGGAGCACTTTTTTGCGACCAAGGTTGCCAAACCGCGCTTCCCTTGCTCGCGCACCGAGACGACTCGATAGCCCGGGAAAGTTAGCGCATCACCGAGAGTTTCCTGTAACATAATTACGTGCGGTTTGACCGCCTCAGAAGCAATAAAGTGCAGCAGTTGAGCCCTGCGCCTTTTGAAACTGGCACAGTTCCACTGCCACACGACCAGTTCATTAGTGTTGTCCGCCATAATTACTGTTCTGAGACAGCCAATCTCCTGTCGGGTTGACTGTTACCGCGCCTGCAGGCAACTGTGCCCTGTTCGGGCCTTTCGGAGGCGAGCTACCCGTAGCTAGCACTGCCTCTGTACCTTCAAGAGACGACACCCTTTTCAGTAGGGTAGTCATGCTATCAGCCAGTTGTTTAATCGATTGCTGCATGCTTTCCAGAGCCTTGCTGTTGGATTCTGTCTCCATAGCATCCCACTCCCCATGGGGGGTGAGGCCCTACGTTTTCCCGAGCGCGCCTGCACGTCCCCTGGTGGGGGAATCTGTTGTCTCTCACCCTGCGAGGAGTAATGTTTGCGGAACGACTCAAGCTCAGCCCTCAGCTGTTGAATCCCTGCCTTAAGGCAAGCATTCTCTTGGATCAACTTAGCTACCCTGGGGTTTTCCCTATGCTCTGGCAATGGTACCTGCGTTACCTCTGTTGGCGGCGCCGCTGGCTTCGGCTTGGCTCGATCCGCCCAGTTATGTACTTCCTGGATTCGTGCCCGGCAGCAAGAGCGCCCTTTGGGGCGAGCGCGGCCCCTGCAGCGGTCGCGCCGGCAGCCAGCCGGCGTGACGGAACGCCCCTGCCTGGGAGCACTTGCCACGCTGGAATCCCGTGACCGGTCCTCTTCGGCCAGCTGTTGCTGAGACTTTTTGACGCGCTTTCGGCGCCGTCGTCTTCTCCGTCGCATGACGTAAGGAACTTGGAAGCGTTCTTTGCACGTTCTGTCCGCCGTCGGATGTGGGCCTCCGCAAAGGGCACATTTCGGCGAGAACTGGTGATCGTCGGGTGGAGACACGAGCCCACAGCCCCTGCACACCCTCTTGTTGGGGTTGGGGCAAACATCGGCCCTGTGACCAAGTCCTCCACACGCGTAGCACACGTCGGTTTGGCGCTTGTAGAGCGTGCAGCGCAGCATGCTGACGCTGCATATGACATAGTTTGGTACCTTCATGCTGTCGAAAAGCACTACCACAGTGGTGGTGTTCTTGATCCTTTTGGCTTCTAGGGCCTTCAGATTTCGCTGGTTGACGATCATCGTTTGGAGCTGGGCCTCGCTGATGTCAGTGTCCCCTCCTCGTATGACTCCTTTACAGGTGTTATCGGGGGCGGCGACATATGCCGCCACATGGTACATTCCTTCGATTATCCGAATCTGTTGGATCGCGGCGTAGGCGTTTGCGTTCTTCTGCTCCGGTGTGGAAACTACGAGAATGTTCTGGGCGATGTTTGGGCAAACGATGTCCCCTTCCGTCTCTGCCGGGGCAAGAGCAGCCGCCATGGCAATAGCCTGTGCGAGCCTAATTTGGCTCACTTTTCTGACGTCAAGTCCGTCCCTCGGCCTGACGATAATTCATATGTGGTCCCTCGGCAGCCGGGGGAGCCTCGATGCAGCTGCGAGGCGCTTCATTGCACCTTGCGGGGCTGCCGTGCGGCGGCCTCCCTTCGAGCCCACATGTGATGCGTTGCCCGCGGAACTTGGCGTTTCTACACGAGCTTTCTTGTTCCTGCCCAGCGCTGTCATCCAACCCGGGCGATTGGCTTCTTAGTGAGAGATTTCCTCTCCTTCCACCATCTCTACTTCGGGCATGTTGCCCCTTTTCTCCCGCCCCTCGCCGTCGACGCTAGGCTGAGCCCGGTAGGGTTAGCCGAGCCGCGGCGCGTTCCACAAGAAAAGTTCCAATAATTCGGCAAAAGGACCACTCACCCAAAAAAGTCTGGTATCGACGTGATCCTCAGAAGAAACTGCGTCGAATGAAATGCAGCTCGAGCACAGGCACCACAAAAATCCTAACGAAAACATTAACAGAAACGGGAGCCGATCTTCTCGCGTCCGCACTGGTCGGCGCCCCCCAGCGCTAATGAAGCAGCCCCAGAAAACACCGCCAAGAGAGTGGTCCGGGGAATACCGCTAAAAGACACTGCCCGAGATATAACTGAAAACGTCGTAAGCCCCAAGAACCCAACTGCGCTCGTGGCCAAGGGAATGGGCAATACCATTAATGTACCGCCCCCGTCCTTCACATGGCAGCAGAGGCGGCAGCGAAGCTCGAGGACTAAAACGCTACACATCTTTCACGCAGGGCTGTGGAATATTTCGTTCCGGCATCGTGCGGCGGTTTGGATGCGCTGATATCAGCCCAGCTATCTACATCTACTTCAAGAAAGGCCCTTCCACGTCAGCCCTCGTGTGATTGTGACGCTGCCAGGACCATCGACTTGCATTGGTTCCTCAACCCCGACGGAAAACTACAAATTGACTGAACAACGCCCCCGTCCTTCACATGGCAGCAGAGGCGGCAGCGAAGCTCGAGGACTAAAACGCTACACTTCTTTCACGCAGGGCTGTGGAATATTTCGTTCCGGCATCGTGCGGCGGTTTGGATGCGCTGATATCAGCCCAGCTATTTACATCTACTTCAAGAAAGGCCCTTCCACGTCAGCCCTCGTGTGATTGTGACGCTGCCAGGACCATCGACTTGCATTGGTTCCTCAACCCCGACGGAAAACTACAAATTGACTGAACAACGCCCCCGTCCTTCACATGGCAGCAGAGGCGGCAGCGAAGCTCGAGGACTAAAACGCTACACATCTTTCACGCAGGGCTGTGGAATATTTCGTTCCGGCATCGTGCGGCGGTTTGGATGCGCTGATATCAGCCCAGCTATCTACATCTACTTCAAGAAAGGCCCTTCCACGTCAGCCCTCGTGTGATTGTGACGCTGCCTGGACCATCGACTTGCATTGGTTCCTCAACCCCGACGGAAAACTACAAATTGACTGAACAACGCCCCCGTCCTTCACATGGCAGCAGAGGCGGCAGCGAAGCTCGAGGACTAAAACGCTACACATCTTTCACGCAGGTTTGTGCCCAAATTCCTGCTTGTCTCTAAAATTTTCGCCTGTTTCGTTTTGCTGCTGCTGGTGCTGCCACAAGTGTTCTGTTGTCTGTACTGATTCATTGAGACATGGCGAAAGAAATAAAAGCACTTTTCGAGGAACTTAAGCGTGAATTACGGGCTGAATTTAAAGGCTTCAAGGAAGCACTCGAGCGAGACTTTCGCAATGAGCTGAGGGAAATTAAGTCCTCTGTAGCTTCCTTAAATACTGATTGTGAAGAAATAATGGCTGAAAATGTAAAGCTCAAGGCGACCAACGCTATGCTAGAGGCCACGTGCGCTGATCTTGCTCAAAAGGTGAAAGATCATGAGAGTAGGCTGCTACACCTTGAGCAGTATTCTCGTAATGCAAATGTGGAGCTCAAAGGTATCCCGTACAACGCCACTGAAAACCCTATAGATACAGAGATCAAAATTGGCGAGAAAGTAGGTGTACCACTTGAGGAAGCCGATTTTGAGTCGGTGCACAGAGTACCAACCTCCAATCTAACAAAAAAGAACGTAGTAGTTCAGTTCGCACGGAGGCAGAAGAGGGACTGTTTCCTCGAGAATGCGCGTACTGCCCGGCTCAAGTGCTCTGACGTAGGATTTGACTCGGAGGAGCCGTTCTTCGTTAACGAGCACCTATGCCCAGAGCTGAAACGTCTACTAGGTCAGGCTACTGCACGCAAACGCGAAACTGGTTGGAAATACGTTTGGGTGCAAAATGGTAAAATTTTCGCACGGCGCATGGACAACGCTCCAAAAATAAAGATTTCATGCAGTGGGGACGTTGCTAAAATGGTTAACCCATTATGAAAGCTGGAAAATAAGACCAATGCTCCAAGCTTTGAAGGAGCCCTTTGTGGTGCTATAGCGCATCTTATCATGCCGTTCATATGTGTTAAGGAGACACATAGTTGTATATGTTGCGATAGTCTACCCGGAGCAAATGCCATAAGCGCATGCGCTGTTCGCCACACATTTGTTCTCTTTCCGATATTTGTTGCCTGCTTTTTTATTTTTTTTGTCTTGTGTGCTTTAATTTTGGAAGTACTGGTTCGTAGTTGCCGCTTTTGCTCTTTTCTGGATTATTTGCGTTTATGCCTGTATCGCGACATGAGCTGGGAAACAACTTGGCTGCGTTTTTCTGCCCTTGTTGATGAAATCTGTAGGCACAGTGATATTTTTCGTCGTCTTTTTTTCATTTGGAAGTATGTCACTACTTGTCTGCAAACTGACAGCACTTCTATGTTGACCCATAATAATCAGCAATGACTTTATCTTGTATTAGTCCAACCGCACTCAAGTCGGATATTGTTGAAAAGTGTAAATCACCATTAACATTTTTACATATGAACATGCAGTCGTTACGCCAAAAATATGATGACTTTTGCATTTTAATAAACGAGTTCGGGTTTTCCTTCTCAGTTATTATGCTGACTGAGACGTGGTACTCTGATCTTGATACCATACATTTAGACGGCTACAGTGCCGTTTCTTTGAATAGGAAATTGAAAAGGGGAGGCGGCGTATGCATGTTCACAAAACTGGGATTTACCTATGACCTCCTCGATGACTTTTCTTGGTCCACAACGGACATTGAGATAATTTGTATAAAATGCAACAATTTTGTATTTGCTGTCGTGTATAGGCCACCTGATGGTAACTTGAGCGAATTTTTCACGTTTCTAGAGGCTATTTTTTCGTTTGTAAACATAAACCAATACTCTTTAATTTTAGGAGGTGACCTAAACATAGACATGCTGACAAAAACTCCTAAACAGGGCGAATTATCTGCGATTCTCGATTCCCATTTTTTGTTTAATGTAATAACCACTCCCACACGTATCACTGCAACTAGTGAAACTCTTATCGACCTTTTTATTACTAACCTAGCAATTAATGACCTATTCTCTGGTACCATTAATGTGACACTTAGCGACCACTTGCCTATCTATTTAGTAACTGATACGTACAATACGGCAAAAGAATTCACTGTAAATATAATATATCAAGACATCAACGCGGTTATACTGTCGCAGTTCCGAGATGAACTCGCCAGAACAAGCTGGAACGCAGTTTTTGCGTGCTCTACGGCTGATACCGCATATGACCATTTCATAGAAATTTTTTCTTCGGTATATAAAAAACACTTTCCGTACAAAGAAATAACTAAGCCAAAATGCGCACGTAAGCCTTGGGTAACGTTAAGTATATTGAAAATGATACGTACGAAAAACAGACTGTACCAGGTGTTCTTGAAAAATCGCAATATGAATGCACTGAAAGCGTTTAGGGCCTACAGAAACAGTCTTTCAAAAACTTTAAGACAAGCCAAACGCGACTATTACCATACTATTTTTAACGGTATCGTAGATGTCAAGCAAATGTGGAAAAAATTAAACACAATCATATCTTCAAGTAATAGGACGCCTGGTGTCGACGAAATTACAATTGATAATCATATATTTAAAGGAACAGCATTAGCCAATAAATTCAATGGGTACTTTACTTCTTTGTCAGAAAGTACTTACGATGGAAATGCATTAAGTTACATGCCAACACCTATAGCCCCCTCAATATTTATTGACCCTACGGAGCAAACTGAGGTAAACAACGTTTTCATGAAACTTAAAAAAAGCAAAAGTGAGGACATTGACGGCATAAAAATGGAACCGGTTATCTTTGTTATTGATTTATTATCACCCTGCCTGACGCATATTTATAATATTGTTTTAAGCACAGGTATGTTCCCTAAGCGGGTGAAAAATGCCAAAGTTGTAGTGCTTTTTAAAGGTGGTGACAAAAATGAAATGAGTAATTACCGGCCAATATCGGTATTACCTATATTTTCAAAGGCTCTAGAAAAAATCATTTTCACTAGATTGTATAAATTTTTGGACTCGCATTCTGTGATTACAACAGCACAATATGGGTTCAGGTCTGGCGTATCGACGGAGACAGCGCTGTTACATCAAAAAGAGTTGATACTGGGCAACATTGAAGCAAGAAAGCTAACATTAGGCGTATTCATAGACTTTACGAAGGCGTTCGACAGAATTGATCACCAAACCTTCTTAGAAAAATTGTTTTATTACGGGATTAGAGGCATCGCGCTCGATTTAATAGGAAGCTACCTTAGTGATCGGTACCAGTGTGTGTCTATAAATAGGCAAACATCTATGCCCCAAAAAATCAAACGCGGTGTACCACAAGGAAGCATATTAGGACCTCTTCTATTTAACCTTTATATCAATGATATTGTAAATGTGGATCACTCAATAACGTACATTATTTATGCAGATGATACAAGCTTATTCTTTACGGGAACAAATATAGACGATTTAATAAAAGCAGCTAATGAAACGTTAGTAAATTTTTCGAAATGGTCCTGCCAAAATTCGTTACAGATCAACAGCTCTAAAACCAAGGCCGTTCTTTTCCGTGCGAAAGGAATAACATGTACGTACACACAAAAACTGATGCTAAATAATTTCAATATCGAACTTTCAGAGACTGTCAAAACTTTGGGCGTAATCTTTCTTCAACATATGTTCTGGAATTCTCACACTGAACAATTGTGTATTAAGCTAAGAAAAGCCCTTGGCGTGCTGAGAAGGTGTCAGTCGTTTCTACCGCTCCCCCAGAAACTTCTTATCTTTAATACGCTTTTTTGTTCTCATCTACGCTATTGTCAGTTGGTATGGGCTTCTGGAACTGAAACATCAAAACAAAAGTTGTATACACTTCAAAAAAGCGCTTTGCGAGCTGTTGCAAATATAGGTTACAGAGAACACACATCCCATTTATTTGTCAAGTTTAAAGTTTTAAAATTTTGTGTGGCATATGAACATAACTTGTTGTTGTCTTTGAGGTCTGAAATTCGAAAAAATTGCGAAAACCTGAGAGGCTTAGCACATTTACAGCCGAAAATTTTGTTGCGTCCGATGCGGAGTTCTGAACACTGGCACATCCCCCGACCGCGAACAAATTACGGACTCCAAATGCTAAAGCACTCTGTTCCCCATATACTAAATAAGTTTAAGCTCACAGAACAGCAATTGCGTCTCCTTTCAAGTAGAGATATATTAAACCTGTTTGTATAAGGAGCTATAAACCCAGAAAAATTGCACCCAGTACTTGTAAATGCAAGAAATTTTAAGTGTACCCCTTTCTGTTATAGCGTCTTATAATGGTTGCCTTTTTTCCCAAAAAATTGTTTGTTTGTAAACACCCAAGTGTGCATCTATTCTGTACTTCATAAACAACCACTAGAATGTTATTTTCCTTTCTTTTTTCTTTCAATCATACGTGAGCACCGTATAGAGCTTGGTGTGCCATTGTTTCTGTTGCCTTGTACAAAAGGGAGGTGGGGCTAGTCAAGCTGCTATAGCGCAGCTTTTTTCCTACTTTCCATGCCACAATTGTTTCTTGTTTGTATAAATCACGGTGTATCGTTGTGGTGAAATAAATTTCAACTTTCAACTTTCAACTTTCAACTTTCATGTGATTGTAGGGTAGCGAGTGCCAAGCTACGTGAAATACGGCGGGGTATTGCTACGATGTACCTTGTACAGAAAACTGGACGTGTGCTACCACTGTGGACGCTTGGGGCATAGGGCGGATGTTTGCCTCAACCCTAAAGATAAGATCTGCCGAGGCTACAGGATGCCAAATCCTCCCTAAAGCCACGAATGCAAGGCCAGGTGCCAGCTGTGCGACCAAGACCACCCCACAGCAGACTGAACCTGCAAAGCAAGGTATAAGACACCATTCCTAGTGCGGAAACGCCGCTTGGAAAGAGCCAGACAAGAACAAGAGAACGCGTCCCTCGCCGCACCAGACAGGTCATCTCACGCCAACGCAGCAAGGGACAACATATCGGAGTCCTCCCCCAGTTTGGCGCATCAGAGGAAAAGCCGCTCAAAGTCCAGGAACCGCTCCAGGCCAAAGTCACGCTCCCAGTCATGGGTCAAGGAACCCCAAAACCCCGGCGCCGATACATCGCTCAAGGTGAGCTGGGCAGACAGGGTCAAGGGGACGCGCGCGGAGGCGGAGGCTGCTTCTGACCAGAAAGTCACCAAACTCGAGGCAGAGTTAGCACAACTGAAACAAATGATTCTGCAAAACAATCAGATAATTGCCGCCGTGAGGGAGGAGAATAAAAATTAAGAGAAGAAATTCATAACTACAGAACAGGCATGGTACAGTGCAATGACGCAATAATTATAACACAGGATAGCGTGACCAGTATGGAGGAGAGCACTAATTCCCCTCTCCCAAAACGTAAGGCTTTAGAGAACAACGACGATGGTAACAGCAAGCACAAGAAAACCAAGACTGCTAACATGTTGCACAAAGGTCAACAGGAATCTGCAGAATGCGTAGATTTACGAATAAGCAAAGTTGAAGAAGCTGTGAAAGTTCAAATTGAGGCAATAAACGACATTAAGGAAACCATGAGAGCGCAAATCAAAGAGGGGGGAACGGCTATTATGCATCAAATTAACACAGTTATACAACAACAGCAGGTTCACCAGCAGCAACTAGATAGCTTATCTACTGGGGTAACAGAACTTGAAAAATGCCCCTCTGCTACAGGCCTACAAGCCAGTGGAGTAGCGCCCTTTAAACCAATCATCAAACCTCCACTACTAAAGCCGGCTATTATGAACCCGGTGCCTCTTCAGCAATAATTGCCGCCATGGACCGAGGCAACAAATACGTATTATGGCAATAGAATTGTAGAAGTTACAGAAACAAGAAAGCCATTCTACACCAGTATCTTATAGATAAAGAAAAGCCAGATATCATCACCTTACAGGAGACGCATGGTCTCGCTAAGTTGTCTGGCTGCTGCTCCATCGGCAGTTCCGAGGGGGGAGACTAGTGCCCTTACAACTTTAGTGCGTAGGGATCACACGGCAGTGCAACACAGCGCACAGGTTACCAATATAGAAAATATACTAATTGAAATCATTCCCACAAGAAAAACAGGGGATAGTGTGTTCATATCCTAAACGTGTACAGTAGCCCGAAATTCACACGGCACAGATTTTTAACTCTCTTTAAGCGCACGCTTACCATAGTGGGTGACCGAGTTCGGAGGGGACTTTAATGCCCCTCATTGTAG
The DNA here is from genome assembly GCF_043290135.1 of Rhipicephalus microplus. NCBI lineage: Eukaryota > Metazoa > Arthropoda > Arachnida > Ixodida > Ixodidae > Rhipicephalus > Rhipicephalus microplus. Next base: position 190,113,864 of record NC_134700.1, on the reverse strand, counting down.
ATGGGGTTATAAAGATGTCCACCCCAAGGGCAGGAATCTCTGGCTGGACTCGCAGCAGGAAGGGCTAACACTCTTCAATGACCCTACAGTACCCACTAGGCAAGGGAATAGTCTCTGTGGTGATACCACACCCAACCTTGCTTTTATAAAGAACACGCAATCTGTGCGATGGCTGCATACACAGCAAGACTTTGGAAGCGGTCAATCTATCACTGAAATCCAGCTTATTGGGGGGCCGACCGATCCCATGGGCAAACAGCTTAGGCTAGTTGACTGGGTTAAATTCAGAAATATGCGAGAGGGCATCACAGAAAGCATTACAAACATTGACCAATGGACAGCTAATTTAAAGAAAGATATTTAGGAGGCAAGAAAAATAGTCCCTCCAGAATCTAAGCTTGCAATTCCGGACAGTAGGCTATTACATATGTGGGAAGGTAAACAAGGGCTACAAAAACGCTGTAAAATGCAGAAACATAACAGAGCACTAAGAAAAAGATATCCACACTTAACAAGGAAATCGAACAATACGCACAACAGCTTTATTGCCAACAATGGGAAGAAAATTGTACCGCCATGGACAACCAACTGAGCTTAGGCAAAACGTAGAATTTACTTCGGCAACTCCTAAACCCAAAAGACACAAAAATGGTACACAAAAAAATATGAAGAAAAGTCTGCATGCCTATAAAGGCACAGAAAAAGACTTTCTCAAAGAGGTCGTGCTCAAATACATATCTTAGGCACCACCATGCACTCACGCCGATTACGCAGGAGCGCCGAATCCTGACCTTGATGAAGAATTCAGCGAAGCCGGGATACGAGCAGTTCTACACAAACTAAATACTACGTCGGCACCGGGCCCTGACGCCATTACAAACAAAACACTTCGAAGCGTAGACGATACGTCTATTGGCAAATTAACAGATTTTATTAATGAATGCTGGAGACAAGGCCACATACCGCAGCAATGGAAAACGGCACACGTCGTGCTTATACCCAAGCCTGGCAAACGCTTACAGCTTGAAAACCTAAGACCTGTTTCACTGACTTCCTGCCTGGTTAAGGTAATGAAACACGCCTTACTGACCCGATTGACTAACTTCCTAGAGGACAACAACGTACTCCCATGTACAATGATAGGATTTTGCCAAAATCTCTGTACATAAGACGCGAGGCTACAAATAAAACACGAGATCATAGATGACCCTAGCAGACCAACTAGAGCCATACTCGGGCTTGATCTAAAAAAGGCATTTTATAATGTCACCCACCAAGCCATACTGAATCATGTCAGTAACAGGTTTAGGTGAGCGGACGTATAATTACATCCGGAACTTCCTTACGGGTAGACAAGCCAAAATAGTTGTAGGAGGCCTCACATCCGAGGCCTCCTTTATGGGTAGTGCAGGTACATCCCAAGGATCAGTGATATCACCAATGTTATTTAACTTAGTCCTAACTGGCCTCCCAAGTAGATTAGAAAGGATAGAAGGTTTGTACCATACAATATATGCAGATGATATTACTCTGTGGGTAAGCAAGGGCCGCGATGGGTCAATTGAACAACGTTTACAAGAAGCGATCGATACCGTAGAGCAATACCTAGAAGGAACTGGTCTCACTTGCTCAGCCGAAAAATCTGCGCTGCTACTATATAGACCAACATTAAAAGGCCGACCTCTCAAGCACCACAACACACATACCTACACAGACATGCAACTTAAAACACGAGATGGACACATTATACCCATTGTCTACAAGATAAGGGTACTGGGGTTAATAATAGAAGCCAAAGGCACCAACGGAGAAACGCTACGCAATATCGAAGCGAAGGTTTCTCAAACGATGCGCCTAATCAAAAGAATTACGAATAAGCATAGCGGCATGAAAGAGGCAAATGCCATAAGGCTCATCCACGCGTTTGTCATCAGCCACATTATGTATGTTTCCGCATACCATAGATGGTTCACGGCAGAAAAAATAAATTGAACAGCCTCGTAAGAAAAGTCTACAAACGAGCGCTGAGGCTCATGCAAAGCACAAGTGCAGAGAGGCTGTTAGAGCTACGTTTACATAATATACTTGAGGAACTGATAGAGGCGCAACGTATTGCACAGTACGAGCGCCTCTCTAAAACCAAGACTGGTAGATGCATCCTGGAAAAATTAGGCATCACTTACCACACACGCTTTGGCACCAAATGCGATATTCCTCGTGACGTACGGGGTAAGCTCACGGTGCCCCCGTTACCTAAAACATGCATTCCGTGCACAACGCAGGTAGAAGGCTGAGCAGAGCCAAGACAATGACAAAAAGCTACTGAAACAACAAAGAAGCGGTCTTCGTAGATGCCGCTTGTTACAAGCACAAAAGCTGTTTCGTCGCGGCTGTAGTGAACCACAAGAAACAATGCAGCACCAGTCTGACAATACACACGAGACGCGTTGAAACGGCGGAAGAGATAGCTATAGCTTTGGCCATATCACAAACTGACGCGTGTTATATAATTAGCGATTCACAAGCAGCTGCATGCAACTTTGCAAATGGCAGAATCTCCCCTGAAGCACTGCGTATTCTTAGAACAGGCAAAACCAACCAAGACGACAGATGCGTTTGCATTTTCTGGTTCCCAGCTCACATACCCGACACCACGGATGATATCAACCCTAACGAGGTGGAAAACAACGTAGCTCGAGGACTCATTTTCCGGGCTACGACTAATGTTGATCCCTCGTCTGAATTTCCAAATGTGTGGGAGGTGGAGGACTAAATGACAACGTTCAATGAAATTACAAAACATTGTGAATTACAGAGGCGTGTTTACCCCCTCCTCATCATAAACTCAACAGGACACAGTCTGTCCAATGGCGACAGCTACAAACCAGTTCCTATAGGAATCCATTGATACCCCATGCTATGTATTCAGAGATCTACGTGACCGCTCAATGCAAAAATTGCCAGGCACGAGCTTCCTTAAAACATATACTATGGGAATGCCAGGGATTAAAACACAGTAATGAGAACGCGGCCTCCACCGATAGCCTCCGCGCGCGTTGGCTGGCCGTGCTGCTTAGTTCAGCCCTGGACGATCAGCTATGGGCAATCCAGCGGGCCGAGGAAGTCGCTAGGAGGCAAGACCTTCGAGCCAACACCTAGGCGGGAGCCCAGACCACTAACACGCCGGATACAAAATAAAGTTTATTCCTCCTCCTTGACTGTGGCATGTTGTGATGTTCTCACATGAAACTCATCCTATGATTATCATGTTTGCACCAGTCGCACACCTTCGTCATCTATTCACGTAATACCAAATTTGGTACATGTAACGCTAGTGAAACGGCCGCTAACGCATGGTGAGCGTGGCATGTAGTCATGTTGTTACATGACAGGCATGTCATGATTTTCATGTTAGGGTCGGTCGCTTGTGTTCGCCTCGCAAGTACGTCATACCGTATCTGTTCTGCAACATGCCATGTGAACGAAACCACCGCAAGAACTACAGGACCATGCAATGTAAATCATGACATTCATGACATAACTCTCATGATTTTCATGTTATGACAAGTCCAATATGTTTTTCATACATTCACGTCATGCCATGGCAAGTTTGGTATCGATACCATTACCAAAACGGCCAGGAGGGCTAAATGTCCTCGGTGGCTAGATAGATAGACACGGTCAAAGTCGCCGAAGTTCGCTAAGAAATTCTTCACATTTATTAAGTAAGGCGTGGAAAGATGGATGTTGAAAAGAAGACATGAGCGGACAAACTTGGCCGTCCATACCCAAGAATTTTTTTTTTACTGAAGTGGGGGGGTGGGGCGTTTACTTGCAGAATGGCTGGCAACTGGTTGTCGTTGTGAAGATGTGTAAGTACTTCATTATCAACCAAAAAAACTCCCAAGCATTTCTGCGAGGGTGAACTTGGTTAAGTGCGAATGCACGGGGTGATGCTATGAGGGGGAGTAAAGTTAAAATCCGTTGGCATTCGCCAGTGAGTTAACGTAAACTCCCCTGTGTGATCACATTGCGATTCCCAGGAACCATTCGACCATCTCGGAAAATCTTGGTGAGTTTACGCGTATATGTGAGAGTGAATTCGCACTATAATGATGTTTATGTCCGCGGGCCGCTTCACGCGCTTGCGCTCGGCATCACAGGCTCTTCGCCGCGCTGCCTTGTCTTCAACCGGCGCGACATTTTCAACCACGCGTGCAATGCTCGCATTCGATTGCGTTGTACTCGTTGTTGGAGGTATCGCAGTCGAGGTTGTTGCCTGCGATAGATCCATACCTATGACGACTTGCCGATCTTGAGCACGTCGTGGGGGCGCGCGCAACCACGGAGGCCGGAGCGCGCGCAATCACGTGGTGTGTGACGTCGCTGCACCGTTGCTACAAACGCTCCTCTCCGCTCGTCGCGCCGTTGCTAGGGGAGAGGAGGAGGCGCACTGCGGACGGCGTATTTAGGGTCTCTTACAAAGCGCATTCGCACCTAAAAAGATAAAGCGTGAAAAAAATTTGGCACTGTCAGAGCCTCCTCAACTATCCCCAAGTTACTCATCCACCGACAAACACAATGGCTTTTTCTGTGGCTCATGATGATTTGTTGTTCACCCGCGTATCTACATCTGTGACGAGTGTGCCAAGCATCGCATCTAAATTGCCGTGGTTTTTCTTAATTACAGTTGCGGCTCCCTTCAATTTTAATTCGACTCGATGGAGCAATCGAAAACGAATGGCGAGGCTTCAATTGGTCGCAAACAATTCTAGCGCTTTACGTGTTCACAGTAGTACAGAAATCGTGATTTGACGTCGGATACGAAGACGCAGTTGAAACATCTGGGACGCTTGAGGATTTCGCTGGCTTGGACCATTGATTGTGTGTTACCATTGGTCGACTCCTTTCAGCGGCACAGCCAATCTAGCTCCTGCTCTCTACTCCTTTCCGTGCTAATGGCTCCGCCACTGCCACAGCTTCGACATTAAAAGAACACTGAAGATGAACAATGACTTTGTTTAGACTTACAAATGGCTCACTGAGAATTGCAATGCCATATATTTCCCAATCCCAAGTTCATCATTATGTGAAAAAATCAAGCTTGAAGTTCCAAATGCTCCTGTTTTAAGACACCGGTACAGCTAAGCAGCCTAGAACGTGCCAGTATTTCTCAACTAAAAAGACAACTTTAGTGGCTATCGGCAGTTAGTGGTGCCCTTATCGCAAATTGGAAGTGTGTATCACAAAATTTTGATGCCTGATTCATCTTCTCAATTTCTAATAATACAAGGGAGGTCAGGTGCCATCTCCTCTTTGCTTTTACTGCCAAGAACCAGAAAACATAGATCTTTTTTACCTATTTGCCGTTGTTTCACAAGCCACAGGAAGACACATTTAGAAACTACATTCAGAAAACTAAACATTACCCCTAATTCTGGAAAATATCCTTTCGCTTGGGGCAACAGCAGCAAGAGCGTCTGCGTAGCAGTTTGTCAACTTCTCAGAGACACAAGAAGGTTTGTTTTTAAGTTTTCTTTTTTGACTAATAAAATTCCAGTTGTTTGGAATTTCCATTCATTTATTCATTTTGTAGTGAATAGGAAAGACGTTGACGCCATCAGGTCAGCCATCATCAACACAAGAAAAATGCAGAGATCGGCAATCAAGCGCCGTCATCTGGATCCGCCTGCGTTCCTTTAGAGCTACCATCCGCTTACTCAGTCCTTATTAAAACCCCCTTTACATTTGGTGGAGGTCCATCAGGTCCGCTATCATCAACACAATTTTAGTTATCAGTTATTTAGCTACTTTATTCGTAAGTCCCCTTATCATTCTGCACTCTTATATTCCCTAAATGACTGAATAACTATTTCTCCTTCATAAAAACTTGAAATTTGCTTTTCCCATTAAAATAACCGCTGGGTTAGTGGCCGACGTCCCGTAGTGGCTACGAGCCAAGACTCATAGGAGCAAGCAAGCAAACTGCCACGTGCGTGCGTGCATGCCCTCGAGCTCTTTGAGCCGGTACGGCCCCGGCGGCCATTCGCTACCCGAATCTCGCGATGCATGGTCGCGCTCGAGCTCCTCATCCTGGTGCTGACGGCCGTATCGTTCTACCACTCCCGCCTTCGAAACCTGGATGCCAGTTCATTTCCAGTACGAACTGCGAGTTCGAACAGCAAGGATGGAGAAATGATTCATTAGCGCTTGAAGCCACGTCCCGAAGAGAAGGAAGCTGTAGTCCTGGTGCGCAAGCATACGTGCGTGCCATCGTGCCCTGCTTCGACGTGGCCTGGAATGATTCGTTGGCCGCACTCTCGATTTCTTGCCCGAGCTACGTGTCCCTGCTTACTTTCGATTAGTTTCACGTACACAGTTCAAACCGGGCTTCCAGCACAAGCAAAGCTCCTGAAACACCGCCCAGGCTACCACACTACTCCGGACATGTCTAACCTGGCTGCTGCGAGGTACCAGTGGTCGTGGACGAAGAGAAACCTGAAGTCGCTTTCGCCTTTCGCTTCACGCGTGCAAGTCACCATCCTACAGGGTGTGAGCAAACCTTCCAGAACTCTCGGATCTCTTCACGTACTGGCCAGGTTACCGCCACCTTCGGGTCATATAAACCATCGAGGTACCATAGGTCAGGGAAGAGGAGAAAGTCATAGTCGCCGTCATCCTCCGGCCCCACGAGACGTGCAGCATGCCTTCGGCCTTCTCAAGTACTCAATCTCTGTTCCGTGGTCACAACCTTCTCCGAGACGTAACCCTCGATAGACCGCACGTTAGGAACAAGGTGGCGGAAGTTTTATTCGAAATCGTTTTCGACGTCCTACGGTTGCACGCGAGACACTCGCCGTCGTCGTCTTGTACGTCAACAAACTTCCCACTACGCTGTATTTTTTTTTGCTTTTTCGAATGTGCGAAGTACGAACTACGCGTTCGTAAGGAAACACGTGAACATACGCAGCTGCTTACTTTGTTTACGATTTTGCGGACGATGTCACTAAGTAAGTCTGGGAATTTTGTAACGGGCGGGCCGTCAAAGTGGCCACACCTTACGCCATTCTCATGTCTGGACGCCTGGCGCTATTCCACATGCAATATTCTGACACGCAATATTATATCCGTTAAGGAGGCTCCTCCCCCTAATTCTTATAGCATTTCCCCCTAGCCTCCCTGTACTTCCTCTTTTATTCCTCCTCCTCCCTCCCCTTCCTCCAAGCAGTTTCAAGGAATAGTGAGGCTCTTTGGTAGAATACTTTCTTACCACGCAGATGACTTGGCGTTCACTCGTACTGAAAAACAGTTCTTTTTTTATTTGCAGCTTTGTAGACTTTCTGCAAGCAAACAACGGTTTTTTTTTGCTCGCAACCATCGACGCAACCATCGACGATTCCTGCAAAACGAGCTTTTCGATGCTGTCTTGTTAAAACAGAAATACAACGCAGGGTACTTTAGCCATTTTGCGCCAAACAACATCCAAGTAAGAAGCACACATGGATGAGCTCAATCGCGCTCCTCCGTAAGTACTCCTTACTTCGTTTTAACTTGTTTCGCGCAGAGTGGCTATTAACAAGCTTTATCGCCCAAGTTGGTTCAATATGGCACCCACAGAGTGTATTGGTTTGGGTAGAAGTCGTTGAGCACATATGTGGTCTGCAATGTGTTTTATTTTTTTTTTTGCTGTGTGATGGCTCTTGAAAAACGCCACAGCTTAGCTGCAAAGGCGAAGCAACGGACGCGATAGCATCAAATTGGAAGGTCCCGCGCCGAATGATAAGCAGATCAAAACGTGCCCCGCGTTTGTGAAGCTGAAAAGAGGCTCAAAACGCACTCAGTGCAGGTACAGATGAACCTAATTAAGCGTCTCAGTTGTTACTTCGCTGTCTGAAAAACGCACCCTTTTCGCAAACGGAGACTGTGCAACAACTGCAGTGACCTTTGTGCACCCAGTAATTACAGCAGAAACGTTACAGTAAAAGCCCAACGCCAGCCAAGACTTACATGCACATGCTATGAACGCCGCAGCCCCACCGCTTCAGTCAAACCAAGGGAGAATTAAGTGCCATTTCGTTTTGTCGCACTGGTGCACACTGGCTCACACCTTCGAGGGCAAATAGCCACATGGTTGATTATGAAAGTAAGTCAGCGAAAACAGGTAGAAGAAGCAATAATTGACATAAAAATAATGTGTAAGGCGTCAAAAGAAGACACATGATGTCGAAAATAAGACATGCGCTTACAAATTGGGGCGTCTGTACGCAGGAGTTTATTTTATGGGGTGGGGGGGGGGGAGCGTTTACTTGTAGAGTGGCTGGCAACTGGTAGTTATTGTGAAGATGTGTAAGTACTCCACTATCAACTATAAAAAAGGATAAAGCGTGAAAAAATTTCGGGGGGTGTCAGAACCACCTCACCTATCCCCCAGTTACAAATCCGCTGACAAACACAATGGCTTTTTTCAGTGGCTAACGATGATTTGTTGTTCATCCGTATATCTAGGTGTGTAACGACATTGCCTTGCTCTCGGCATCACAACTAAATTGCCGTCGTTTTTTTTTAAATAGAGAGTGGCGGGATCCCTTCAATTCGAATTCCATGCAAGCCATCGCTGCTGCAAGTTGGTAGGCAGCAAGCATTCCTAACGCTTTCCGCGTTCACAGTAGTACAATTTTGGGACTTGACGTCGGATACGAAGACGTGGCTGGAACCTTTGGAACGCTGGAGGACTTCGCTGACTTGGACAATTGATCGCGCGTTACCATTGGTCGACTCCATTCAGTGGCGCAGCCAATCTCGCTCCTGCTCTCTACTTCTTGGGGATGGGGAAGTGATTATAAATGAAAAGAAGAGAAAAGTGAGCCCTGCAACTGTCTCTCAGGGGGAGGACACCTCAGCAGTAGCTCACGAGGGATGGGGGTAGAGAAGGGTATAAAAGCATAGGATTAAATGGTAGAGAGATAGAGAGAGAGAGGAAGGAAAGAAGTAGGCGCAAGAACAGGGGGCGACGAAAGTAAAGAGAAGACAGGAAAGATGGACACGGTTGCAAAAGTCCGAGGACGGGGCACAACTAGCGAGAGCTCTTTTCGGCGACAGGACATCGCGTAGGGTTAATTCAGTCGGCCAGAGTTACGCTGTCGTCGTCGTAGGGGAGCAGTAGCAGGAGGTGGCGTAGGAACAACCCAGTCGGCCAGAGTTATACGCTATCGTCGGACATCGCGAGGGCAAAACCGGTCGGCATGGAATCCAGCGAGGGAGTTCCTTTCTAGTCCTTTCCAGGACAATGACTCCGCCATTGCAATAGTTTCGACGTTAAGGGGACACTAAAGAGGAACAATGACTTTGTTTAGATTTACAAACGGGTCACTGAGAACTACAATGCGACATATTTCACTATCACAAAGTTCATAATTTTCTGAGAGAATCAAGGTAAGTTTCAAATGCTCCTCTTTTAAACTGAGCAACCTCTTTTAAACTGAGGTTATCGGCAATCAATAGTGTTCCTCTCGCGAATCGAAAGTGTGCATCACAATATTTCGATGCCAGATTACTCTTCTCCATTTCTATTTTGCAAGTATGGTCAGGTGCCAGCTCTCGTTTGCTTTTACTTTAAAAAGCCAGAAAACATCGATCATATTTTACCTATTTTCCGACGTTTCACAAGCCACAGGAAGGAACATTTAGAAACTATATTCAGAAAACTAAACATTATCCTAATTCTGAAAATATCCTTTCGCTCGGGGCCTCTTTTCTAGGCCACTGCACCAAGATCGTCTCCATACGAGTTTGTAAATATCTCAGATACACAAGACGGTTTGCTTTTTAAGTTGTATTTTTTTGACTAATGCAATTCTAGTTCTTTGTAATTTCCATCCTATTGTTCATTTTAGTTATTAGTTATTTAGCTACTTTATTCAGAAGTCACCTTATGATTAAGCGCACTTATATTCTCTAGATGACGGTATATATTTATTTCTTCATCAAAACTTGAAATTCGTTTTTCGCCATTACAATGACTGCCGGTTTAATGGCCAAGCCCCCGTTGTGGGTACGAGCCAAGTCACATAGGAACAAGCAAGCAAACTGCCATGTGCGTGCGTGCGTGCGTGTGTGCCTCGTGCTCCTTGAGCCTGCACGGCCCCAGCTGCCATTCGCTACCCGAATCTCGTGATGCACGGTCGTGCTCGAGCTCCACGTCCTGGTGCTCGCGGCCATATCGTTCCACGACACCCGCCTTCAGAATCAGGATGCCAGTACCGAACCCACCGAAGACTTTGCCTGCGCTCCATAGAAGTCTCGGCCTCCAGGACCGAGGCATCCCAGCCTTCGCTGCTTCAACGCGCCGCAAAGCGAGGAAGAAGAAGAAGACGTCTGTGTCGAAGTCTTCGTTGTCGGGTTGCGTCACTACCAGCCGAGGTTCCGGCATATCCCCACTGGTGTCATCACGATTTAGCACGCAAGCAAACTTTCCAGAACTCTTCGCCTTTCTCGCGAAGCAGCGGGACGCTGATCAAGGTAAACGACAGCGCGACGATTCTGAAGACAGGACCAAGCCTTCTAGGTCCCAGCGTCGAAGTGACCCTCCGACAACGACAACTTCGGGGAGAACAACGAAAGCAAAGCGCGATATTCGGCTGCACCAAAGTCATCGGGCAGCAGCATCGTGCTTTCGGACATGAAAGTGTTCGTGGCTGTCACTCTCGAAGCCGTCGCTTGAAGGAAGACGCACTTTTATTGAACGGGAGCTCGAGCTGAAGGATGTCGTTGATTCCACCGTGGTCGTCGTGCGGAGAAAGCGCGAAGAGTTAGCCTTGGAAAGGAAGCCTGGCCGAATGCCGTCCAATAGCTGCTGCGTGCTGGTCCTCCTCGTGTCCCACCATCGGCAAAGCCTTGGTGATGACCTACGAGGCGCGGAAGACGAGGACGACGGCGACGACGACGACGAAGTCAAAAGCAGCTGCACGCCGGCTCATCGAGAATGTAGACGTGCAGCTCGTTTATGGCAGGCTTCGGTGACCGCGGACGGCTAGTTCGTGGTGGCTGTCCTACGGTGGAGCGGCTGGCGCAGGCTCCTGCACCTGGTGGCGTTCGGACACTTCGGGCGTCGCTGGGAGGCTAATCTACGGCTTTGTCGGGGAAAAAGCGCGTAGGACTTGACAATTTTTATATAGATTTCGTTGCGTGACCGATTAAACATGGCGTTATATGTCTTTGGTTGAATGTACAATACTTTGATGCCAGCAAAATGGTTCCTGCTGCATCTGTTCTTGAGCGGTCGAGTCGCGATTAACACGTAGTTACGTGCACTAATGTTGCGAATCTACAATCGGTTCACATTAGGCCTCATTCAGAATTAACACTTGTAAAACATCCCGGTAGTGTTACGTGGCAGCTTCGGTTACATCTTCTGGCATTCTATAGTTGGTATTGAATAGTTCATATGTATCAAACACGACCCAAAGATGCAGCAGAGTGCTCTCCCGTGACACCCTTCGGCGTCCTCTTCGTATACGTCTGGAATGCAATGTAGATGAATGTATTTTTTTTCCTTTATAGTGGTCGCTTAGTAGCTGAGACGTTTCACTGCTATAGTCTCGAGTATATGCATTTGATTCCCGGTTACGTGAAGGAGGAGAGGAAAACTTAGTTTGTTCTTCTGTATTTCTTCTCGCTTTCTCTCTGGCTGTATGTTTTTTTTCCTTTTTGCATTAGTTGCGTTTATTTTAAATTCTTTATGAATATAGTTGTAATGCTCACAGAAAATATTTTCTTGGCCTATCTCTCAGAGTGGGTATGTGCAAAATTTTCAAGGAAACAAAAAAAACTAAAAAATTTGTCCAAAAGACTGCGTTCACGCTAAAACAGGGTTACGCTGCGTTGCGGAGCTCCTATTCCCGAAGAGATGGCGCGAGCCAGTGGTCACGTGAAATTCCTGAAAAAACCGTGCACATCAATTTACCTGCACGTTAAAGAACTTTGGGAAGGTAAAATGCATCCGCGTTAGAAGTCGCGTCAACACATGTGAATATTGGGGGTCACTTGAGCTTCACCTTTAAGAGCTGAACGCAATCGCGATATCCTGTCGCTATAGGGGCGCGCTTCAACCACTTACTGCACATTTCTTATTGTACGATGTTACTCAAGGAGAGTTAGATTACTACTATGTAATTAATGAAGTAAAAAGTGGCTTGCGTCAGCGAAGCTTTCGCACATGTCTGCATTCTGTGCAATGAATATCGGGCTTTAAACCACCCTCGCCGTGCAGAGTGCATGTGGACGGGCCGTCAATCTAGTCGCGGCGATCTCTACGTGGGACTAGTCGGGTGGCGCGGGGTCTCCCCTGCGTCTTCTCTAGACCCCAATAATGTTCTTGTCATCATCATCACAATCATGAGAAATTATGTGCGCGAAAGTTTTTCGAACTTGCTATGCGCCCTCTATGGGGTATTCAGGGACCACGCGCATTAACGTGTGTGCCCAGAGTGGGTATGAGCCATGCATATATGGAGGCTATCATCATCACCATGTTCTGACATTCATTAGGAACTTACGCTTGTACTGCGTAATATTACTGCAATATTACGGGTTGTATTTCCATATCTTCCTACTAAACTCGTGTGCTTGTAAAGCATAAACGTTGTTTTCACTGCATTTCCAAGCGGATAAATTTGTTTTGACTGTATCTCCAAACAAATGCGTGGATTTGTGGTAGAAATCTTTCTTGCCATGCATGTTGCCCGGGCTTCTATTCTCACTGGGACGGGGAATTTTCTATAATTTATTTTATTTGCATCTTTCTACTTTTTGGTCAAAGACGAAACTATGATTTTTTGTTCAAAATCAACGACGCCCACGCCGACAGCGAGCACTTAAAACAGAGTCCGTGCTGGGCCTATATATTCACAAGTGTGCTGGAAAAAATAAATAAATAAAATAAAAAAGCTAGCGCATTTCGCACTAAGTGACACAAGGCTTGGCCACACCAGCGCTGCTGGGCATCTGGCTACTCTTGACTTGATTAGGCTTCTATTACCCTGTCACCTCAAATCCAGCTACCAATTACATCTTGAGTGATTTCAAAAGGATGCTCGCGATATTCACAATCGGTTGTGTTGGGCCAATTGTGGCTGACATCATCGAAAATGAGAAACGAAGCAATGAGATACAACGTGTATGGGCGCTCCTCACGGAGGGGGATCCAGGTGAGGAGGCGACCCAACGCGTAGCCTGAGGTATAATAAACGGGGAGGTGGACCACTGAACACTGGACTTTCCATCGCATGGGAGCACCACGTACAGCAATATTACAGCTTATTGCACTGAGAATCTCAAGACATACGCGGCCCCGTATACATAATTCACAAGGCGACGTGCTATGATCTGCAGGTCAATAAAAAAAAGATCTTTTTCCAGCCATTATCACCCGTCTAAAGTTTACCCTGAAAACAGTCGACCAAACAGCCGACATATCGGCTTGTCGTCAACTGATTACCATCTTCGGGCAGAAGTGATTACCTGAGCCAAACGGTCGTGGCAATATTTTTCCCACTACCCCAATACTCTTCGAAGCACCGGCAAAATGAACTCAGCGACCACTTTGTAGTGTTGATAAAGTTGTTTCTATCTGTAACAACGAACGCGAAATAAAGAACTTCGGGAAGATATTGGAGTGATTAGAATACTTCATACGCATCGGGCTGTAGAACAGCAGCCAGCTGCTCCTTTAAAGCGTCCGGAACGGAGCAAGAAAGAACGTGCCGCTGCTTGTCGACGAAGAAGAGAAAGCCGATCGTGGTTATTGCCAGGGACCACGAGCGCGCGTGCCTTCGTGCCCTCGTGCTCCATGCACCGGCACGACCCCGAAAGCCACTCGCTACCCAAATCTTGCGATGCGTGGTTGTGCTCGAGCTCCGCGTCCTGTTGGTCGTGGCTACATCGTTCTACGACGCCCACGTTCACAATATGGCGGCATAACAACCCCAACGATGCCCTCACCAGCACTCCATCAAAGTATCGACCTCCAGCACCGAGACATGCCAGCCGTCGATGCTGCAACATGCCACAAGACGAGAAAGAAGGGGAAGAGGTCTGAGTCGAAGTCTTCGTTGTCGGGTTGCGTCACGACCAGCCAAGCTTCCGACACTTCGCCATTGGCATCATCACCGTCGAGCAGGCGATCAATCCTTTCAGAACTCTTCCCTCTTCTTTTCCCGACGCAACGGGAAGCTGATCAAGGTAAACGACAGCACGACGATTCCGAAGACAGTACCAAGCCCTCGGCGTCCCAGCGTCGAGGTGATCCTCCGACGATGTCAATAAAGTTCACTGTTCACTGTTCACTGTTCACGATTACGACTTCGGGAAAAACGCTGGTTGACCAACGCGATGAACAGCTGCAGCACCGTCATCGAGCCACAGCATTTTGCCATTGGACAAGAACTTTTTGGGGCAGTCACTCTCGAAGTCGTCGCTGGAAGGGGGATGACCTTGTATTGAAAGGGAACTAGATCAGAAGGCTGCTGCTGACACCACCGTGGTCGTCATGCGGAGAAGGTGTGAAGAGTTCGCCTTCGGAAGGAAGCCTGGCTGAAGACTGACCATGTGCTGAAATACCTGTGTGCCTGGTCCGTCTCATGCCTGACTCCAGCTTCAAAGCGCAGTGGAATTGTCGATGGACCGGCGGGGAGGACTTGGGGATTGATTATGGTGTGCGGAAGACGACGATGACGACGACGATGACGACGACGACGACGAAGATGAAGGAAGCGGCTTAGCCTCGTCAAAGACGCAGACGTCCAGGTTGCCTACGACAAGTTTCAGTGACACTGGTGAGCCAGTTCAGTGTGGCTGTCCATTGGTGGACTGACTGCTGCGGTCCTCTTCATCCAGTGGTCATTTTCGCGACTTCGGCGTGGATGACGAGGCCAAGCACAGCTGCGTCGGGGCACTGAGCGTCTGACTGGAAATTGTTGTGTATATATTTCGTTCCGTAACCTATTAAACTCGGCGTAGTTTGTCTATTGTTGTGTACTATTTTCTGACGCCAGCAAAATGGCAGCCTCTGTCTATCGCACAGTGGTTGAGTGGCCTTTAACACATAGTAATACAGAGTAATGTTGCAAATTAACATTCATTTTAAATTTTTTGAATTCAGAATTTATACTGGGATTCAGAATATACATTGAAAAGATTTGGCAGATACCACATAACTTGGGAATCAGTGTTATGCAAAGCATACATAGGGAAAGTAAGTGTGTTGTATTTTTTACGGGTAAGCTCAAAAAAATGTATTCCCTACTAAAAAATATTGTACCGGTTTTTACGGGGGTTTATCGGGGTACGCAGTGACCAGGAAGATAGCAGCAGCAGCAGGCTAAGCGTAGCCAGGGAGCGAACAGCCGAGCGAGCCAGGCGATGGCAATGCGCTTCCGTATGTGTTCATCTCCTTCCTCAGAATAACCCCCGGTATCGAGAAATAGCCATCCTGGAGACCTAGAAAGAGGTCAGAGGGTCATAATACGTCTTGACACGGTTTATGTGCACTGTTTCTCGCCCCCGACAACCAAGGTCGGAAGATGGCGTAACGGGTTCTACCACATAATTAACAGGACAGGTCTGCGCAACCACGCGGTAGGGTCCGTAATACTTCAGAAGAAGCTTTCACGAAAAGCCGGGCGCAGCAACTGGCGGGATCCAAAGCCACACGAGAGAGTCGACGGTGAAAGGGTCAGAAGGGAGGTCGGAGTCGTGACGCTGTTTTTGTCGACACTGTTGGTTGGATAGGTGAAAGAACGGACCAGTTGTCGGCATTTTTTGGCATGGTGAGCCACCGTAGACACAGGCTGGTAGTCGGCAACGCCTGGATGATATGGCAGAATTGTATCAATGGTGCTAATGGGTTCACGGCCGTATAGCAAGAAGAATGGTGAAAAGCCGGTGGTGGCTTGGGAGGCGGTGTTGTAGGCGACTGTGACAAACGGAAGAACAAGATCCCAATTGCAGTAGTCTGACGCAACGTACATGGAGAACAAGTCTCCCAAAGTTCGGTTAAATCGTTCCGTTAATCCGTCTGTTGGCAGGTGATATGCGGTAGTGGTGCGGTGAATGATTCTGCATTCGGATAGGAGTGATTGCAATACGTCTGAGAGAAATACACGGCCGCGATCACTGAGCAGTTAACGAGGGTCGCCATGGTGGACAACAAAGCTGCGTAGAATAAACGAGGAAATGGCCTCTGCTGTTGCGGCAGGTAATGCAGTGGTTTCGGCGTATCTTGTCAAGTGATCCACGGCGACGACAATCCAGTGGTTGCCAGCGCCAGTGCATGGGAGAGGCCCGTACAGTTCAATGCTGACGCGATCAAAGGGATGAACTGGGCAGGGAAGCGGCTGGAGAGGTGCTGTGGAGATGTGCAGGACTGGTTTGCGTCGTTGGTAGGTGAGGCATGAGCGGACGTATTTGCAGACGAAGCTCCACGTCAATAATAGCGTAGGCGAAGGTGCGTGTACGTTTTGAACACGCCACCATGGCCACACTGAGGCTCATTGTGGAAAGCGCAGCACAGATCGCGACGAAGATGGCGGGGCACGACCAATAACCATGTGCGGCCATCGTTGTAGTAGTTACGGCGGTATAAAAGACCATCGCGGATAGCGTAATGCTGCACAAGATGGCAGCATTTGGCGGCGTAGTACTCGTGGACAGGGGTGGTCAGACGGCTTGACAAATAGTTTAGAATTGTGGCATTCCATGGGTCATTTTCTTGCTCTGAAGCCATGTACAAGATGTCAAGTGGCGAAATATCGCGATTGTGACTAGATGCACTGGTGTCTGAGATGAGTGAGAAGCGTGACAGGGCATCAGCATCAGTGTTCTTGGCGAAAACGATATACGACACGGATGTCGTATTTCTGGAGTCGGAGTGCCCACCGTGCAAGGTGCCCTGACGGGTTCTTGAGGTTTGACAACCAACACAAAGCGTGGTGGTCTGATACGACGTCAAAAGGATGACAGTAAAGATAGGGGCGAAACTTCTGTAGAGCCCATATGATGGCCAGGCACTCTTTTGCGGTTACGGTGTATTTATTCTCAGGTTTTGTGAGTGCACGACTGACATATGCAACCACGTATTCGGCTTTGGCATCGTCACGTTGTGCGAGCACAGCACCAAGGCCAACACCACAAGCATCAGTGTGAATTTCTGTGCGTGCGCTCGGAGCAAAGTGACGCAAAATTGGCGGCGACGTAAGCAGTCGTCGAAGTGTCGTAAACGCATCGTCACAAGCTTATGACCAGGTAGATAGTTCGTTGTCAACTTGGAG
The DNA here is from genome assembly GCF_043290135.1 of Rhipicephalus microplus. NCBI lineage: Eukaryota > Metazoa > Arthropoda > Arachnida > Ixodida > Ixodidae > Rhipicephalus > Rhipicephalus microplus. The sequence continues at coordinate 190,096,540 of NC_134700.1, read as the reverse complement.
GAGTGCATTGAGAGGTGCGATGACAGTAGCAAAATTACGAACGAAACGCCGAAAATAGGAGCATAGGCCAATGAAGGTGCGCGGTGCTTTCAGGTTAGTAGGCTTTGGGAACTCGGATATGGCTCGAAGTTTAGCGGGATCGGGAAAAATGCCTTCTTTGGAGACTGCCTCGCCTAGTATAGTTAGTTTTCTAGAGGCGAATAGGGAATTTTTCAAGTTAAGCTGAAGACCACCCTTTTGGACACAGGTCAGAACTTGATGCAACCGTTGTAGATGGGTCGCGAAATTTGGTGGAAAGACGACAATATCATGTAAATAGCATATGCAAGTGTGCCACTTCAAGCCGCGTAAGATGCCGTCCATCATGCGATCAAAGGTGGCAGGCGCGTTATAGAGACCGATTGGCATTACAGTAAATCCGTTTAATCCATCTCGTGTTACCAACGCATTTTTCGAGTGGTCAGTCTCAGCCATAAACACTTACCAGTAGCCAGAGTGGAGATCCAAGGAAGAAAAGAACTCCGCTCCTTGCAAGCAGTCGAAAGTGCAATCAATTCGTGGCAACGGGTACGCAACCTTTCAGGTAATCTTGTTAAGCCGGCGACAATTGACGCGAAATTGTATTGTGCCATCTTTCTTCCGAACAAGGACGACAGGTGATACACAGGGCTGTTGAAAGGTTGAATTACAACGCCTTTAAGCACGTTCTTCACCTGGTCATCGATAAGACACCTCTCACTCGTCGATTCTCGGTAAGAATGCTGTCAAATGGGCGCATGGCTTTCAGTGTCGAGTATGCGAAACTGTCATTGTGCGGCCGAGTGCCCTTGCTTGGCAGTCAAAAGAGGAAGAGAAATCGTCGAGCCAGCGAAGAAGTTGGTCTCGTTGTCTCGTCGTAAGGTCGCTGGCTTCAGCTGGTGTGAAAGATCGCGGTAGTGGCGAAGGAGTTGATGTGTCGAGGTTGGCCATATCAGCGGGGCCGTCCATGGTGTCGAATATCAAAGATGACGCCAGCGGCTCGGCTTGGCTGAGGGTTTCCCGGCGTCGCAAAGTGATTGGCTTGAGCGATGGATTGATCATGTACATCACAGAGGTGCCTGAATGGAACTCGAAAACGGCAAATTGGAATGGCAGTGATCGGCGGAGAACTAGAAGTGCAGACGGTGCGAAAAGCACTGAGCCGCTGTCTTCAGAGTCACAAGAACAGTAGACTGGGCAGGCACAATGGTGTCGTCAGAAACTGTGATTTTGCGGCATGTGTTCTTGTCATTGATGACATATGTCGAAAATGGGAACAACCCGAGTTCAGCGCAGGCGCAATTGACGATCCCACGATGTATGTAGAGGAAATCCCACCCTAATATGACGTCGTGAGAACAAGATGGTAGAACGATGAATTCGATCACATAAAGAACAACCTGGATCACGACACGAGCTGTGCAGGCACAGGATGGCTCGACGTGCTGCGCGTTGGCTGTACGAAGGGATAGTCTAGAAACAGCCGTCGTGACTTTCCCGATATGGCGGCAAATGCGGGCATCAATGGGTGAAAGGGCACTGCTGGTGTCGACAAGGGCTAGCATACATGTTCCTTCTATGGCGACTTCGATAACATTTCGGAAAGGAATTTGATGCCTGATGCATTTCGCCGGAACCGCAGTTCTCGCCTCCTGAACTGCGCTACTTAGATTTCCTTGCGCACAGGGCTCCACCGTAGGTGCATAGGAGAAAGGAAGCGGCGGCGAGGAGAAGGTGAGCGGCGAGAGGAGGGTGGGGTCCGGGAGGTAGGTTCAGATTCGTAGTCGTCTGAATAACGGTGGCGGGGATGACGTGGCGCTTACGCGACCCATGGTGGACGCACACTGTTAGAAATAGGTGGTCCACGAAAGCGACAGTAATGGGTCACAGGTTCAATAAGGCCACAATAAAAACAAATAGGACGGTTGTCTTGCATGCGCCAAGGGTGGTTGGCTCGTGTGTACTGTACGGCAGACAGGCGGGCGGCGATACTGGCGGGTGAATTGGCGGAATACGAGGGCTGTAACCTTGCGTCACAGGCCTGGAAGCGACTGCGGCGTACGTACGTCAGGGGAGCAGCAGTCGGAGCTTGATGGAGCGAAGGCGAGACCTCTTCGACAACCTGGTTTCTGTTGATGTTTTGTAGAGGGGGCGCCAACGGTGAATTTGAGTGGTCACGAACAAGCAGCATCAGCGAAAGCTGGCGAGCAACGTCTTCACGAACAAAATCCTTAATATGTAGCAGCAGAGATGAGTTGTCAAGAGCAACAGCCAATCTCGACTTTGAAGTCGCCTGTGGATGAGAGCGGTGCGTGGCTGTGCGTTGTTTGCACAGCTCATCAAAACTTTCGCAAAGACTGACAAGGTCAGATACTGTGGACGGGTTCTTTGCCAGCAGCGTCTTTGAGGCGTCGTCTTCAATTCCTTTCAAGATATGCCTGATCTTATCGGCATCGGCCATTGCGACATCAACGTGATTACACAGGTCGACAACGTCTTCAATGTAGCTGGTGAATGTTTCACCATTCTGCGTCGCGCGGCCACGCAAATATTGCTCGGCTCGAAGTTTTCGAACAGCGGGGCGCCCGAATACTTCCGTCACGTGTGTTTTGAAAGCAGCCCACGTCGGGAAGTCACGTTGGTGGTTTCGATGCCGCATGCTGGCGACGCCGCTCAAATAAAATGACACGTAGCTGAGATTCGCAGCGTCATCCCAGTGGTTGATCACGCTTACTTGTTCGTATTCGGTGAGCCAGTCTTCAACATCCTCCTCTTTTGTACCGCTGAAGATTGGTAGGACACGTTGACGCAATGGGCAAGGGCAGACCGATGTGGGCACCAGGACAGCAGGTTGTTGCTGTGGTTGATCCGGCATTGCAGAGGCTGGCTTGAGTTTTCGGCTGCGAAGTTCCAGGTTGGCGCAACCCAGCACCCCCACCAGTTGTTACGGGGGTTTATTGGTATACACAGTAACCGTGGAGATAGCAGCAGCAGCAGGCAAAGCGTAGTTGTTGTTTCCCTGTGCAAATGGCTCGTACGCAAAGGAGGGGATTGGCCGATTATAAGGTGAATCTGCCGCATACATTGAGCATTACGTCATTCTTAAAAAAAAGTGTTGTGATTTTATTCTGATTTGAAATGCCCATTGCAAATTTGTAGAAAAAAATTAAAAAAATAGTGAAACCGTAATTTAGCAAGACAATCGTTTAGTCACTGTGATGTATTCCTGAACGGCAAATAAAACATCCCTGTGGCTGAAACCCAGTGTAGAAGCACCAAATGAAAGAAGATCGGGTTGGTATAATTTAAAGCCACGTTTTTGAAGAGGTGGTGCTAGCATGCTTTACCTGTATAAATCAAAACGGTGACAATGTAATAAAAAATGACTGATCGTTTTGTCTACATTACAGTAAATGCACAGATGGGGAAATGAATATACCTGATCTATGCAAGTAAAAATTAAGGGAGGTAACGTGGCAACGAAATTTCGCAATGACAACTTCCATCATTCTTGAATTACACCGTTTACTACGCCAGGAATATAACAAGTGTTTGTACTCCGGAGAAGCCATCAGTGCAGGGTCTGATAAATTTTGCCTGATTTTAAAGCGTAGTCAGGGAGCGAACAGCCGAGCGAGCCAGACGATGGCAATACACTTCCTTACGTGTCCATCTTCTTCCTCACACGGTGCACATCGGCGCTAGCTCTGTGCCAGTTAGAGAAAAGACGATGAAGTTCACGTTTTTCATTATAAATATTCAACGAGTGTCATTTTAACCTGGTATTTAAAACTATTCGTCATTTCGTTAGGTTAAAACATAAGTTTTCAAAATTATTCCAGTCAGGCTATTACGGCAGCCTGGAATACAGTCTCAAAAGCACATTACTTGTAGTTAAATTAAATATTTTTCGTAAATTTGCCAATTTATTTCTTTATTTTCGGTTTTAAATTTTCTAGCTTACCTAAAATTACGTTTACCAGTCTCTACGTTGTATTCTTGGCCAATTCCGCAAAGTGGGTACGTGCCATGTATCCAGCATAGCAAAGCAAAGCAAAGCGCTCTCAGCCTCCTGTTTTCTGCGCTGCAGCTGTCTTGCTTGCTCTGGCGAGTTTCTGGCTGAAACTTCCCCGAAGAACACGATTGTTACATTTGGTGGAGCACTGCTGGGTCATTCGTTTTTTTCGTTCTGGAGCTCCGCAACCGTACTTTACCATCTGCACCCGGAATGGCCGAGGACGCCGCTCCTTCCCAAGCACCCCCTACGGTCATGTGTGCTGGGACGCTTCGTCAACATGACCCTCCGATGTTCAGCGGCACCGACGAACTTGACGTCGAAGACTGGCTTGTAGAGTTTGAGCGTGTTAGCGGTCCCAACAAATGGGATGACCCTGCTAAGTTGACGCGCCTCGGCTTCTATCTGACCAATGTGGCGAAGCTATGGTACTAAAACCATGAAGCTGAGTTCACCACCTGGTCGGCATTCAAGCAAATTATGGCTTCTTTCTTTGGTCAGCTTGGATTGTGCAAGCTTCACGCCGAACATCGCCTCTGTGCAGAGCCCAAAGAAACGGTGAGACGTTTACGAGTTATATTAAGGACGCAATCGATCTGTGTAAGCACGGGAATGCATGTATGGCGGAGTTTGACAAAATGAGGAACATACTGAAAGGCATAGATGACGAAGCATTTTATAGCTGGTAGCCAAGAGCCCTCAGACAGTAGCGTGAGTCATTGAACTGTGCCAAAGCTTTGACGAGCTGCGCAAAGAGCGCCTTTCTACCCGTCGTGCCGGAATTCCCACAGTGGAGCTCTCATCTTTGGAAGATAATAACCCTGGTGCCGAATATTTCACCTTACTGCCGCAAAGTAAGCAATACATCCGTGAGGAAGTAGCTCGTCAGCTCTCTATTGTCACGTCTGTCACCGAGAGTCCCACGGCACTAGATCACTGGCTCCGTCGTGTCATTCAGGCTCAAGTTGCTGAGGCGGTTACACCTCCAGTACCACCAACGCAGCATGCAGTGCCTCTCATTTATGCTGAGGCCGTTACCCGTTCCTATGCTTTACCGACGCCAACACCATCCGCTCCAGTCACCAACTTCTACTCGCCAACACGCCCTGTTCACCAATACGCCCAGTTCTCGCGCAATTGACCCCTCTCCCTCCCGGACCTCCTCACAACCCTTGGCACACTCCAGACAACGGGCCCATCTGCTACGGCTGTGGCATTGCTGGCCATGTTGCGCATCACTGTCGTCGTCAGCGCAGTGTTCCTGTCAATGATTACATCCGCAACCTCGACTACATGCCACAGCAGGCAGCATAACCTGTTTCCGCCCACTCATCGGGTGCTGATTCGCGCTGTGCCACTTCCCCCTCACGTCGATCTCCTCCTCCCCGGCGCCGCTCCATTTCTCCTATGCTCCGCTGTACCAACCCCATGCAAGAGGAAAACTAAGAGCCGCAGTTCCTGACGCACGAACTGCGCCCTCGTCAAAAATTTCAAGGCCTCATTTTTAGCCTCCGAACGATATTGCGGTTAATATTGATGGTGTCACGACGAACGCTCTCTTCGACACAGGAGCTGCCGTTTCTGTTTTAGGTGAACTTTTGTGCCGCAAACTGCAGAAAGTGACCATACCTGTTTCTGATCTTTTGTTACGGACGGCGAGCTCACAGCACGTTAAGCCTGTGGCGGCGTGCACGGGACGTCTGTTTATCAACGACGCATTCTATATTGTGGAATTCGTTGTCCTACCAGATGCGTCCCATGACGTGATCCTCGGTTGGGACTTCCTTTCTACACATGATGCGCTCGTTGACTGCGCTGGAGCTCGACTGGCTTTGTCCCCTTTCAGTACCGCAATCGTCGACGTCCCTAGCCCGGGGCCTAAATTGGTTGCCGCTGATGACGCTACCATTTCTCCGTTCTCTGCCACCCTGGTGTCCGTTTCCTCTGACTCTGTGATTTGACCGCCCTGTTTACACCATCTGAAGAATGTGAACGCTGACGAACCACATACTCCCATTTGCCATCGTAACCCTTGTGAATGGTGCAGGTGTGGTTTACGCGTGCAATCCCTTTCCTTGCTCGACAACTCTGTTACGTGGTGAATGGGTTGGACGTTAGACAGTTTTGAGGCCATCTTCCCTTTGGATGAAACGTGCGAAAAGACACCATTGACGATAAATGCCGTCACCTCCGCCGCGGCTACAACCTCCCCTGTCCAAGACATCCTGCTGCGTAGCATCGATAACGCGCTTACGCCAGTCCAGCTCACGAAGGTTGTTCAACTGCTTGAACGCTTTCGTGCCTCTTTCGACGTTGGCCGGCCGTTATTGGGGCGCACGTCTGAAGTGGTTCATCGTATTGAAACCGGTCATCATGCTCCCCTGCGACAGCGGCCCTTCCGAGTATCGCAGGCTGAACGATGTGTTTTTAGAGAGTTTTAGTACTGCGTACGCGGCGTACGTGGCGGCGTTGCGTACGTAAGGACACCACGTTCTGCGTAGTGCGCATGCGCAGACCGCAACGCGCACGTATTGCGTTACGTACGCAGCCGCAGACCGCAACGCGCACGTATTGCGTTACGTACGCAGCCGCTACGTACGCATGCATGAGATGCGTGCGTGCGTACGTATGAGGTGATCGCGCCGCACTCGAGCTAGTTCGCTACAGCGCGACATTTCGTTTAGCAAAATGATGGCATCGAAGGCAAGCACCGACCGCCTCTGTGGCTTGAAATATGGCCATAATCTGGCTATAACACTTGGATTGGCTCACATTGGCTGTCAACAACACGTGCTTCAATTTTTTATCGCCAGATGGCGCAACACGCTTCACGCTCGTTACGTACGCGGGTACTATGGCGTACTAAAAGCCGATTAGTGGCAAACGACGCCACGTAACGCAAGGCGCCTGCGTGATGCGTACGTAGCACCATTCCGTAGTACTAAAACTCTCTATTAGCGACAACGTCGATGACATGCTGGAACGTGGCGTGATTCAGGAATCGAACAGTCCCTGGCCTCCCCTGTCGTGCTGGTGCGGAAAAAAGACGGTTCAATAAGATTTTGCGTTGACTACCGCCGCCTAAACAAGATTACGCGGAAGGATGTTTATCCCTTACCCCACATTAATGACGCCCTGGACTGCCTCCAAAGAGCAGAATATTTCTCATAAGTGGATCTGCGTTCAAGCTACTGGCAAGTGCCCAAGGCTGAAGCCGACCATCCGAAAACAGCGTTCGTAACCCCTGACGGTTTAACGTAATGCCTTTCGGCCTTTGCAACGCGCCTGCTACCTTCGAAAGGATGATGGACACCATTCTCAGAGGCCTCAAAGGGCAGACCTGTTTATGCTACTTAGATGACATGGAGGTTTTTTCTACAGATTTCTCATCTCATATCGCTAGCCTTGAGCAAGTTCTCGAGTGCCTCGCTAACGCCGGCTTGCAGTTAAACCTGAAGAAATGTCATTTGGGCGCCCATCAGCTTACCATCTTAGGCCACGTCGTCTCCAAAGAAGGAATTTCGTCAGATCTTGCCAAACTTCGAGTGCTTGCCGAATATCCCAAGCCCAGCACTCTAAAGTAACTGCGTCACAGAAAAGGAGTGTTTAGCAATTGTTTTGGCAATCGGTAAAGTTCGCACCTACCTCTATGGACGTCAGTTTGATGTTGTTACCGACCACCACGTGCTATGGTGGCTGACGCCGGGCTCACTGGGATTTAGGAAAACAGGAGTATGATATACGTGTGATTTATCACTCTGGACGAAAACACTCGGACGCTGACGCCCTATCTCGATCGCCCCTGCCTTTCGACACTGCCAGCTCACCAGCTACCACTTGTTATTCATCATCTGTGACCATCACCGACATGCAGGAAGAACAGCGCTAAAATCCCTGGATCGCTTCACTCCAAACTCCGCCTCACGCACCCTAAGTCATCAAGTCCAACACTTCGCACTTCGTGAAAGCTTGCTGTATTGTCGCAATTATCTGACCGACGGCCGCAGGTGGCTCATCGCGACCCCCGTCATTTGTGCGCGGAATATTGCAGTGCCTTCCACGACGACTATCAGTGCGGCCACGCTGGCTCGTTCATGACGTACTCGCGTCTTCGCTTGAGGTACTAATGGCGAGGCATGTATTGATATGTTCGCTGGTACGTTCAGTCGTGCCCTGCGTGCCGACGTCGCAAGGTTCCTACTCACAGCACCGCTGGTCCTCTAGAGCCATTGAACTGCCCTGCCCGACTATTCGACAGCATCGGAGTTGATCTCTTTGGTCCACTCCCGACCACTATTGACGGCAAGCGCTGAATAATAGTCGCCATCGACCACCTCCCGAGGTACGCAGAAACATCTGTGCTACCAGCCGCCACTGCGGAAAACGTCGCGTGGTTCCTTCTTCGTCATCTCATTCTGCGCCATGGGGCCCTACGTGAATTACCGTGGCCACGTCTTCCTCTCAAATGCCATCAAGGTTCTGCTCAAAGAATGCCGCATTGTACGCCACACAGCTTCCGCATACCATCCTCAGACTAACGGCATGACGGAACGCTTCAATCGTACCCCCTCCAACATGCTGGCGATGTACATGTCGGAAGACCACACAAACTAGGACCGCGTACTTCCTTTTGTCACCTACGCTTACGACTCTGTGTCTCAAGCTATCACTGGCTTCTCTCCCTTCTTTATCCTGTATGGACGAAAACCTTCATGTTCTATGGACATTATTCTGCCCTACTAACCGGATGTTTCTGAGGGCAAACCCATCTCTAGAGCTGCTGCTTACACTGAAGAATGCTGTAAACTGGCTCGCTCGTGTACCACGCAAGATCAGTCATGCCAAAACTTCAGCTGCGTCTGATGCCCATTACTCCCCAGGAAAGCTGGTTTGGCTTTGGGTCCCGTCCACAACTCCCGGACTTCCCACTAAGCTTTTGTCACGGTACCACGGTCTTTACCGCATACTGGAGCAGACATCTCCCGTAAACTACGTTGTCGAGCTGGTCAACCCATTGCCCGAATATCGCTGCCGAGGCCGCGAATTAGTTCACGTCACGTGACCTAAACCTTGCTACGACCCACCTATAGCGTCTTTTCCTTAAGTCGCCGTCGCCAGAATGGCTCTTCTTTGTGCGGGGAGGAAATTGTACCGGTGCACATCGGCACTCGCTCTCTGCCTGTGAGAGAAAAGACGACGAAGTTCGTGTGTCGCGTCCTCGGCCTCCTGTTTTCTGTGCTGCAGCTGTCTTGCTTGCCATGGCGAGTTTCTTGCTGAAACTTATCCGAACAACACGCTTGTAACAATATAATATATATATATATATATATATATATATATATATATATATATATATATATATATATATATATATATATATATATATATATATATATATATATATATATATATATATATATATATATATATATATGACGCTATGATGAATGGCAGACGTGGCCTGGCTCATACTCCATGTTTATTCCATTCTCACTTCTTCCTTCTCAACCTCTACTAATCATCACTTGACACGTCACACGATTCCCCCTCCCCCGGAAAGATGGCACTGTTTACAGACTATAACAATTTAAAGAAGTGAATGAACAAAACAATGTCCAAATTCACAGTTTCACGTCCAGACGGAGTTCCACAATCTCACGAAATCTTCAAGGCCGATTGAGCAGTCCGATGAATTTTATGACAACTCTGGTGGGCGAGGTTGACTGTTGCGTTATGGCCAACTGAAGCACGCCTTGAACGTAGAAATTACTGATGACACAGCGATTCTCGTCATGAATGAACAAGGATCGAAGTACTTGTAGCATTTGAGAGTCGGATGTCGTAGGCATGAAGTTCTCCGTCGTAGACGCTGCTTTCTGTGCCGTGGCTGAGACAGAACGAGTGCTTGCAGCCTGCATGTGCGAGAACCGAAGCGGATAGTATGATGCCTCTGTTCTTTCATTGTACACATGGTAGCTGCACGTCTCTTTCGTGGCTTTCTCTGGTCTTCTCTCAGTTTGTTGAATCGTAGACACGGCGTTGAGAACTGGGGCAGAAAACTTTGTCGACGTTGATTTCTGCGAAGATGGCTTAGGCATCGACTTCGTCTTTGCTTCTTTAATTGGTGTTGTCTCTTATGATCTTTCAGCCACAAGTGCACTCGTGAGGAGGTTTCACTTGATCGTTGTTCTTGTTCAAGTAGCCGTTGCAGTTCTTGGAGTTCGTGGAGTTGCCTTTGTTGAAATTGCTCGTCTTCTTGTGAAAGTTCGTCAGATGGGCCTCTTTCAGGAACATGAGTCTGCTTTTCTTTAGATGGTGATGTGATCAGTAGATTGTCGGTAGTCGACACTGTACTGCTAGGCTTGTCCTGCGATGAAAGCAGCGTGACAGGCTGATGAGAACGCTCCCAAGATGGTTGTGAGTAATCCTTGATTGTAAATGCTTCTGTCAGTTGACAATGCGCCGGCGTTGGTGGATTCGAAATTCCTGCAGTGCTTTGACTCACATGTGTGTTGTCACTTGACGATGAGAGCACAACATACATGGCTTCAGGTGGTTCTGATGGCGTATGTTTTTCTTTTTGCAGCGTAGTTAGGCTGACAATGTCTTTCGAACAACCCTGGTCCGAAACGTCAGGGTAGGGGCTGTTATTGTGAGGATTCACTAGTTCGTCACGCGTGAATTCCGTCGCACGCTCGGAACCGTCTGGGCCTTGTGTGTGACACGAAGCATCAAGGAATTCGGGTGGTTCAGTAAAATGTGAAGTGTTGTGGTGCAGTGAACACGTTGAAAATGCCGATTTCATTGTTCTTGGGAAAGCCGGCTTTAGGTTTAGTCTTTTGCCGAAATGGTCTAAATTCTTTTCGGTATACCGAGGATTTACCTTGTCTGTTACGACGTACAAGTAACCAGTCGGTGTTCGAATGCGTGACGTTTTTTCGGAAGAGTCATATGATGGTACAATGGTGGTGTATTTTCTCTGAGGTCTCGTTTGGAAAATAGGCTTACTGCGGGAAGACTTCGCGTAACTGTGATGGGTCAGTCGAAAAGCCTTCCGCTGATGAGGTATGAACAGGTCTTCATCGTATTCTTTGAAACGAATGATCATTTCTTCTTTGATCTTTTTCCAAGACTCATCGTTCTCGAAGACGTGGGTGAGGTAAAATTTGAATGCCTCACCTGAGATGTAGTCAGTAAAGTTGATGACCACCTCCCGTTCCGACCATGATGCAGCGGTAGCGTGGAGCTCGAACAGGTCGAACCAGTCTTGTACGGGTCCATCGTCCGCTGCTCCGGTGTACTTGGGGATGGGAAGGTCAGTAGATGCTTCTGACATGATGGTGGTCGATGCGTAATGCTAGGAGCTTGCACGGTTGTCCATGTGTGGTCAGGGTGTCTTGCGTAGAACTGCGTCGATGCTGAGCGACTGATGAAGGGGCAGGCAGGTCTCCATCCTGCCGACTTGTGTGACGCTATGATGAATGGCAGACGTGGCCTGGCTCATACTCCATGTTTATTCCATTCTCACTTCTTCCTTCTCAACCTCTACTAACCATCACTTGACACGTCACACACACACACACACACACACACACACACACACACACACACACATATATATATATATATATATATATATATATATATATATATATATATATATATATATATATATATATATATATATATATATATATATTTATATTTATATATATATATATATATATAATATATATATATATATATATATATATATATATATATATTGTTACACGCAAGAAGTACACGAAAAGGTTGAAAAACAGGCGAGCCTGGATGGTTCGCGTTTACTTCCACAAGGGGTCTCGAGACAGCACACCCAACGTCGTCTTCCTTCTTCACCTTTTGTCTGAATGTTCATTCGCGCTGTATGCGCCGTGCATTGCAACCGCTCGTGACATTTCCCCGTTGGCAGACGAAGCCCGCCGGGCGAGTCACTCAGTGGTTCGTGCATTGCATAGCTTCATGCGAGCGACGTGCGCCACTTCTGTTTTAGCCGAGCGCCGTCCAGTGCTTGTGAGCCGTGCTATGCGGTAGTTGACCTCACTGAGGCGTTCGAGGATAACGTAGGGCCCGACATAGTGAGCGAGAAATTTCTGGTACAGGCCACGTTTCCGTAAAGGCGTCCAGAGCCACACCTGATCTCCAGGATTGAAGTGAACATGTCGGTGACGGTCGTCATAGCGGATCTTTGACCGGTCTTGCGAGGTGACGGTGCGTAGCCGAGCGAGGCGTCGCGCTTCTTCTGCTCTACAGAGAATCTCGTTGATCGGCTCACTGTGATGAGCAGAGTAGGGAAGCATAGTGTCAAGATTATAGCGTGGTGGACGAGCATAAAGGAGAAAGAAAGGTGAGTAACCAGTGGTCTCATGTCTTGCGGTGTTGAAAGCATAGGTGATGAAAGGCAAAATTGTGTCCCAGTTTTTGTGCGCGGAGTCGATGTACATGGACAGCATGTTGGCAAGCGTTCGGTTCGTGCGTTCCACTAGACCATTAGTCTGTGGATGGTATGGAGTGGAATGGCGGAAGCTTGATGAGCACAGACGAAGGGTCTCTTCGACAACATCCGCGGTAAATTGCCGCCCACGGTCGCTGATTACGATGCGAGGAGGTCCGTGTCTGAGGATAACTTGAAACAGCAAGAAGATGGAAACGTCTTTTGCTGTGGCCGACGGCAGTGCTGCCGTCTCACAATAACGGGTTAAGTGGTCTACGCAAACGATGACCCAACGATTGCCGTCTGTGGATCGCGGAAAAGGGCCCAGAAGATCTATACCAACTTGCTCAAAGGGGGTGCTAGGAGGCGAAACAGGCTGAAGGCGACCAGACGGCGCGTCAGTTGGTCGCTTGTAACGCTGACATTGGGTGCAGCTGGCGACGTACCGTTCGGTATCATTGCGCATCCGGGGCCAATAAAAGCGTTCCTGAGCACGGTAGAGTGTTCTTGTGCATCCAAGATGTCCGGAAGTTGGTTCGTCGTGCATGGCAGATAATACGTGACTGCGAAGGCTCTTGGGGACAACCAAAAGGTAGCGCGCACCGGTAGCCGAGAAGTTCGTCTTATATAGGGCGCCGTCACGTAAGCGAAAACGATTGTCTGCAGCGGACTCCCGCGCGGCCGCGAATAGCGGCTGTAAGCTGTCGTCTTTCCTCTGCTCTGATATGAAGGTATCCATATCCGGAAATCCCGTGGACACAAAAGCGATGTATTCATCAAAGTTGTCCGCGTCACATTCAGTCGTTGGGAGTGGCAGGCGAGAGAGACAATCAGCATCAGCGTGTCGCCGGCCGCTCTTGTAGGAAACAACGAAATCATACTCCTGCAGACGGAGCGCCCAGCGTGCTAGTCGACCAGAGGGATCCCGAAGATTCACAAGCCAGCATAGAGAGTGATGATCCGTGACGACAGTAAAGGGGCGCCCGTAGAGATACGATCGAAACCGTTGCACAGCGAAGACGACCGCCAGACACTCTTGTTCGGTGACAGTGTAGTTGCGCTCGGGGCGACTCAATGAGCGGCTAGCGTACGATATCACATGCTCGCTGTCGCCGACACGCTGAACTAGTACGGCGCCAATGCCAACACCACTAGCATCGGTATGAACTTCTGTCGGTGATGACGGATTGAAGTGGCGAAGAATAGGCTGGGACGTCAACAGTAGCTTTAGCTGCCGAAACGATGAGTCGCATTCCGAGCTCCACTCGAAAGGAACACCTTTTTGGAGAAGGCATGTGAGCGGATGAGCTATGTCAGCAAATTTGGGAATGAAACGGCGAAAGTAGGAGCATAACCCTAAAAAACTTCGTAGCTGCTTCACAGAGCGAGGTGCCTCGAATGCCTCCACAGCTGTTGTCTTTTGTGGATCTGGTCGTATACCTTCTTTGTCGATCAGGTGTCCCAGCACAAGTGTCTGTCGTTCACCAAAATGGCACTTTTTAGAATTAAGCACAAGGCCGGCCTTCCTCAAGCAGTTCAGTACCAAGTCCAGGCGCTCGTTATGCTCACGAAATGTTCGGCCGAAGATCACAACGTCGTCTAGGTAGCACATACAAACTTCCCACTTCAAACCGCGAAGTATAGTGTCCATGAACCTTTCAAACGTTGCGGGGGCGTTACAAAGCCCGAAAGGCATCACGTTGAATTCAAATAGTCCATCGGGCGTTACAAAAGCGGTCTTCTCTCTGTCATCCGGGTGCATAGGGATTTGCCAGTAACCTGATCGTAAATCCACAGAAGAGAAGTAAGAAGCCGCAAAGAGGCAATCGATGGCGTCGTCAATTCGTGGGAGTGGGTATACGTCTTTCCTAGTAACGGCATTTAGGCGACGGTAATCGACACAGAATCGCCACGTGCCGTCTTTCTTCTTCACCAGTATCACTGGAGCTGCCCAAGGGCTAGACGATTCCCGAATTACTCCTTTACCCATCATTTCTTCGACTTGAGCGCTGATGATCTTTCGCTCCGCAGAGGACACACGATATGGTTTTTGACGAATCGGTTCAGCGGATCCTGTGTTGATGCGATGGCGAGTACGGGATGCAGGAATCGATGTGGGGCCGTCGTGCTGTGCAAAGTCGAATATTGAAGAGTGTTTCGAGAGCAGGGCCATCAAAACACGACGTTCATGGTCACTGAGCGATGTAGCTACCATTCCGAGCATGTGTTCGTTTGCGGTGTGCGAGACACTGGTTTGTGCTGTATCCGGTAGTTCTGTAAGCACTGCCATAGGTATAAATGACTCTCCCTGAAACGTAGCAAGTTTTAGGCCTTGAGACAGCACTACGGCTTCAGTGGAGCAATTTAGCGTCCATAGCCCTGCGCATCCATCGGTAACTGAAACCATACAATACGGAACCAACACATTTTTCTTAAGACAGTTTCTATGGACCGGTTCCACCGCAACATCGAACGAAGTACTAACAGAAGACGAACAAACAACAGGAACGCGCATCGCGGATAAAGCGGGCACAACAGTGTCTTCAGAAACACAAAACACACTCTCTTGCTGGGATGATTCTTCTAAGAGCGCAGAGGACACACTTCCGCAAATACTGAGTTCTCCTGTTCGGCAGTCAACATTGGCGCCACACAATTTCAAAAAGTCAATGCCGAGAATTACATCGTGTGTGGAACGCGGAAGCACGGTAAACTCAGTGTTAAAGGTTTGACCACCCAAGGAGACATCCACGTTACACACACCAACCGGGTATAATGAGTCCCCACTCACTCCACGAAAGCTTGTGCTGTGGTCCCAATGAAACATAACCTTGCGTCCCAGCAGATTTTTGAACACCACACTCATGACAGAAACAGTTGCTCCCGTGTCGACTAAAGCCATGGTAGAAACGCCATCAATAAGTACATTAACCTTATTCTTCAGCATGAAGATAGGTGGAGGTATCCGAGTCGGCAGCAAAGATTTTCCAGCGACCTCACCTCCATCGGCCGCGCTGGCTAGTTTCCCGGCGGTGGTGACGCGAAGCGGCGTCGAGGAGATGATGACGTCACACGCCGTCTGGGAGATGGAGATCGAGACGCTCGGAAAGCTGGTGGTGGTGTCAGAGTACGTTCGGAGGCAGGAGAGCGGTAACGGTTTCGATACCTTTCTTGTTCTCCAGAATAGCTGTCCAGAGGGAAGTGACGGCTTCCTTCTTCTCGGAAGTAGCCTTCAAAAGTGGTGTTTCCTGGCCTATTAGTGTCCATTGCACGACCACCGTGTTGCATAAACGATCCCGACTGTCCATTGCTGAATGCCCGACGTCGGTTACAATACCTAGCTATGTGGCCAGGCGTGCCACAGTTGTAACACACGGGCAGAGGGCGAACTTCCGGACGCTGATTGAAATATTCCACAGCGGCCACAGGCTGAGAGTAACTCATCCCCTCCCCTTGGATGTCGTAGGCAGTGCTGGGTCTTCGTGGGCGAACGTCGCGTGGATGCTGATCAAAACGCCGATCAATCGAGTCGTAATGGCGTTGTTCGGTCTGGCCATAATGCGGGTCGTGTCGGTAGCTGTTACAATCCGCAGCATTCACCGAATGCTGCCAAGTAGCCGGAGGAGATGCGCAGACGGCGTCTCGGAAAGCGACGGAGGCGCAACGCGGCACCGCATAACGCGTTTGTTCTTCGTGCCGCAGGAGCTCCTCACGGACAATCTGCCGAATGGTAGCTGAGAGGTCTGTCTGCGGACTCGCGTCAACGCTGGCCACAGTCGTGACATTGGCTAGCCGTCCAAACTTCGGCGTGATTCGGCGAGTTTTCAGCGCCTCGAATGTGCGGCAGTGCCGAATCACGTCTGATACGGTGTTCAGGTTGTCTTTTCCAATGAGGAAGTTATAGACGTCTTCCGCAATACCTTTTAAAAGGTGTCCCACTTTATCTTCCTCGGTCATTCGAGAGTCGATGGTCTTACACAGCTTGAGAACTTCTTCAATATATGTCGTGCAAGTCTCGCCGATCACCTGAGCTCTCTGAGCTAAAGCTGTTTCCGCTCGTTTCTTCTTAGTGTCCGAGTCGCTAAAGCACTTCTTCATTTCTTCAATAAGACTGCTCCATGTAGTAAGCGTGTCGGCGTGGTTTTCATACCAAACCAGGGCCGTGTCCGTCAAATAAAAAACGACATGTCTGAGCTGGCTGGCCGGGTTCCAGTTGTTGCATTGGCTTACCCTTTCGTAATGGGTCAGCCATTCATCGAAGTCTTCCCCTGGCTTTGCTGAGAACGGCCGTGGCTCTCGGTAATGCTGATACAGCGGTGGTCTTGCCGAGGCATTGCTGAGGGGGTCATTTTGCTCCAGAGACATGTCGGGGCGCGATGGCGAAAGTCCGGCAAGGCGACGGCTTCTACGAAGTTCTGGTGCTGACGGCTCCGTCGTAGGTCGTGGGAGGTACCCAGCACAGCTCCACCAAATGTTACACGCAAGAAGTACACGAAAAGGTTGAAAAACAGGCGAGCCTGGATGGTTCGCGTTTACTTCCACAAGGGGTCTCGAGACAGCACACCCAACGTCGTCTTCCTTCTTCACCTTTTGTCTGAATGTTCATTCGCGCTGTATGCGCCGTGCATTGCAACCGCTCGTGACAATATATATATATATATATATATATATATATATATATATATATATATATATATATATATATATATATATATATATATATTGCGCTGAGTGCTCCCTCCATCACAGAATAACCAGTGTTTTCCTTGAGCGGACTCTGAGATTCACTAAACTTTTTCTAAACCCGGACTGACTCGTACTGAAGCTCACCATGGCTCACTCGAACTCACTAAGACGAAAAGCCATGGCTCAATCTGAGTCTGGGAATCTACTCGCGAGCCCGTTAACATTTACCTGGCTCTTCCGACCGTGGTGTGAATGCTCTTTCACACAAATGCATTCTATATTTGGTGGTCTACATGACGTATACATTGATCTTGTAGCTTCAAATACTAGTTATCTTGTTAGCAATCCAGTAACAACATCTTTTATTGAAAGAGATGACTCGCAAGACATGTTTTTATCAACTTTCTGCGAATAAATTTGCAGGTGGGACCCCCCTCCCCCTCGTGTTCAGGCGAGGAAGGAGGGGGGACTCCCAGCAAGTGTACCTCTTAAGATATATCTTCCTGACAGCATATAATAGAATTGGTTGACAGTTCCCTGCATGGAATTCAACTTTTTGAAATGGCTCCTTATTTTGTAGAGTGCATGTGCCAGTGTTGATTGGCCTCAACTGTGCAAGACTAATTCTGTGTTGGGGGCTGGCTGGTCCCGACAAAGCAGAAGAAGCAGACGGCCGACGGAGACGTACGCGGCCGGCGGGGACACCGACCAGCCCGAACACGCGGGTGTGCGCGCAGCGCCGAAGAGAAGAACAACAGGCGCACTCCACGGTTACCCAACACACACTGATTTTATTTACAGTCGCCTTGAAATCCTGGATGCCAGAGCGGCGCCCCCTGGCATCCTCATATGTCATTCCGAAACAGAAACCTAGAACACAACATCATCTTCTCCACGAAATAAGTACACCTATACACTGCTTATATTTATACATGATCGATGTACGTTAGAACACATGAAAATTCAGACCACGGCACACCGCACTCACACACTACGAGTCCTGAAAATGCACTGACAAACAAAAAAAATGTACACAACTGTTCGGAACAAGAGTTCTACATCACGCAGTCTTCGAACCGACGCGGCTTCTGCCGCTTCCGCTTAGGGCGGGCCCTTTTGGGTGTAGAATCAGGTGTCTCTGCACCATGGTCACTTGTGCTCTTATGTGACACATCAAGAGCAGTAGAAGATTGTGAAGGCTCTGAACGAGCGTTAATAAAGTTCGCGGTCTCACCAGAGCTCGCAGCATGAGCATCGGAAGAATTTTGCGGACGGGAGTCCCGTTCAACGGTCTCAGCCGTATTTGAAGGTTCGAAGTGAACCGTAAGACTTGGTGTACTTGAACCAGCGACACCGACTGGTAACTCCTCCCCAATTGAAGCAATGCCTGTACATGGAGGCCACATTTAATGATTTGATGGATAGTTGAAAGGCGCGGACGGAACGTGTTGGGGAAGACTTTTAGGTGTTGAAGGCGAATCCGTATGAAAAATAACAAGGCGTGAAGCATTCCAGATGTTACAATTACTTAAGCGAAAAGAAGTGGGGCTAACCTGGCCCAAGACATTGTAAGGACCTTGATACTTGGGGCGCTTGCCTGGCACACGAACCTTGACTAGATCGCCAGTGTGAACTTTGGACTGCTTTGCACCTCGACGGGTGTCGACATACTTTTTCATTGCTTGTTGACGAGAAAAAACCCTGGTACGGGTTTGATCAGGAGAAGACACTGCTATGCTACGAGCCAAAGAGACTATGTCGAGAGCAACTCGCGGTTGCCTACCACGGAGAAGTTGAGGAGGAGACACTCCAGTGGTGCCTTGTGGTGTGAACCTGTACAAAGCTAAACATTCAGTCAAGACTTGCTTGAGGTGATGGTTCTCTAATTGGGCGATCTGGATATGTTCTTTCAGAACGCGATTAAAGCGCTCGATTAGCCCATTAGATTGCGGATAGAAAAATGATGACCTCAAGTGCTGAATTCCTCGTTGTGAAAGAAAAGCCTCGAAATGTTGGGGCTGAAACTGTGGACCATTGTCCGTAACTATGGCATTAGGAAAACCTTCCCGGCTGAAGACTGAAGACTGAAACTTAATGATGACCTCAGAAGTAACCGTATGTGTGAAACAAAGCTCTGGCCATTTGGATAGTAGTCGATGAAAGAAACAATGAACCGGGCATTTCGCGGAACATTATGCAAAGGACCGATCATGTCCCAGCCGAGTTTTTCCCAAGGCCGATCAGGCCACTGGACTGGCTGCAACGGAGAAAATGCAGGTTTGGAAGACTTGTCAGCTGCCTGACATATATGGCAGTTGTAAACTGCATGCTCGACCTACTTGTCTAAAGCTGTCCAGCAGTACCTGTCTCGGAGATTCCGTTTGGTGCGGACAATGCCTGGATGGGCCTCATCGGCAAGCTGTATTAGCTTGTTACGGAAAGAAGCAGAAGGAATCACGCGTTTATCGCGGAAAAGGAAGTCCTCGACACAAGATAGTTCCTGTCGGACTGCGAAGTAAGGCAAGAATTCAGAAGAGCACATTTGGAAGGCCATCCTTCACGTAAATATTTGAGAACTTGAGACAAAGTAGAATCTGCAGCTGTAGCTGCCTGTAACTCAGCTTTAGTAATGCAGGAAGTAACTCATGAAACAACTTCCTCATCATGCTCTTCAGTAACCGGTATCTGAAGAGGAAGGCATGACGCGGCGAGCGTTCGAAGAGAAATAATGAACTCGGCGACTGGCTCGCCAGGCAACTGTCGCCTTTCCTGGAATTTTACGCGTGCGAGATAATCGCACGAGACATCTTTAAAATGCTCATCGAAAAGAGCAACAGCATTCTTGAAGGCATCGCCCGACGCTGGCGTCGGCGACGCGTTGGTGGCTTCCAAAGTACAGAAGAGCTTTAACCAGGCAGAGCCCAACGCGTTGAGCAGCAGGGCCTATCGACGCTCGGGCTTGCTGGCGTCCTCCTCGGCCGCGTCTGCGTAGGCCTGAAACACCGATTTCCAGTCCGCCCACGGAAGTGGCGGGTCTCCGAGCGAATGAAGAAATAGGGGAGGTGGAATAGGAGACGCCATTTCAAGCAAGAAGAATGGAGAGGTGCAGACGAGAAGAAAATGACGCCAGTACACTGTTTGAAGAAGACGACAAAGGCGGCGTAGCTGAATGAATAAGGAATGAAGCGACGCAGCACGCAGTAGCCACCTTGCTGGGAACAAAGAGCGTCTAGGGTTATCAGGGTAGGTCCAATTGAAGCTCGAAAAAGACGAACACGGAAAACGAAATAGGTTCTTACACGTCTCGTCACCATTGCTGTGTTGAGGGCTGGCTGGTCCCGACGAAGCAGAAGAAGCAGACGGCCGACGGAGATGTACGCGGCCGGCGGGGACACCGACCAGCCCGAACACGCGGGTTGGCGCGCAGCGCCGAAGAGAAGAACAACAGCCGCACTCCACGGTTGCCCAACACACACTGATTTTAATTACAGTCGCCTTGAAATCCTGGATGCCAGAGCGGCGCCCCCTGGCATCCTCACATGTCATTCAGAAACCGAAACCTAGAACACAACAACTAATAAATCGCAACTGCCGCACGACTACTTTCAAGGAACACTCAACAGAACAATGCAGTTACATGAGCTGGGAGCCTATGATCGTTTTCAATTATATTTGGAAGAATAATTAGGTTAATACAATTGAAATGAAAACACACATTCAAAAGAAAACAAAATGGCTGCCATGGCGAGATGTGGGTCACCATTTTTTATTTTTCTGGACATACGCCACTGGATGAACGTATATTGGATTTAGAAACGTAGCGTCAGATCAGGTCGTCAGAAATCAGGCATTGTGAAACGCTAGAATAATCTGGCGTTCATAAATTTCGGCTTCTTCCATTTCCGCTTCCAAATGATCGATGTCAATTGTGTTTGCAATCTCCTCATCGATTCCTCTGAGAAGCTCGTACTGTTCCGTCAAAATTCGGTGAAACGTCTTTCACTCGCATATTCATGGGTTGTTAACATGCCAAAGCTGCCTGATATCACGATCACCTGCGTGATGGCCTTGCGTGTTTGATTCCGCCTTTCGTAGAGGGCCTCCATGATCCGGTCTAGTGTCGGAAACGTGAAAAGTCACTGGCCAGCCGTGTCACGAGGCGAAGTCGGAGTCAACTCGTCATCCGTCGCAGATGGTTGGCACAACTAATATCCGCAAGTTGTCGGGCTGTCGCTCTTCGTGACCTTGCGAATATCGAGCCGTCATCGTGAAGGGCGAGTCAGGGCGGAGCCGAAGTAGACGTGAGGGCTCCCGTTTCGCGAGCCTCCAGGCGATGTCTGCACTCACGTTGATGCACCTTCAAGATGTACGTAGTCGACCTCCATGGACAGTCTTGCCTTGCGTGGTGACCTGGACTAATACAAGTACTCTTGAACAGCGTGTGCTTCGAACTTGGTGTGTGTTAGCAAAATGTTGAGAAAAGGACGAGCAACCGTGCCCATGGCGAAGCCCACCCGCTGATCTCCTCTTTATTCTGAGCACAGGTCTAATTCCCTTGATGATGATAATGACTATCTTCGTCGTTCACACAATATTTACCAGTGAAATCAAATGGCTTTATTTTTACTTTTGCTTTTATTTTTTTTTACTTCTCCTTTTATTTCACGTCTGTGCCTGTGAATGGACGTTTGAACCAATGTCCGGAAATCCCAGTGCTCGAGATAAAGATCCGTTCAGAAATGTTTTTGCAAGATACAGTGCTTTAACCTGCCTAATTCTTTTTCTTTGTGGATGCCATCCCCGCCAAAATGCCGCAACAGCAGCGTCGATCGCAGTGAGGATCCTTGAAAGTATTGGTTCGGTTTCCGAGGTGCTAGGGGAAATTTCGCGTGAAGTAATCAGTTGAAGATGCAAGGTCCTGAAGGGTCAGATTAGGAGGGCGATAAAGCGAAAGAGATAATGCACTTTAATGTAACAAAGCAGGTTGTACAGTGTGACGAAACGGGAGAAGACGTAGACGTGGCCGCAGAGGCCGTGCCGTTCCCACCATCCTATTTCTAGGGCTGAAGCACACCGGCAGCGGCTGTACTTCTGTAGTTTCCGTAGCGCCAGTAAACGTGAGCGCTAGGCATGAACGGGGCGAAAGGCACGCCGTGGTATTTAGTAAATCATGATGATAAAATGGTGATGATGATTACGCTATACAAGTAAATTAACCCGACAGGAGACCATATTCCTGTCCACTGCTGGCCACAGCGGCTCTCCGGGCTTATCTATAGGTCGGGGTCTCCAGCTGGCTTTCCAGGTACAGATCGGCAAGTCGCGTGTCCCAAGATCACGGTGTGTTCGTTGTACATTTCCAGTACGAACTGTGAGTTTAAACAGTACGAACGGAGAAACGATCGATGAGCGCTTGAAGCCATGTCCCGATGAGGAGGAAGCTGTTATCTTAGATCGCGAGCATGCGTGCCCTCGTGCCCTGCTTCGACGTGGCCTGGCGTCCTCATCGGCCGAATTTCTCGATGTGTTGCCCGAGCTACGTGTCTCTGCTTACGCTCGAATTGTTCCACATACGCAGTTAAAACCTGGCTTACAGCACCAGCAAAGCTCCCGAAGCACCGCCATGGCTACCACACTACTCGGAACATGTCGACCATGTATGCTGCGAGGTACCAGAGGTCGTGGACGAAGAGATAGCTGAAGTCGCTGTCGCCCTTCGCTTCACGCGAGCAATTCACCATCTCAGAAGGCGTGAGCAAACCTTCCAGAACTTTCGAATCTCTTCACGTACTGGCCCGGTTATCACCGCCTTCGGGTCAAGTAAGCCATTGAGGTACGACAGTTCAGAGAAGAGGAGAAAGTCAAAGTCACCGTTGTCATCTGGCGCCAGGAGTCGTGCAGCTTGCCTTCGACCTTCTCAAGTACTCAATCTCTGTTCCGTGGTCACAACCTCCTCTGAGGCGTTACCCCTAGATGGACCGCACTTTGGTAACGAGGATGCGGAAGTTCCAGTGGAAGTTGTTGTCGACGTCCTACGGTTCGCGCGAGACACTCACCGTCGTCGTCCTGTACGTCATCAAACTTTCCCGGACTTTTCGAGTCTCTCACGATACGGCTACAGAGAGGCAATCATATGAGGGTGAGTACGAAACCGCCAAACACGCGAAACAACCAACCGCCATTGCCCGGACATTTCGTCGAGGTGAGCTTTCCGACGAGTCCAGGCAGAACACCAAGTGACATGTGCGTTGTCCGGCCACCACCATCGTAGGACCCCTCTAAATTTCGGGAAACCGGGAAAAGCTTGATGAGCGCGCCCCAAGTCTTCCTTGGGTATGAAGAAATCCCCTCTGTACAGAAGCCATTGCCTTAGACTCTCACCATTACCGGTGTCGTCGTCGAGAAGGCTCGAGCGCCTCTGGTTCGGCAGAAAAATTCTGGATATTGCATTGAGCGACCTGGAAAGGAGGACCTTCTGGTTCTCCATCTTGGGTTCACCCCACGTCCTGGAATACGCGTGTCTGCCAGCTTTCCGCACTGCCAGCCAGGAGGACTACGATGAAACTGAGATTTTTCCGTGCTCTCTACCAAAGACTTGGGGACGAATTCAGCGTACGCAGCCAGAGTGAAGTCCCGTTGGCTGCACCGTTATCACTTGCGCTCGCTACATACACCAGTTTGTAGAGGCACCGCGTGCTGAGGGAATGGAACTCGTAGGATGCCACTATACCCTTCGGTCGCAACAAGCTGATAGTTAGTTTTATTTGTTCTCCGATTTCTGGAATTCGCTAATCAAATAGGTTACTAGTTCGATATAGTCGTCGTGTTTTGTAGATGCATATCGTGCAGCCACCTGTGTTCTGCGAGATTTCTGGTGGCACTATCGGTGTAATGACCGGGATTGGGACGAAGCTTTTCAACACTTTGTGAAGCCTTCTCCATTGGCAGCATCACTTTGTTTCCCGGAGGACACTTCAGCCATCACGATAGAGAACGACCGTGCGAATAACATTGCCTACTTGAAATTACCCTACAATGCCTAATATTATTGCGGTTACGAACTGCCCAATACGCTGTAATTTCTTGCTTTTGCGAACGTGCGAAGTACTAACTGCGCGTTCGCAAGAAAACACGCGAACCTACGCAGCTGCTCACTTTGTTTCCGATTTTGCGGACGATGTTACTAAATACGTCTGAGAGCCTTGTAACGGGCGGGCCGTCGAAACGCCCACTCCTTGCGTACTTCTCATGTCGGGACGCCTGGCGCGATTCTACACTCAATATTACATGCGTCAAGGAGACTCATCCCCGTAATTCTTATAGCATTTTCTTCCCTCTCCCAAGCAGTTTCAACCCATGGCGAGGCTCTTTGGTAGGACAATTTCTTACCACGGAGATGGCCTGGGGTTCACTCGAACCAAAAAAAAAATTTTTATTCCCATTTGTTTAGATTTTTTGCATGCCAACAGCGGTTATTTTTTGCTCGCAACCATTGACGCTGACGCCGACCCCAGGTATCCTGCGAAAGGAGCTCGTTGACGCTGTCTTGTAAAAACAGAATTAAAACGTAGGGTACTTTAGCCATTTTGCGCAAAACAACATCAAAGTAAGAAGTACACATAGACGAGCTCAATAGCGATCGTCCGTAAGTACTCCTTACATCATCCTAATTTGTCTCGCGTAGAGTGGCTATAGGATAAATTCGTTCCAACTGGACCGGTTAGCAGTTTCGCTTCATTCAAACCAAGGGAGGTGAAAGTACCGCTTCGTTTTGTCGCACTGGCGCACACTGGCTCACACCTTCGAGGGCGAATAGCCACATGATTGATTATGAAAGTAAATGAGCGAAAAAAGATAGACGAAGCAATAATTGACATCAAATAATGTGTAAGGCGTGGAAACGTTGATGTTGAAAGAAAGACATGAGCTGACAAACTGGGCCGTCCGTACCCAGGATTTTTTTTTTTTTTTTGAGGTGGGGTGGGGGAGCGTTGACTTATAGAATGGCTGGCAACTGGTGGTCCTTGTGAAGAGGCGTAAGTACTTTAGTATCAACCAAAAAACGATAAAGCGTGAAATAATTTCGGGGTTGTAGAACCACCTCAACTAACCGCCAGTTACTCATTCACTGACAAACACAATGACAAACTGGGCCGTGCGTACCCAGGAATTCTTTTTCAGAGGTGGGGGGGGGGAGCATTTACTTGTAGAATGGCTGGCAACTGGTGGTTGTTGTGAAGATGCGTAAGTACTTCAGTATCAACCAAAAAAAAATGACAGCATATCCATGGAGTAAATGATGGGGAGCGGGGCGAAGCATTCGTCCGTCTATTCGTTCTTGCTTCCTTCCGTTCCTGCGTACGTCTGTGTAACCGTCCATGCGTCCATCCACCCGTCCGTGCGTGCGTCTGTTCGTGTTTCCGTCCCTGCGTTCGTCCATTCATCCGCGCTAGCGTCCGTTCATGCGTCCATCCATGCATCTGTCTGTGTGTCCGTTCGTCCATCTATTCAGCATTCCAAGTACCACCATCTCGCATCTTTTCAGCATATATTCTCTATATAGAAGCACCGCCATCCAGCGGACATTTCAAGGACTAAACGGGAGGTGGTACATGCACACTTTCTAACGGCTTGCGCTTCGGGTTTACTTCCCACCTTTAACCACCTCGAGTTTATGGTATATACTAGTTCACTGTATTCATGGCTATGCGGCCCAACGCTCGCTAAACCTTTCTAAAACCAAGGAGGTTACACCTAGCGAGTATAACGTAGCAACCCTTTCTTGTCAGATTGTGCACAATGTACATGCCAATAGCTGCTAATGGGGATCGCAGCGTCCGCGTTACCTAAAGGCCGAATGCTCTTGTCTCTCACTCCCCCTTTTAACATGTGCATTGAGCAGTATCTTTTATTGTTCAACAACGCACAGAAGAAATCTCTCACCGGAACCACCTTGGAGGTCAAAATCGCAAGGACCGGTATTTCGGGTATGTGCTACTGGTGGTTACGTACTACGAGGGACGCACAAGTCACGCCATAAGTAGCTTCGCCCCTAAAAAAAGATAAAGCGTGAAATAATTTCGGGGTTGTCAGAACCACCTCCACTAACCCCCAGTTACTCATTCACTGACAAACACAATGGCTTTTTCAGTGGCTCATGATGATTTGTTGTTCATCGTGTATCTACATCTGTAACGACATTGCTTGGCTCTCGGCATCATATATAAATCGTCGTCGTTTTTCTTAAATTAAGAGTTGCGAGCTCCCTTCAATTTGAATTCGACTCGATGTGAGCATTCGTAATTGCATGCCGAGGCTTCGATAGGCAGCAAGCATTCCTAACGCTTTCCGCGTTCACTGTAGTACAAATATTGGGACATAACGTTGGATACGAAGACGCGGTTATTCCGTGCCGACCGGTTGTGCCCTCGCGATCTCCGACGACAGCGCAGCTCTGGCCGACTGGGTTGGTCCTACGCGACCTCCTGCCGCCGGTACCCTACGACGACGTCAGCGCAGCTCTGGCCGACTGGATTAGCCCTACGCCATCTCCGGTCGCCGACAGGAGCTTTCGCAAGTAGTGCCCCGTCCTCATACTCCTGTGACCGTGTTTCTGTCTTTCCTATCTCTCCTATCTCTCATATGTCGTCGCTCGCTGTCCTAGCGCATCTCTTTTCCTTTCTATGTCTTTAATTCTATCCTTTTAATGCCTCCTCACCCCCATCTCTTTTGAGCTACTGTTTAGGTGTCGCACACTGATGCAGACAGTTACGGGGCTCACTTTTATCTTCTTTTCCCTCTTATAACCACAATAAATCTTTGGGACGCTTGAGGACCTTGCTGGCTTTGACGATTGATCGCGTGTTACCATTGGTCGACTCCTTTCAGCGGCACAGCCGATCTTGCTCCTACTCGCTCCTTGGGGGGAGGGAAGTGATTATAAATAAAAAGAAGAGAAAACTGAGCCCCGCATTTGTCTCTCAGGGGGAAGACACCTCAGCAGTAGCTCTTGAGGGATGGGGGTGGAGAAGGGAATAAAAAGATAGGATTAAAAGTTAGAGAGATAGAGAGAGAGAGAGGAAGGCAAGAGGTAGGCGCAGGGTCAGGGAGTGACGGATGGAAGGACAAGACAGGAAAGGTGGACACAGTTGCAGGAGTCCGAGGACAGGGCATCACTGGCGAGAGCTTTTGTAGGCGACAGGAGGTGGCATAGGACTAATTCAGTCGGCCAAAGCTACGCTGTCGTCGTCGTACGGGACCGGCGGCCGAAAGTGGCGTAGGACCAACCCAGTCGGCCAGAGCTGCGCTGTCGTCGGGGATCGCGAGGGCACAACTGGTCGGCACGGAATCCAGCGAGCGAGTTCCTCTCAACTACTTTCCGTGCCAATGGCTCCGCCACTGCCATCGCTTCAACGCTAAAGGGGCACCAAATAGGAGAAATGACTTGGTTTTGATTTACAAATCGCTCACTGAGAACTGCAATGCCATATATTTCACTATCACAAGTTCATCATTGTCTGAGAGAATAAAGGATGAAGTTTCAAATGCTCCTCTTCTAAGTTGAGCAAGCTAAAATGTTCCTGAATTTTTCGATAAAGAAAACAACATTCGTGGTTATCGGCAGTTAATGGTGCCCCTCTCGCGAGTAGGAAGTGCGCATCACAAAATTTTGATGCAGGATTCCTCTTCTTATTTGCTATTTATACAAGTCTGGTCAAGTGGCATCTCTCCTTTGCTTTTACTGTAAAGAGACAGAAAACATTGATCAATTTTTTACCAATTTGCTGACGTTTCACAAGCCACAGGAAGAAACATTTAGAAACTATATTCAGAAAACTAAACATTATCCTAATTCTGAAAATATCTTTCGCTCGGAGCCTCTTTTCTAGGCCACAGCATCAAGATTGTCAGCGTAGCAATTTGTGAATGTCTCAGAGGCACAAGAAGGTTTGCTTTTTAAGTTGTATTTTTTGACTAATGAAATTCTAGTTCTTTGGAATTTCGATCCAATTATTCGTTTTAGTTATTAGTTATTTAGCTACTTTATTCGGAAGTAACCTTATCATTTAGCACACCTATATTCCCTAGATGACAGAATATGTTTGTGTCTTCATCAAAACTTGAAATTCGTTTGTTGCCATTACAATGACTGTGTTAATGGCCGAACCTCCGTGGTGGGTACGAGCGATGTCGCATAGGAACAAGCAAGGAGAAATCCCGCTGCCTCGTGCGTGCGTGTATGCCCTCGTGCTCCTTGAGCTAGCATGGCCCCGGCTGCCATTCGCTACCCGAATCTTGCGATGCAGGGTCGCTCTCGAGCTCCGAATTCTGGTGCTCATGGCCACATAGTTCCATGACGTCCGCCTTCGGAATCTGGCTGTCAGTACCGTACCCACTGAATATGGCCTGCGCTCCATCACATCTTGAGATGCACTGTCACGCGCGAGCTCCACGTCCTGGTGCTTGTGGCCATATCGTTCTACGACGCCCGCCTTCGGAATCTGGATGCCAGTACCGAACCCACCTAAGCCCTCGCCTGCGTTCCATAGAAGTCTCGGCCTCCAGGACCAAGACGTGCCAGCCGTCGCTGCTGCAACGCGCCACAAATCGAGAACGAAAAACAAGACATCCGAGTCGAAGTCTTCGTTGTTGGGTTACGTCGCGACCAGCCGAGATTCCGGCACATCACTGCCGGTGTCATCACGGCCCCCAGAAGACGACGACGAAGAAGACGATGACAGCTGCTTCCGGCCTTCTCGAGGAAGCAGCAAGACGGCGACGTTATCTGCGCCAAGTCCCAGCGCCACCCAGCGTCTAGCCTCATGATTGTTTTCGAACTGTGTGCTGACTTTCGGTGGCCTCTTCATCTGCCGGCCATTGCTGCAAGGACGACGGGGACGACGCGACCAAGCTACAGCTGTGCCCGGGCTTGTTATCGTTGTATCGGACGTTTTTGTTTATAGACATTGTTCTGTAGCTGATTAAAATAGTGTTATTTGGCTATAGTTGTATAGTGTTTTTTTTTGAGACCACAGCAAACCAGTCACACCTCCGTTGTTGCGCAGTCGTCGAACGGGCCCTAAAGCCATTGGCATAGGCATAAGGGGAGGGGGGGGGGGTGTTTCAGCGGGGTTTGAGCCTCCCTCTCTCAATGCCCAGGCTGAAGAGGGAGGGGCGGGGGACAGCTCTTGCGATTTGGGTTTAGACCGTCATACATTCGAGCTAAGCATAGCGCATTCAGCTTCTCTAAAGTTAAGTTATTCCTAAATGTGTACGAGTCTTCAATACTTCTCATCAGTACAGGACTGCGAAAATCAGAGATTGATTGATATGTGGGGTTTAACGTCCCAAAACCACCATAAGATTACAAAAATCACAGAAGCCACTCGACTGGTCCAAAGAAAATTGATTTTTCTGAATTTACGTCACTGTGATGTTGTGTTGTGATGTGATGTTGTGTTGTGATTTACGTGACTGTGAATTTACGTGATGTTGTTACATTGCACGCATGTCGTGATTGATTATCTTGCTTGGATGTGTCATTTACCCATGTCGGCCGTTCGCGTCATGTAATACCGATTTTGGTATATGAAGCTAGCAAAACAGCCATGAGCGCATCATAAGCGTAGTATGTAGTCCTGTTGTTGCCTGACAAGCATCTCAAGTTTATCATGTTTCCACCAGTCTCATACCTTCGTCATCTATTCACGCCCCGTAATACGAAAATTGGTATATGTGACGCTAGCGGAATGGCCGAGAGCCCATCGTGAGCGTGGCATGTAGTCATGTTTTACATGACACGCATGTGATGATTTTCATGTCATGGCGTAGTATGTAGTCGTGTTATTACATGACACAGATCTCATGTTTATCATGTTTCCACCAGTCTCATACTTTTGTCATCTATTCAAGTCCCGTAATACCAAATTCGGTATATGTGACGCTAGCAAAATGGCCGAGAGCGCATCGTGAGCGTGACATGTAGTCATGTAGTCATATTGTTACATGACACGCATGTTTTGTTTTCATGTTAGGGTCTGTCGCTTGTATTCTCCATGCAATGATGTCATACCGTACCAGTTTTGCAACATGTAATCTGATTGAAACAACCGCAAGGGCAGCAGGACCCTGAAATATAAACCAAGACATTCATGACATACATGTCGGGATTTTCTTGTTATTGCTAGTCAAAGATGCTGGTCATATAGTCATGTTATGTCATACCAAGGTTGGTATCGATACCATCATCCAAACGACCAGGAGAGCTAGAAGTCGTAGGCGGCTATATATATATATATATATATATATATATATATTTTTTTTTTGAGAGAGAGATAGATAGATAGATAGATAGATAGATAGATAGATAGATACGCTCAATGTCGCGGTAGTTCGCTAAGAAATGCTTCGCATTTAAAAAAATATTGAATCGCTTAGCCTTCGCTGGCATACAGTCGCGTTGGCTTACTCTCCATTAAGTTTCGTTTAAACATCCGCGGAGAGTGCCAAATTGTGCGATAATAGCTTCCTGAACCTCCAAGAACTGCGTGGTAGAAAAATCATCGGATAAATTCGTGTTAGAACACTGCAATCACCCCAAGAACTTTGACCAGCCGGGGTAAAGTAGTTCTCATGGCAGGCCCAGGTCAGCTCTTAAGCTATATGTGTTGTGTTTAAGGCCGGGCGCGAGATCGAAGTGGCGGGTGCGGGTCAGGCCGGGCTTGGGCTTTGCTTACTTCAAAGGGGAAAAACTGCAACAACTGGATTGGTTTAGACTGATGATGTGTACTCTCACTACCCTACTGAGATAATTTTAAGTACTATATATATATAGTTTTATTAATAGACGAGGAAATCAGGCTCGTCGTTCTATGTTAAATTTCAAGAGAACCCTTCCCGGCGTCACATCTCGGATTTGAAACAGTCGCTGCATTTGCTGCATTTTGGCGACATTGGCTCAAGGTAACCTTCCGAAACTTGCCGGTGCCGAATCAGTGGCCCTGTGAGAGCTCAAGGCACTTCGTTTTCACCGATCCGAAATTCTGTATTCCCAGCAGACGCAACCAGATTATCTGACGTCGCGGTGTTTATGCGCCAATTTCAAGAAGGCCTAACCCCCCCCCCCCTCGTCCGTTCCTCAACGAGATAGTTTGCCATGGATTCTAGAAATAGCGCTCTTCGTGCCTTTTTGTCACTGTTCGTTTGGTTTTCCTTCAATAACTGTATCACGTACCAACTCTAGTGGATTGGCCAAGAATGAGTTGTTGAATATGCGAAAGGTCATTCGAAAATGTTAACAGATTTGAAAATAAAAGCAAAAATTTAATGCAGAGTGGCAACGATACGAATTACAATAAATAAAGACAAGTAATACGCTTTTCAGCTCCATTTCAGACTGCCGTAATAACCTCAACGGAACGTGCTACACTTTCTTCTTTTTTTTCATGTCCTGCGCACATGGCACACACCTATTGGAATGTATGGGCTGAGTTAATAGAAGGCGATTGTGTGGAAATAGCCAGACCTTTAACCTCTTGTAGCCTGAATTTATTGTACGACATAAAAAACACCTTTCGCTGTGGCTTTTTATGGTCTGGTTATGAAGAAGCCACACAACAATTTTTATACATGTAGGGGTATTAGGAAAAAAAGTTACGGCTATGTCGCGAAAACGTGACAGCAGGTCGTATTGGATCAGAAAATGTTTATTTGCGAACATACTTCAGAGCTCATTTCTTTGAGCTCAGAAAATTTGTAGGTGAGTTCTTGTGAAAAGAAATGAAACATTTCAAGCTTTTGTTTATACAAAGTTGAACTTTGCACTTTGCGCAGAAAGAAACAGGTTGGCCTTTGCAGCCAGACATTTGGCATCGTTGTCATTGCTGCGACACTTCAGGACAGTGGCCAACATTGTCATGACGGACTTCAGCATTAGGTGTTGGAGCTGTTGGGCCTCTTCTTCCTTTCAAGCTCTGCTTCCACAGAAAGAGACGGTGGCCCCTCTTCTTCATTAAGTCCTTGTTTTCAATACAGAGGCAGCTGGCTAGAGAAGCCTTGAATGCTAAATGATCTAGTTGCTCTTTTTTGGCGATTGCTAGAGCATCCCAATCTCTTCGGTAGAGGAGCCAGCTGTTCACAACAGCCATATCAACAAAATGAAAAAAAAAATCTCAGGTACAATTTTTTTGACTTCAGAGAAATTCTGTAGTATGCCATGAGCCCATCTAGGAGGCCTACTCCACCCATTAGGGTGTTGCATGTCTCCACAATAGCAGGCTGCTGAATTTCGCACCTTTCTTTCTTCTTGCGGTCGTACCGCTGGCAGCTTCCTAGGGGCTCGGCACTCTCGAATGTGCTGGCTGTATTCACCCCTCGGCTGTCGTACCACTTCAAAACTCGGACTTCAACCCCATCAACAGTAGCCTCCAGCTCCACGTGGCTTTCTCTTCCGTCCTTCTTCATTCCTGCATTACTGGGCAGTCGGCATCCAAAAATCATGTTTGCCCGTGAGGTTCCTAAGGCTGGAATTCCGCGCTGGTGCAAACTTACACGCAGTTTTATGGATGTGAACTAGTTGTCAAAAAACAACAAGCAGTTCTTGTTCTCTGGGATGGAGCGCGAAAACTCGAGCACAACATTAGAGCTCGCTCCAAGGTCAGGTAAACCAGGAACGGGGCGGATGTTCCCTGTACGTGTAAATGGAGAAGTCGTAGACAAGTCCGTGGGTGTCGCAAAGTACAAAAATCTTGTAGCCCCACTTGTGAGGCTTGCTAGGGACATATTGCTTGAGAGATGAACGGCCTTTGAACGGCACAATTTGCTCGTCGACCACTTGCATCTGTGACTTTGGAAGGATTTGAAATTTGGGAAGCAGATTGTCAATCAGTGGTCAAATTTTGGAGAGCCTGTCATTTCCAGCATTCGCTTGTAGGAGATAGTTGTTGTTGAAATGAAGGTTGCTCTTTATGGTTTGCCACCTGTCACGTGACATAACTTCTGCCACTTTTTCTACTCTCATCTCGTGGTTCCAGTACATTTGAGATCGTAGAAGCCTGTATATGGACATGTGCATTGTGGTACCGAGAAACTGCTCTATTTCAGCGCATGTTAGGCGTAATGCTTTGTTGGAATTCTTGTGCACTGCATAGAGATTGGATTGGTCTCTAATCTCGGGAAGGAGCTTGTCGTCAAAAAATACCGGAAGTGCTCAATGGGTGCTTTCGGCTCATCTGGAGGGTCTGGAAGACTGTCTTCCCATTGAGGTTGGCATGTCCGCGCATGATTCACTCGCTTGCACAGGAAACTTCTTGCACGTGACGTGGACGGCTCTTGTGTTTCATCTTCGTCATCTGCAAAAAAAAAGAAAAAGAAAATGAAACCATTGCGACGTTGGCATACTACATTGGAAAAGCTATACAACCTTGGCTTGAAAAAGGAAAAGCAAAGAAGCGCCAACGCAATACAACACGAAAGAACGCCGACGGCGTTTCACATTGCAGCCGCACGCAACTCGCCCATCAACAGCAACAAGAAAACAAGAAAGCGCATCACCTGGTTCACATTCTACAAGAGCTTGTCAATGTGCCAGGCGAAAAAAAAGAGTCAAGGTTGCATATACCTGTGTCACTCGCAGACTGTCCAGATTGATCTGCTGGGGCAGTGTCTTCTGTGTCAGGGCTGTAATCGGAGTCGCTGTCGCTGAGGCAGCTATCTTCACTGTCTTCAACGGGTGGAACCCTGATCTTGTAGAACCTTCTGGAGTCCATCTTAGATGAAGAGCATTGAATAACTGAAAGAGAAAAAAAACCAATTACTCGGTCTTTAACCATAACCCAAGGAAGATGTTGTGCGCAAACAGAGATGCTACAACTTGATGCGAAAATGCGACAAAGACACGTGCAATTGAAAAAAAAAATACCAATCTAAAATTCTAACCTTCAGAAATAAATCACTGACGAAAAGAATTATAACTGGGAAAAAGAATTACTACTTCTTTGACCACATCCCAAGGAAGATGAAGTTGTGCAGAATTCGGAACGCCTGATGATGCGAAAACGCGACAAAGCGACGCGGGATTGAAAACACAACTAATCTTCAAAAACAAATAATTTACGCGATCTCCGTGCGTTAGTGAACCACGTGCCCACTACACAACATTTTTCAGATTCGAAACAATTACATAACTTGAAAGGAGACTGATGTCAATGGATGGACACTGAGGAATGTTGTGCGTCGGCATCAACCGGACAAAATGGCAGCTGTCAGCTCTTTACTGAATAGAGGGTAGATAGCGCTGCTTTTTCTATATGTTGCCAGATATCTGTAGACACTGCGGTACCTCTAAGCACAGCAGTGGCGCCTACAAATGTTTTCTTCTGGTAGTGTGTCTTCAAACCAGTATGATGCGAAATCGCGACAACAGGTCATAAGAGGATAAATAACAAACGTACAGGAAGAAAAACCAAACAAGAGACAGGCTGAGGAAGCATGCGCTTGCTCGCGGACAACGACAAAGGCCGGTGGTCTTCTGGACAAGGAAGCGCAACTACTACAGTTACTCATTAGCGATGAATGTTGTATTCTCTCTCTCTCGGTCTCCGGAATGCCTGTCAATTGTTTGTTTGCTTGTGTGTGCGCGCGTGCGTGTGTTTGCATTGCATGACCCACTAAACTTCCGTACGCTACATGTGCACCAACATGCGCAGCTGCATGCTTTGGCGATTTTGGAAAATTCACGTACACCTGTCTAAATTCGGCTGCCGCGACCAGAAATCAAGCCCGCATCCACGCCACTACTGCCGAGAAACAGTTTTGAGGCCCACTCGACAACTGCGGGACAAGCGGACCTTTCGCAAGTTCGCCATGGCCTCAAGACACATCAAACAATAGACAAACACTAGCTTTATTGACTACAGAACGAAATATATAATAGAAATTTCTGATCCGTCGAACAGTGGCCCTGGCCAGCTGTAGCTTGTCCTCGTCCTCCGCGCCGTTCTGGTCGGAACAGCCCCTGCAACCTGTGACAGTTGCAACAAACCGTTCGAAAACCGCATGTGAGTGGCCATCAGGTGTCGTCGTATCATGTCGTAGATGGCGTGACCACGAAGCTGCATCCTCGACGAAATCTCCAACAGCTGGCTTCGTCTTCATCGCCGTCATACGAGCGCAGTAAGAGGACGAATTCGTGCAGGGCGTTATCTAAACCACGAAGACCTCACCGCACGCCTGCCGAGATTGTTCATGTGCCTTCAAGCCCTAATCTGACCAGAGACGAACCAGAAAAGAAGGTCATCCAGCAGAAGAACAGCCTTCGACCAGGCTTCCTACCGACGGTTAACTCTTCGCGCCTTCTCCGCATGATGACCGGGGTGGAATTAGCGATAGTGCTCGTTCAACACAAATGCATCCACCTTCGAGTGACGTCTTCGGGAGTGCCTGCCCCGAGCTCTTTCTTGTCCGAAAGACCGACGCTGCTGCCCGATGACAATGGTGCGGCCGAGGATTGCGTTCATCACTTGGCGTTCTCCCCGAAGTCGTCGTCTTTGGAGGTTCTCTTGGACACATGGACACCGAAGGATTGGGATTGTCCGCTTTTCAAAGTCGTCGTGCTGTCGTTTACCTTGAGTAGCTTCCCACTGCGTCGTGAGAAGGGCGAAGATTACTGGAAGGATTGCTGGTATGCTGGGCGGTGATGACGCTGGCGGGGAATATTTGGAACCTCGGCTGACCTTGATGCAACCCGAGCATGAATACTTCCATTCGGACTTCTTGCTCTTCCTCCACACCTTGCGGCACGCTGAAGCAAGGGCGGCTGACAGGTCCTCCTGGTCGAGACTTCGATAGAGTGCAGGCGAGGGCTTCGGTCAGGTTCGTACTGACAGGCAGATTCCGAAGGCGGGCGTCGTGGAACGATTCGGCCGCGAGCACCAAGACGCGGAGCTCGAGCGCGACCGTGCATCCAAAGATTCCGGTAGCGAATGCAGTCGGGAACGTGTCGGCGCATGGAGCACGAGGGCACGCCGGCACGCTCGTGACAGCTGTCGATGACCATGAACAGCTTTCTCTTAGTCAAGAAATACTGACACGTTCTTGGTTGCTCCATTCCGAACGCTTTAAAAATTAGGGGATCCATAACCCGTTTATGCCCAAACTTAGTAAAATTGACAAAACTAATTTATTCTCCCAAAATGATTGCTTCTACGACCACAGAGAATAAAGTAAGGCTTTTATTAAAAAAACACCCTTTCGAATAATGATTTTGAAGCCGTCCTGTGTGTAGGACGCCAATGTTCGAAAGACCGCGATCGAAAAACGTTAGCACCTATCACTGTCAAGTGAAAGTTGCTGCTCACCCTATAACTGACCAACAATCAACAAATATATCAGCAGCATCGAGAACAATATTACTTTTATTTTTCGCGGTATGGCTCTCAGCTATATGCACGTTTTTTTTCTGCAAGCACGTTGCTATTCGTAGCCCCGTGATCACTTAGACTTGCATATGACGAGGACAGTGCATCATAAACACACCTTAGGTGGCGTTGCCTGTTTTACATAAGAAACATTCGAGTTACACTGAAAAGTTTTAGCGTCCTACATGTTGGACAGTGGGCATATATGGGCTAAGCTGCGCATTTAAGAGTTGAACACGATAGCGATTATCTGTCCCTGGTGCATACTTTAAACACTTAGCGCATGATTTCTTCTCGAACTTGCTATGCACCCAGTATACTTGGCTTAAAGGGAATAGGCACAGTAGCGTGTGTTTCGTTTGTTGTGGGTGAGCGGCTTTAAGCCATGAAGTCTTTAAGATAATCACATGTTCTGGCGTCCGATAGCAATGTAAGTTTGTAGCAAGTGTAATTATTGCAAAATTTCATGTTGCATTGTGAAGCATGCATACGCGTGTTTGTAGAGCGTGAAAGTTACTTGAAATGCATTACCAATCTGAGCAAGTTATTCTCACTCTACTCACAAGCAGAAGCATGGCTCTGTTTTTTTCCTAAATGGTTTTTAATTAAACATGTGTCACAGTCAACACAAGGTGACACTAATAGTCGGGAAGATAGTAGTATGAAAGATATTGGCACAAAGGTGCTTCTAAACATTTCGTGACAAAAATTTCACCTCTAATGCCAGAGGTAGAAGTACATTTTTACGAATTAGGAACAAGGTAGGCCCTAGGAGACGCCGCCAGAATACGTGACGTCATGATATTTACTGCGCCAATTTAGGTACTCACTTGGAACAGGTAGTTTTAGTTATTATTTTGTTTTGGTCTTTCTCGGTTTTTTCGGTTACGAAGAGCATAATGATTTTTCTCTGGCAACGAGCGAAGACAGCGCCAACACCAGGGAACTAGCTCTTAAAAGTTATCACGTAAATACTACATATCCTGACGTGACCCTTTTTTCTTATATAATTGCAAGAGTAATTTCGTCTTCCCGGAGTTCTTTAACGTCAACCTAAATCTATGTGCCCGTGTATTCTGGAACTTCACGAGCCCATAGAAATGCGGCCAAAGCGGACAGTAATCGAGACGTCTTCAGATATTTCCCACGTGGTGTGGGCATGCCAATCAACGCCAAACTTTTCCCCAATACCACAATCCATCCGGGAGGACTGGCAAGCAGCCCCGCTCGGCTTCTCCGAACGGGCGAGCCAGAAGGCGACAGAGCCCGAGTGGGGGCGTTGGCCAATGGGCTCTTTAAATGAGGAGCCCAACTAGGAGTTGTAAAGGGTGGTCACTTCTGGCCCTCCTCAAACTTACTACTATTGCACCAGCGATAAAATCTTTTCAAGCAAGCAAGCAAACTCTCATGCCCACAAGTTTATTTTAAAACATGTCAGCTGCAAAGCGACCACGACGTTCATCAGCGTTATGGCGTGGTCGCAACAGTAACCAACAAGACGCAGGAAAGTGTTACTGAACAGCACTGTCCGTAGTATTCTTTTTGTCTTGTTAGGTTATTATTATTAAATTCGAAGCATTTTTCAGCATACTGCAAGCACTATTGGAATCTATCTATCTATCTATTTATCTATCTATCTATCTATCTATCTATCTATCTATCTATCTATCTATCTATCTATCTATCCGCTTACGTCTGGGTGCTCTCGTGATCACCCCCTTAACATGGGTTCAAACAAAATTAGCATGGGAGGGGGGTAAGATGGTTTGACGAATGTGATGCGCTGGTCAAAACATGAATAATGTCAAAATTCCGTCACGTACGTCATCAAATGCTTCGCGCCAGACAGTGGCACATACCCGCGGGCGGGTACGTGCCACGGGTATGTGGGTATGTGCCACTTAGTGACCGACACCTCGTATCTACCGATGAATGACGAGAACACGCGTGGAGAATTTTAACGCGTAAACATTAAGAAAAAGCTGACATTGGCAGCGTTAACCCTAAGATTGCAAGGAATAGATGTCAGGGTCCCCAACAGCAATCAAACCCAAGCATTCTGCGTGGCAATCAGCATTCTACCACACAGCCAGCAATGTCTCGGAATTACTTTTTCAATAGACCCTAATGTTCCAATGTTCGTTAAACGTCAATTCTGGTTGCTGTGCCGGCTATCGAATTTTCCAAGCATTAAATACGTACTTCCATGACGCAGCTGTCCCGTGAGTCCTAACGTTGAATTTCGGTAGGTGTCATGCACTAAAGTCGATTCGGTTAGCAGTGTCCAGGGGCAGCCATTCTCGCGAGCACCGGCACATCATATCAGCTTATCGCTCCTGGTGTTGCTAACCCTCATGCTGCATTTGGCATCCTCGTGCGAGTGCAAAGAACTCGTCATATAAACATCTGTGAGTGTTGAACATATATCTGTGTGGGCAACATTTGTACATACATTTAGCGTCATTTCTTAAGGTGTCCCTAACACGGTCACTTTCCCTGCGCATGCGTCACATAACCTCGATTCCCAAGGGCCGTGGGATATGCTGAATTTATTAATACTAATAATATTATTATTGATAATATTATTAGTAGTATTATTACGATCTAGTTTATTATTTCCTATAGGTTCGTTCTGTGACACCAATAATATTGTAAAATGTCGAACAGGCGCTTTTCGCCTAAATCTGGTCGGATTAAGCTACACCTTAGGGGGGAGGGGGCACCTACTCAGCCTTCGGTGCTATGAAATACTAACTAGCACGATGGCAAATTTAACTAATGTTATTGTGTAAGCGTTGTTAATAATATATGCATGTTATGCTGCAATTATTAATTATTATGGATGATAATTCTGAAATGATGCTGAATGTGACTTGAATGTTTACTGCGTGTTAATGGCCGCTTGACCACGGTGCAATAGACGGAGCAGCTGCCGTTTTGCTGGTCCCAACAAATAATATTCACAACGTTAGACAAACAACGCTAAGTTTAATAGGTTACGAAATGAAATCTTTGTACAAAAATATATACTCCGACGCGCAGTGGCCGCAACGCAGCCGCCGCTTGGCGTCGTCATTCACGCATAAGTCGCAGAAATGGCCGCTGGATGATAAGCCGCGAGCCAGCCGGTACAACACGGGACAGCCGTCATGATGAGGCCGACCGGCGTCACAGAAACCTGTCGAAGGCAACCTGGACGTCTGCGTCCTTGACGAAGCTAAGCCACTGCCTTCGTCTTTGTCGTCATCTTTCGCGCACTGTAAGTCGCCTCGTAGTCCTCACTGCTGGTCTATCAAGGATCCCAATGCGCTTTCAAGCAAGAGCCGGACTCAAGACGAACCAAGCATGCGTGTTTTCCAGCTGATGAACAACCTTTGGCCAGACATCCATCCGACGACGAACACTTCGTGCCTTCTGCGCACAATGACGGCGGTGGAATCCGTGACAGTCTCCTGCTCCAGCTTCCGTTCAACACAAGGGCATCTCCCTTCCACAGACGACTTAGAGAGTGACTGCCCTGAACACTTCCTTGTCTGAATGCCCGACACGTGCTGCCCGATGATGGTGGCGCAGCGGCGTATGGCGTTTGTCGCTCAGTGTCTCCCCAAATTTCCGGTCTTCGGAGGTCCACCTCGACGCCGGGATATCGAAAGCTTGGTTCGGTCTTCTGAATCATCACGCTCTCGCTTACTTTCATGAGCTTCCCCATGCGTCGTGAAAAGGCCAAAGAATTGTAGAAGGTTTTTGATCTGTTGGGGGCTGGCAGGTCCCGACGAAGCAGAAGAACACGGCCGACGGAGACGTACGCGGCCGGCGGGGACGCCGACCAGCCCGAACACGCGGGCTGGCGCGAAGCGCCGAAGAAAGGAACAACTACCGCACTCCACGGTTACCCAACACACACTCATTTTATGTACAGTCGCCTTGAAATCCTGGATGCCAGAGCGGCGCCCCCTGGCATCCTCACATGTCATTCCGAAACCGAAACCTAGAACACAACATCATCCCTTCCTCGAAAGAAGTACACCTATACACTGTTTATATTTATACATGATCAATGTACGTTAGAATACATGAAAAGTCAGAGCACGGCACACCGAACTCACACACTACGAGTCCTGAAAATGCACTGACAAACAAAAAAAATGTACACAACTGTTCGGAACAAGAGTTCTACATCACGTAGTCTTCGAACCGACGCGGCTTCTGCCGCTTCCGCTTAGGGCGGGCCCTTTTGGGTGTAGAATCAGGTGTCTCTGCACCATGGTCACTTGTGCTCTTATGTGACACATCAAGAGCAGTAGAAGATTGTGAAGGCTCTGAACGAGCGTTAATAAAGTTCGCGGTCTCACCAGAGCTCGCAGCATGAGCATCGGAAGAATTTTGCGGACGGGAGTCCCGTTCAACGGTCTCAGCCGTATTTGAAGGTTCGAAGTGAACCGTAAGACTTGGTGTACTTGAACCAGCGACACCGACTGGTAACTCCTCCCCAATTGAAGCAATGCCTGTACATGGAGGCCACATTTAATGATTTGATGGATAGTTGAAAGGCGCGGACGGAACGTGATGGGGAAGACTTTTAGGTGTTGAAGTTGAATCCGTATGAAAAATAACAAGGCGCGAAGCATTCCAGATGTCACCATCACTTAAGCGAGAAGAAGTGGGGCTAACCTGGCCCAAGACTTTGTAAGGACCCCGATACTTGGGGCGCTTGCCTGACACACGAACCTTGACTAGATCGCCAGTGCGAACTTTGGACTGCTTTGCACCTCGACGGGTGTCGACATACCTTTTCATTGCTCGTTGATGAGAAAAAACCCTGGTACGGATTTGATCAGGTGAAGACACTGCTATGTTACGAGGCAAAGAGACTATGTCGAGAGCAACTCGCGGTTGCCTACCGTAAAGAAGTTGAGCAGGAGACACTCCAGTGGTGCCTTGTGGTGTGAACCTGTACGAAGCTAAACATTCAGTCAAGACTTGCTTTAGGGGACGGTGCTCTAATTGGGCCATCTGGATATGTTCCTTCAGAATGCGAATAAAGCGCTCGATTTGCCGATTTGATTGGGGATAGAAAACTGATGACCTCAAGTGCTGAATTCCTCGTTGTGAAAGAAAAGCCTCGAAATGTTGAGACTGAAACTGTAGACCATTGTGCGTAACTATGGCATCAGGAAAACCTTCCCGGCTGAAGATTGAAGACAGAAACTCAATGATGACCTCAGAAGTAACCGTATGTGTGAAACAAAGCTCTGGCCATTTGGAATGGTAGTCGATGAGAGAAACAATGAACCGGGCATTTTGCGAAACATTATGCAAAGAACCGATGATGTCCATGCCGAGTTTCTGCCAAGGTCGATCAGGCCCTGGACTGGCTGCAACGGAGAAATTGCAGGTTTGGCAAACTTGTCAGCTGCCTGACATATATGGCAGTTGTAAACTGCATGCTCGACCTGCTTGTCTAAGGCTGGCCACCAGTACC
This sequence comes from Rhipicephalus microplus, assembly GCF_043290135.1. NCBI lineage: Eukaryota > Metazoa > Arthropoda > Arachnida > Ixodida > Ixodidae > Rhipicephalus > Rhipicephalus microplus. Next base: position 190,054,448 of record NC_134700.1, on the reverse strand, counting down.
TGTCTCGGAGATTCTGTTTTGTGCGGACAATGCCTGGATAGGCCTCATGGGCAAGCTGTATTAGCTTGTTACGGAAAGAATCAGGGGGTTCACGCGTTCATAGCGGAAAAGCAAGTCCCCGAGACAAGACAGTTCCTGTCGGACTGTGATGTAAGGCAAGTATTCAGAAGCAAGAGCACATTTGGAAGGACATCCTTCACCTAAATATGTGAGAACTTGAGTCAAAGTGTAATCTGCAACTGTAGCTGCCTGAAGCTCAGCTTTAGTAATGCAGGAAGTAACTAATGAAACAACTTCCTCATCCCGCTCTTACGTAACCGGTATCTGAAGAGGAAGGCGCGACAGTGCATCAGCAACCACGTTATTAGAACCTTCACAATATTGAACACTGAAATTATAATAGATGAGTTTGGCACACCAACGGGAAATGCGAATGGGGCGGCGCCCTTCGGATCCTGCAGAAAGAAGAGCAACTAGGGCTTGGTGATCTGTACGTAATGTGAAGTGCCGACCCCACAAGTAAACATGCAATTTCTCACAGGCAAAAAGACACGCGAGAGCTTCACGCTCTCCTACTGAATATCTGCGTTCAGCAGGGGTCAACGTACGAGATGCAAAAGCGAGAGTGATCAGCTGATCACCTCTGAGTTGTTGAAACCCTGCTCTCAGTCCAACATCGGACGCATCTGTCGTGATGACAATGGGAAGCTTCTCATTGCAAATAACAGCTGGCTTTGAGGCCAGTATTGACTTAACTCGAATGAAGCTTTGCTCAGCTTCAGCTGACCAGTTAAAAGGCTGTGCTTGACGAAATAGAGTACGCAGTGGTTCATCAACATCAGCATAGCGAGGAACAAACTTGGCATAATAACCAACAAGACCTAAAAAAGATTGCAAGGTTTTGGCATCAGTAGGCCGTGGGGCATTGACAATGGCCTGAACTTTAGATTCAACAGTTGTGAAGCCATGGGAACTGATATTATGTCCTAGAAATTGTAACTCATTCACAGAAAAAATGCACTTGTTATTAAGTTTCATACATTCACTGATGCGGTTGAGAGCAGTATGCAAGTTAGCATCGTGCTCTTCGTGAGTACGTCCCCACAGCAAAATGTCATCCAAGTAACAAAGGGCGCCATTACAACCCTTAAGACTAATGGACATCATTTTCTGAAACACTGCAGGGGCAGATGCAAGCCCGAAACACACGCGGCGAAACCGAAACAAGCCTTCGTGCGATACAAATGTCGTTAAGTCTCTACTGCACTCAGAAAGTTCAACTTGGTGATAAGCTGACGCGAGGTTCAGCTTGGAGAAACATACCGCTCCGGAGAGCTCATGCAGCAGTTCTTCGATGTGAGGAAGTGGAAAACCATCTACGACAATCGCCTTGTTCGGTTCTCGTAAGTCGACGCATAGTCCAAGGGATCCATCTTTTTTCTTGACGACGACCAGTGCAGAAACCCAGTCGAAAGCAGAGACAGGCTCGATGATTCCGCTGGCTTGAAGGCGAGACAGTTCCGCAGAGACTTGCTCACGGAGAAGAAGATGAATGCGGCGCAGCTTGGCACGCACAGGGCACACACCTGGTCGACGCATCACTTTATGCACAAAACCGTGCACACAACCCAGTTCATGGGTGAACAGGTGGTGGAATTCAGAAGGCGCATTGGCCGGAAGATCATCTTTGACGTCGACTTGAGAACACGTCATAGACGCACCGACGATGTTGATGGACAGAGCCTTGATGGCATCACGTCCCAAAAGGGAGCTGCCATTGGCAGTTACATAAAAGGTAATGGAAGCAGTGCGACTGCGATAGAAGACCTGAGCTGTAAATTTACCTAAATCAATCGTTTCCTTGGAATATGTTTGTAGAACGGCGTGTGAAGGCAAAAGCCGAATGTTGGAAAAATGACTATGAAAGTCAGCGGCACTGATTAAAGAAACTGAGGCACCAGTGTCCACGAGAAATGACAAGGGCACATGACCCACTGAAGCTACGATGCTGGGCTCGGACGTAATGTTGAGGCCATCCACATTCAAAATAGTGACCGTATTGGTCTGTGCAGTGCTCGAAGGAGTGGACGAAGAAACTGGTTCAGGAAGATTTGCTGGACGGGAATTGCATACGGACTGAAAATGTCTGACTTTTCTGCACGCAAGACAAGTGCGGTTTCTCGCGGGACAATGCGCAAAATTGGCTAAATTCCGAGCCGATCCGCAACGAAAGCAATGCGCGGCTGCGCTTGGAGAAGAAAATCGTGAACGCGAGTTGGGAGCTCGGTGCTGTTTTTGAAAACCAGAGCTTGGCGGAATGGGTTCGCCATATTGCCGGCTTCCTCGCCCCCGCGACGCAGAGAGGCCGCCATGTTGGCCGCCACGGAAGGACTGTGCAGGCGGGCGTCCATGTTGGCCGCCGCGCCTAGACGAAGATGAAGGGCCGCCATGTTGACGCGTCCCGTGAAACAAAGAGCCGCCGCCTTGGCCCCCCGCAGCAGAAAATTGCTGCACTGAATGCGGAGCGAATTGCTCCAACTGGGGCGAATAAGCTCGTCCTCTCGCGCAATCGGGAGGGCTTCGGATAATGAAATAAAGGAACCTTTTTGAAGCATGCGGCAGCGGACGTTTTGCGAGGCTATCCCGGTGAAAAGCTGATGGTGGATCATATCGTCCTTGAGCGCGCCGAAGCCGCACGACGCGGCGAGCGTTCGAAGAGAAGTAATGAACTTGGCGACTGGCTCACCAGGCAATTGTCGCCTTTCTTGGAATTTTACGCGTGTGAGATAATAGCACGAGACATCTTTAAAATGCTCATTGAAAAGAGCAACAGCATTCTTAAAGGCATCGCCCGACGCTGGCGTCGGCGACGCGTTGGTGGCTTCCAAAGTATAGAAGAGCTTTAACCCGGCAGGGCCCAACGCGTTGAGCAGCAGAGCCCTGCTACGCTCGGGCCTACCGGCGTCTTCCCCGGCCGCGTTCGTGTAGGCGTGAAACACCAATTTCTAGTCCGCCCACAAAAGTGGCGGGTGTCCGGGCGAATGAAGAAATAGGGGAGGTGGAATGGGAGACGCCATTTCAAGCAAGAAGAATGGAGAGGTGCACACTAGAAGAAAATGACGCCAGTACACTGTTTGAAGAAGACGACAAGGAGGCGTAGCTGAATGAAGAAGGAATGAAGTGACGCAGCACGCAGTGCCACCTTGCTGGGAACAAAGAGCGTCTAGGGTTAGCAGGGAAGGTCTATTAGAAGCAAGAAAAAGACGAACACGGAGAACGAAATGGGTTCTTACAGGTCCTCGTCGCCATTGCTGTGTTGGGGGCTGGCTGGTCCCGACGAAGCTTAAGAAGAAGACGGCTGACGGAGATGTACGTGGCCGGCGGGGACGCCGACCAGCCCGAACACGCGGGTTGGTGCGGAGTGCCGAAGAGAACAACAACAGCCGCACTCCACGGTTACCCAACACACACTGGTTTTATTTTACAGTCGCCTTGAAATCCTGGATGCCAAAGCGGCGCCCTCTGGCATCCTCACATGTCATTCCGAAACCGAAATCCTAGAACACAACAAGAATGACGGGAAATTCTACTAAATTTACTGCGTTAGAGCTGTAAGGTGATATGCATGTTAATGCTGCAATTGTTAATTATTAAGGATGACAATTCTGAAATGTAGCTGAATGTAACCTAATTGTTTACTGTGTGTTAATGGCTGCTCGGCCACTGCGCAATAGATGTAGCAGTTGCCATTTTGCTGGCCTCAACAAATAATATCCACATGGTTAGACAAACAACGCTAAGTTTAATAGGTTACGAAATGAAATCTTTTTACAAAAATATATACTCCGACGCGCAGTGGCCGCAACGCAGCCGCCGCTTGGCGTCGTCATTCACGCATAAGTCGCAGAAATGGCCGCTGGATGATAAGCCGCGAGCCAGCCGGTACAACACGGGGCAGCTGTCATGATGAGGCCGACCGGCGTCACTGAAACCTTTCGAAGGCGCCCTGGACGTCTGCGTCCTTGATGAAGCCAAGCCGCCCACTTCGTCTTTATCGTCATCCTCCTCGCACCGTAAGTCGCCTCGTAGTCCTCACTGCTGGTCCATCAAGGATCCCAATGTGCTTTCAAGCCAGAGCCGGACTCGAGACGAACCAAGCATGCGTGTTTTCGAGTTGATGAACAACCTCCGGCCAGGCTTCCTTCTGAAGACGAACACTTCGTGCCTTCTGCGCACAATGACGGCGGTGGAGTCTGTGACAGCCTCCTGCTCCAGTTTCCGTTCAACACAAGGGCGTCCCCCTTCCAGCGACGACTTCGAGAGTGACTGCCCCGAACACTTCATTGTCTGAAGGCCCGCCATATGCTGCCCGATGACGTTGGTGCAGCCATGTATCGCATTCGTCGCTCGACGTCTACCCGAAGTTGTCGTCTTCGGAGGTCCACCTCGGCGCCGGGACTCAGAAGGCTTGGTCCGGTCTTCAGAATCATTGCGCTGTCGCTTACTCTCATGAGCTTCCTGGTGCGTCGCAAGAGGGCCGAAGAATTCTGGAAGGCTTGCTCCCGTGCTAGACGGTGATGAAACCGATGGCGAAGTGTCGGGACTGCGGGTGCTCGTGCTACGACCCGAGAATGAAGACTTTGAATCAGACTTCTTTGTCATCCTGCTCGCCTTGCGGCATGTTGGAGCAGTGACGGTTGTAATATCGCAGCCTTGGAGGTAGGGCCTCGATATAGCGCAGGCGAGGGCTTCGGTGGGGTTGGTACTAGTAGCCAGATTGCGGACGCGGGCGTCGTAGAACAATTCGACCACGAGAACTGGAACGCGCAGCTCGAGCTTAACCGTGCGTCGTAGGATTCGGTAGCAAATGGCATTCGGGGCTGTGCCAGTGCTACGCCAGTGCGTGGAGCACGAGGGCAGGCACGCACGTTCGTTGTAGCTGCCGATAACAACCGACGGCTTTTTCTTCTTCGTCGAGAAAGAAGGGCACATCCTCTGTTGCTCCATTCTGGACATTTTAAAAGAGCAGCCGAATGCTGTTCTCCTAGCCAATGCATATAAAAATTGTAATCAATCCAATATCTCGCCCGCAGTTCTTTATTTCGCGTTCCGTCACGTCATTTCGCGTTGGAAAAAGCTTGCTACAACCATTTATACCCTGTTAATCACTTATGCCTAAAGACGGCAGTCAGTTGACCACTGGGGTGAGTCCCACCCCACCAGGGAGGAAGCTGGTAGTATTGTTTTCTGTATAGAAGGTGCTTCTCGCATTCCCAAGGATTGTGATTTTGGGTAACCTTCGCCTGGCCACCGTGTAGGCAGTTTAGTTGAACGTTTCCGAGTTAATTTTAGACAGCCGATAAGCGCTTGGAAAATAACTTGTTTGGATTTGCCTCCAGATCGTAGGGTGTTTCCTTGTGACGTCTGCATGTTGGGCTACGTATGTGTTGCTGTTCTATCGCTAATAAGCTGTACTTTTGTTCCATGTGGTGATTTCTCATAGCAACAAGTCTTGGCTTGAGTAGTCCATCTCCCTGTTGATTGAAGTTCGGGCTACACTGGGGGCCACTCATTACCTGTCCTCCCCGCTGAGAGGGCTCGCTATACAAGTTGTATATTAACGCTTTGTTTGCTATTTTTAATCATGTAACAGTGATTGGCCTAAAACAGCCCACGAAGTTTGTGAGAGCCGTCTTAGAATCACTTTAGGTGTAATTTGTAGTCGTAATTCAGGCGAGGGGGTTAAAGCCTAGCTAAGCCAAGAGCAGCTGCAGGTGTCCAGTGGCGCTGCATGGTGTGGCCAAGGCGTGTGTCACGTGGTTGTAGCGGCGCTAACATGTTTATAGTTATTTATTTTTTTATTTGCTACTTTGATTGTGAATATTTAGAGCCAGCACAGACTCCTGTTTAAGTGTTTGGTGTCGACGAGAAACGTCGTTGGTTGTGAGCGAAAAATCGTCACGCTGTCCGTGACCGAAACTTAGAAAGATACAAACAAAATTAATGATAAAAATTTCCGAGCCTGAGTCAGCATCGAGCCCAGGCCGTTTGCGTGGCAAGAAGGTGTTCTTCCACAAAGTCATGCATCTTTTTGGAAATACAGTAAAAACAACTTGTTCTGCTTTGAAATACAAAGAAAATAATATTCGCACTTAACAAGCACACGCTCAGTGTGCACCCGCTTCGCAATACAACATGTGATACCACAGTACTATTCCGTGGAATAAGCGTACATTTCCGTCGAATGTCAGAGCATGATGATGATGATGATGATGATGATGATGATGAGGATGTCTATGCATAGCTCACACTCACTCTGGTCGCGCACGTTAATGCACGTATTCCCTGAAGACCATGCAGAGAGTGCATAGCAAGTCAAATAAGATTTCACGCACATTATTTCTCTTGGTTTGAAGCACGCTACCCCTTATTGAGGATGCAGCCATGTGCGAAAGCTTCACTGACATAAGCCACCTTTAATTCCATCGATTACAATGCAGTAATACACAATTTAAACTTCTCGAGAAACATCGTACTATAACAACCACGCACCAAGTGGTTGAAGTACGCCCTACAGGAACAGGATAGCGCTGTCGCATTTAACTCCAAAAGCCAAGCATAAAGGTCCCCCAAATTTGTTGACGCGCCTCCTGTCCCTTTAAAAGGCGGATGAGCATTTCTTCCGGAAATTTGTTGACGTGCACCTGAATCTATTTGCATGGATATTCTGGAACTTCACGCAACCGGGAATCATACCTACGCGCTCGAGAGTTTAGTGGCGAAAGGTCTCAGCCGCTAAGCGACCACTGCGTTCATTGGTATTGCGTTCCAGACGTACCAACAAAGAGGGCGCAGAATGGTGCCACCGAACAGAACTCTCCTGCGTCTCCTTGTGAGCTATGCTCTACCAACCAGCTTGCCAGAAGATTTGAAGTTACCACGTAAGACCACCAATTCACGTTTTTTTTGCGCAACCTACATACAGACGGAAAGAAAGATACACCACGGGCGCAAAATATTGTTAGTCCAGCAGATGTAATTGAATTTTGTTGTTGTGAATCAATCAATTGCGAGTTTGCGCTTATGCTGGCCGTTTCTTTTCGTCCGTGTGTAAGTTGTGCAGAAAATAGCCTTCAATCAGCACCAACTCGCCCAACTTTCAGTGCTATTGCAACGTTACCAAATGATATCTGAATGTCAACTCTGGATTATACTAATGTGAACTGATTGTTAATTTGTAACGTCACTGTACGTTACCATGTGTTCATGGTCGCTCAACTACGGCGCGATAGACGGAGCAGCTGCAGTTTCGCGGTACTCAAGAAATACACGTAATGACAGACAAACTACGCTAAGTGTGATAGGTTAGGGAACGAAATATATTGTTATGGAACAGAGACGCCGCATCGACGATGCTGTGGATGAAGTATATTTTATACCAGAAGCAGCAGCGGCATGACCGGTAGACAAGACAACGAGCGGAGACCACTCTTCGTCCTCTTCATCAGGCACACACGCACAATGTCCGACAAAATGTCAACCCGCATGTAGCCTAATCCCCGGCGGCAGAAGCGCCGTCTCGGCGCATCTAGATGTTAACGTCAGCGAAGAAGAATGGCGATTTGGGCTAGTTGGTTTGAATTCATAGTAATAAGGGCTGCAGCGCGAGCACGAATGTGCTAGAAGAAACAGACAAAGCCGAGGTACGGAAGGCAAAAGAGGACAACACGAGCGCTGAGAACTGACAACACGAGCGCTGAGCGGGAGAGCGGTAAGGCTTCAAGCGTGCCACATGTACAATTTCGGTGGTCTGTGGGGCAGTTGAAGGCGATGAGGCAGCAGGGGCGATTTTGTATGTCACAGAAGTAACCTAACGAAGTGCTCGATATGGACCTGTGTAGCGGGAAAAAAGTTTTTCCGACAAGCTGAATTGACGGGTTCGGGACCACAGCAGCGCCAATGAACCGTGTAAGAAGTGCACATAACGGTGCCGTTGATCGTACAAACGCCGCTGGTTTTCTTGAAAGACCAGAAAGCGAGTGCGGGCGATTTCGCGTGCGTGAGCAACCCGAGTGATAGCGCCAAGAGCATACTCGCTGGTCGCTGTCGGTGTAGACAGAATGACTGTATCTAGGGGTAATATAGGTTCTTGGCCGAACAACAGAAAAAATGGGGAGTAAGCGGCAGTGTCATGGCGAGAAGGATTGTAGGTAATAGTGACGTACGGCAATGCGAGATCTCAGTCGGTGTGGCTGGTAGAAACATACTTAGCGAGCATATCTGTAAGAGTTCAATTTAGACTCTCCGTGAGTTCATTGGTTTGTGGGTGGTTTGACGTAGTCAGCTTGTGTCTCGTTTGACAGGACTGGAAGATGTCGGCTATGACCTTCGTCAAAAAGGTGTGACCACGGTCAGTAAGCAGCTGCCGTGGGTTTCGTGTTGCAAAATCACGTCCTTGAGTAAGAAGTCGGCGACATCTGTGGCGCAGCTCGTAGGAAGAGCTCGTGTGATGGCATAGCGCGTGGCGCAGCCGGTGGTCACGGCTATCCACTTGCTCCCCGAGGAAGACAAGGGGAAAGGGCCAAGTAGGTTCAAGCCAACCTGGAAGAACGGTTCTGACGGAAAGTCGAGTGGTTGAAGGCATCCGGCGAGAATTATCGATGTTGTTTTGTGGCGCTGGCATTTCTCACAAGGCGCAACGTATCTTCTGACTGAGCGCGCAAGTCCTGGCCAAAACAAGCGTCGGCGTATTCGGTCGTAAGTGCGTGACACACGAAGGTGACCAGCAGTGGGAAGGTCATAAAGTTCATGTAGAACTTCCGAGTGAAGGTGTTTCGGAATGACAAGCAGCAGGGCCGGTTCATCCAGCTCAAAACTTCTGCGGTATAATACACCACCGTGGAGCACGAAAGGGTGATGGGACTGATTGGAAGATGGTGATTCGAGGCGCTCAATGATAGCACGCAAGGACGCATCATGGCGCTGCTCGTTACGGATGCATGTCCTTTCCGAGAGAGAAAAGACGAAAGTCTCGGTGTCGGTGTCAGGCATAGTGCTCGACTCAGCAACCGGGTAGCGGGACAGGCAGTCTGCGTCCTGATGTAGGCGTCCGGACATGCACGTCACCGTGTAGGTATACTCTTGCAGTCGCAGAATCCAGCGCCCAAGCCAGCCAGTAGGATCCTTCAGTGACGAAAGCCAACATAGTGCATGATGGTTCGTTATGACAGAGAAATCTGTGCCATATAAACATGAGCGACACTTCGTGACTGCCCAAACATTCACGCTCTGTTATTGAATAGTTGCGCTCGGCAGCTGTGAGTAGGCGGCTAGCGTACGCGATAACTCGGTCGTGTTGCTGCTGGCGTTGGGCTGGGACGGCTCCAATCCCGTGACCACTCGCATCGGTTCGGACTTCTGTCGGAGCGGATGGGTCAAAGTGAGTCAATATAGGTGGAGTCGTGAGAAGGGTGATGAGGTGAGAAAAAGCGGCATCTTGGGCGGAACCCCGCATAGAAGTCACGTCTGTCTTCAGAAGGTTGGTGAGTGGTCGAGCGATCGTAGCAAAATCTTTTCCATACCATATAAAATAGGAACAAAGTCCCACAAAGCTGGGGACGTCCTTTACAGACTGGGGTACAAAGCTCGTGATGGTACGAATTTTCTCCGGGTCATGCTGCACACCTGATGCGTCAACAAGGTGGCTCAACACCGTAATCTGCTGGCGGCAGAAGTGACATTGCTACGAGTTTAGTTGAAGGCCAGCAGTGCAGAAGATGCCGAGAACCGCTGACAAACGCTGGAGGTGTGTCTCAAATGTAGGTGTATATACAAGGACATCATCCAGGTAGCACAGGCATGTTGACCACTTGAACCCTTGTAATAGCGAGTCCATTGTACGCTCTAACGTGGCTGGGACGTTGCATAGCACAAACGGCATCAGCTTGAATTGGTATAGGCCATCGGGAGTTACAAACGCAGTTTTTTCTTGGTGTTTCTCGTCGACCGCAATCTGCAAATAGCCAAAAAGTAGGTCGATTGAAGAAAAGTATCGCGCGCCATGAAGACAATCAAGGGCGTCGTCGTTTGAGGGCAAAAGATAAACGTTCTTTTACGTGATTCAATTAAGGTGGGGTTAATCGACGCAGAAGCGCCACGTGTCATCTTTCTTTCTAACGAGCACAACAGGAGATGCCCAAGGGCTCGAGGAGGGTTCAATAATTCTTTTGGCTAGCATATTGTCGACTTATTCTTGAATTACCTTACGCTCTGTGGCAGGCACTCGGTATGGTCGGCGGTGAATGGGAGGTGAATCACCAGTATTAAAGCGGTGCTTCACGAGGGAAGTCTGACCGACTGGACGGCTGTCGATGCCAAATATGTCGCAGTAGGAAGCCAGAATGCGGAATAGGGCGTCGGATTGCTGAGGTTTGAATTTCGGGTCGATCATGGGGCGCTAGGCCGCATCGAGGAATGTGGCATCCTGTGGGTGACGTGGAGGATCGGAGCATGCTACTGCCGCAAAAGCAGTGACGTGGGCGTTTATTAAGGGTCGAAGCGTGGGGACTGAATTTCCGTGTGGTAAGACTTGCCGCGTCCAACCGAAATCGATAATGGGCAGACATGTTCGGTTAGAGGCCATGTCTACGACGGAGTGTGGCACAGTGATGTCGCGCACCAGGAGAACATCAGGAATAGGCGTGACGACATAATCACCGTCAACAACGGGTGAACATGTTGCCAATTCAATTAATATTAGGGCTTTTCGCGGTATCCGACTGAAGTCTGTGGTACAGAGGCTTTTTGGTAGCTCGGGGCGAGAATGTAGAAGAGGAAGTTCCAAACAGAGAGTGCCGGCGGAACAGTCAGCCAGGGCAGAATAAGCACATAAGAAGTCCATCCCGAAGATGAGGTCATGAGGGAAATTGTCAAGCACGGTAAATAAAACAGGAACATGGCGGCTGGCAAGGCTAATACCAGCGGTACACATTCCAATGACGGCCACAGTTCCACCATCGGCGACACGGACGCCTTGCGTTACGGCAGGCGTGAGTACTTTTTTGAGGCGGTGACAGAGACGAGCACTAATTATAGACACCCGAGCTCCAGTGTCAACTAAAGCAGTCAAAGAAAGACCATCCACATGCACTTCCAGCAAGTTCTTATTAGTAGGTAGCGTCAACAAAGGATTTGGGTAAGTCGCACTTGATGCAGCACTACCTCCCGGAGCTGCATAATCTAGTTTTCTATCCGTTTAGATCCATAGTTAGTCGGCGATGGATAGCGGCGGGGTTGGGGCGATGGAGAACGGTGGCGTTGCGGTGACGGTGAACGAGCAGAAGAGCGGCTGTTAGGTGCGTCGGAAGCAGGATACTCACGGCTGTGCGAATACCGACGGGGGTCCGCGTACGGCCGAGGAGAAAAAGCAAATTGACTCCAAAGGGGGGGGGGGGCGTCCAAGTGCTGCGGCAACAGCGGGAGACATGGCCAACTCGATGACAGCGGAAGCAGATTGGCTTGCTGTTCTCTATTCCGTCGGATTTCGGGATCTGTGTAGAGATTATGAGTCGTGGCGTGGTGCATTTATTGGCACCGGTGTGTATTCCGGTCGGGAGACGGAGCAAGCGACAGGAAAACCAAGGTTAGCAATTTCTCGCCGCATGACTGCCTCAATAACAGACACCGCCGGAGGTGTTTGCACGGTGCCGTGGTCGAGTGGAAGTGCATTAAACGGCGCCGGACGGGCCGCCTCAAGCTCGCGCCGGACGATGCTTGTGACATTCTCGTGCAAGGGTGGTGCGGCACCGAGTCGGTACAGGTTGACGTGACAGCCGTGTTAGAGAGCCATGAAAATTGAGGCCGAACTCGGTGGTGTTTGGCCTTTTCGAAGCGGCGGCATTCCTTACTTATGATATCGACGGTCGTGACGTTGTTGTACACGAGCAGGTTAAAAGCGTCGTCCGCGTTGCCCTTGAGTATGTGGCCCAGCTTGTCACTCTCGGTCATTTGCTCGTTCACTTTGCGGCACAACGCCAGCACGTCCTGTATGTACAAGACATACGACTCGGTATGACTGTACTTGGGTGGCGAGTTCTTGTTGTGCGGCCGTTTGTCGACAGGACGGGTCCCCAAGGATTTCGCGTAGTCGCCCCTTGAAGATGTCACAGCTGGTGAGCTCGGCCTCATGAGCGTCGAACCATACACGTGGGGTCTACAAGTAAAAGATTACGTTGGCGAGTATTATGGTAGGGTCTCATCGGTGAGACAGGCTAACGCTCTCGTACATGCGAAGCCAGTAGTCGACGTCAAGGCCAGGCAGGGCGGAGAACGTACGAGGATCACGGGGGTGGGGCATGGCAAGGTACGCAGTAGCTGGCGCTCCAGTTGATGGCAGTGACGGGTTGTCATCATTAGAAGCCATGGCTGGAGGCTTGACGGTGCGGCCCCTGCGAAGCTTCATGGTGAGGAAGGGGAACTTTCCACCTCCACGAAATATGTTACGGAAGAGAGACGCCGTATCGACGAGGTTGTAGATGAAGTATATTTGAAACCAGCAGCAGCAGCGGCGTGACCAGTAGACCAGACACCGAGCGGAGACCACTCTTCGTCCTCTTCATAAGGAACACACGCGCATCGTCTCACGAATTGTCAACATGCATGTAGCAATGTATACAAAAATGTACAGTTTGACGCGTGGTGGCCCCTACGCCGCTGTGCTTTCCCTTGTCATCTACGGCGGCGTGTCCGAAATGGCCGCCGGATGACGAAGCCCGCGCCAGCCGGTATACCATAACACAGCCTCCCCGAACTAAGAGACGGTGTCGCCGAAAGCTGTCGAGGCGACCTGGACGTCTGCGTCGTTCACGATGCTAAGCCGCACCCTTCATCACCTTCATCGTCGTCGCCGTCGTCTTCATCGTCAGTGCACTGTACGTCGTCAATAAGTCCTCAGTCTATCAAGGATTCAGATGCCCTTACAATTAAGAGTCTGACTCGAGGCGGACGAGGCACGCAGATCTTCAGGCACAAGTTAAGCCTTCGGTGAGGCTTTCTTCTGATGGCAATCTCTTCGCGTCTTCTCGAAGCGACGACAGCGGTGGAGTCAGCGACAGCCTTCTGCTCCAGCGTTCGTTAAACACAAGTGCGTCCCCTTTCCAGCGACGATTTCGAAAGTGACTCACCCGAACACTTCCTTGTCCAAAGGCCCGATGCTACTGCGCGATGACGGGGGTGCAGCCGAGTAGCGCATTTTTCACTGAGCGTTCTTCCCGTAGTCACTGTCATCGTCGTCGTCAGAGGTCTACCTCGAAACGGCAAACCGAAGGCTTGGTCCATGAATGCCTGTTCCGGTATTCAGTATAGTCGCACTGAGGCTTATCTTCATGAGCTTCCTGGTGCATCGGGAAAAGAGCGGAGAGTTCTGGAATGTTTGCTTGTGCTCTGTACAGTGATGACGCCGGTGACGAAGTGTCGGAGCCTCTGCTGTTCGTGAAGCAACCCGAGAATGAAGACTTCGAGTGGAACTTCTTTTAGGGGCGAAGCTCTTTATAGCGACACCCGTTCGTCCCTCGTAGTCGTAGTAGTAGTAGTGTGTAACCAGTCTTACACATTTACCTTCAAGGTGGTGCCGGTGGGATATTGCTTGTGTGCGTTGTTGAACAATAAAAATTCGCAGCGTGCGCGTTAACTAAAAGCTGAATTCTTCTGTCTCTCATTTCCTCTTAACAGCCATTGGCATGTACATTGAGCACCATCTGACAAGAAAGGTTTGCCATGTTATACTCGCGGGGCGTAACCTCCTAGGTTTTAGAAAGGTTTAGCGAGAGTTGGTACGCAGTGCCATGAATACAGCGAACTAGTATATACCATGAACTCCAGGTGGGTAAAGGTGGGAAGTAGACACAAAGCGCAAGCAGTAAGAAAGTGTGCGTGTGCCTCCTGTCGTTCAGTCCTTGGAATGTCTGCTGGATGGCGGTGCTTCTATATGAGGAATATATGATGAAAAGATGCGAGATGGTGGTACTTGGTGGTGTTGAATAGGTGGACGAATGGACACACAAACAGATGCGTGGACGGACGCACGGATGGCTGCACGGACAGATGGACGCATGGACGGACGCAGGAGCGGATGCGTGGACGAAAGCAGGGACAGGCGCACAGATGAACGCGCGGACGCACGAACAGACCCACGCACGGACGGGCGGATGGACGCACGGGCGGCCAAACAGATGCACGCATGGACGGACGGAAGCAAGGACGAATGGACGGACAGATGCTTCGCCCCACTCTCATTCACTCCGTAGATATGCTGCCATTTTTTATTGCTTCTTGCCTTGTAACACGTTGGTGCAGCGACGAATGGCATGTCTCGGTCCTGGAGTTCGAGTCTCCGATTGAGCGCCGCCGAGGGGTCGGTCGGGTTGGTACTGGCAGCCAGATTCCGAAGGCGGGAATCGTGAAACGGTTTGGCCGCGAGCACAAGGACACGGAGCTCGAGCACGACCACGCTTCGCAAGATCCGAGTAGCGAATGGCAGTCGGGGCTGTGCCGGTTCAAAGAACACGAAGACACGCAAGCACGCTGGTGGCAGCTGCCGACGACCGTGAACGGCTTTCTCTTCTTCACCAAGAAATAGCGGCATGTTCTTGGTTGCTCCGTTCCGGATGCCCTAAAAGAGCAGCTTGCTTCTGTTATTTTAACTGATGTGCACCAAAATATTGTGACACCTTCAATATCTTGCGCGCAGTTCATTACTTCACGTTATTTAGAGGTCGCGTTCACTCAATGAAACAGCTACACAGCACAGTGTACTGTGCATCGATCAAACGTGTAAAGGGGAGGGTTTGTAAAAAGGGTACCTAATGCCTGACAAATTGCCGTGACCCGTCATGGTCGTTACAGCGCACAAGGAGCTGAGTGATGTGAGTCACGTATGTGGAAAAGTTCTAGACAAAGAAGCAATCTAAGTTACAGAATTCTTGTGCCAATTTATGAAAGATCGTTGGAAGAACGTTCATACTTCCAGACCTGTCTGCAAGAATCACTTTATAGCAATGGTGTATTGTAACATTACGTTATGTTGGGCTAGTTGGTGCATATTAGGCTGAAATACGTGGCGCAAGGTTGACAAAGAGAAAAAAGAGACGAGACAGAAAGAGCGCCAACTCACAACTAAGTTTATTTTCATGAAGCATTCACAATATATAGGCTCTTGGAGGAGGTGCTCTTTCCATCTCGTCTCTTTTGCTATTTGACAACCTTGCGCCACGTACTTCAGCCTATTGTCACATTCTTCTTTCATTGCCACAGAACAAGAAATCTGTTGAAACACCCCCGACTTGGTGAATAGCAAAGATACAGGAAGAAGAACAAGGGAGCAAGAGACAGACTGAGTAAGCTCTGCATGGTCAAACGCACAGTGCCGCGCTCAGTCTGAAGTACTGCACACCCGCAGAAAGGCCCCGAGATAAAGAATGGGTAATGAATCGTTTAGCCTTCGCTGTTATGCACCCACCTTGACTTACTCTGCATTCAATTTGTTTTAAATATACTCGGCATGTGCCAAGCTGTGCGGTAAACTTGCTCGAGTCTCCAAAAACTGCATTGTACGCAAATCATCTAAGAACTTGAACTGTGAACTACTTTTTGGGTGGGCACTCAACTAAGTGGTCGATTCATCCATAGTGTAATTAACAGTGTGGGACACCAACTAAGCGAAGAAACTAAAAACACGACTCATCATGTTCCGTCAATAGTCGTTAATAACCGAAAACGTCACACGCTCCATCACAGCAAAGCCGAGTATTCGCGTACGAGCACAAGTACCCTCGGGTCATGAGGGCACGGGGTGAGAAACAAACAGTATCCGTCGTTACTCGGACGTGCCTCGTTCGTTCATCTCGTCACTGGCTCGGCGACAATTTCAAAACAGTGACGACGCCATCTTACGCAACCCAAAGGCTGGATGTTTACGCGTGCGCCAATATATAACACGTGCTCGCCGACGTCTCCTGGTTATTTCATGTCATATATCTTTCGAAATCAGACATCTTTGAAGGAAGAAAAAACACTGGGAGGGGGGAGTTTTATGTGACACTCTCACATAGTTTATAGTCATAACAACAAAGCGGAGGAGTCAGAGTAGCCGTGTGAAGTTTAAAGGGACACTAAGAGAAAATAATTTGGTTTAGATTGATAAACCGCACTCTGACAACTCTGATGCGATAAGTTTTCACTGTCATATGTTGATTATTAGCAGAGAAAATCGAGGTTCAAGCTTTGTTTTGAAGTATGACACCAAAAAATATAAGAACTAAAGTACGCTTTGGCATCACCTCAAAAACGAGAGTCGATTACTTTCGCCCTTTTCCCTTACGTTTTTTAAGGCACGTTATTATTGATCTTGTCATTATTGTATTGCCCCTTTGCTCTTTCCTTGAACATGCAACGAATAAAAATTTACGTTATAAGGTACAGTGTGGCTAATCCCCCTTGTGGGTATGAGCTAAGGTCTTCTAGGCGAGAAAGCAAAACAAAACAGGAGGAAAACCCAATAGCGTGATTGGACGGCGTTCGCGTGGCCTCCTCAAATGGTAGTCAGTCATCGCTTTTCGGTAGACATTTATGCACGCCTCAAAGCTGGGAACTATACAACACGCAGAACATTGGCCGTTTAAAACTATGCTCGTTGACGTGCGGAGTGCCCCTTAGGCCACAATATTTTCTTTCAGGGGCGAAGCTCCTTAAAGCGGCACCCGTTCATAATTAACGTAATTGTTTACGCATAATTAACGTAATTGTTTTACGCTTTGACCTGCAAGGTGGTGCTGGTAGGATATTTCTCCTGTGCGTTGTTGAACAATAAAAAAATTCGCAGCGTGCGCGTTAACTAAAAGCCTAATTCTCCTGTCTATCATTCCCCATTAGCAGCCATTGGCATGTACATTGAGCCCTATCTGACAAGAAAGGGTTGATACGTTATACTCGCTGGGCGTAACCTCCTTGGTTTTAGAAAGGTTTAGCGAGCGTTGGGCCACAGTGTTATGAATACAGTGAGGTAGTATATACCATGAAGAATAAGGTGCTTAAGGGTGAGAAGTAGACACGAAGCACAAGGTGTAAGAAAGTGTGCGTGTGCCACCTCTTGGTCAGTCCTCGAAACGCCCGCTGGATGGCGGTGCTTCTATATGCGGAATATATGATGAAAATATGTGAGATGGAGGTACTTGGAGTGTTGACTAGATTGACGAACGGACTCGCAGACAGATGCATGAATGGAGGCGCGGATGTCTGCACGGACGGATGGACGCATGGACCGACGCAGGGATGGACGCAGGGACGGACGCACGGATTAACGTGCGGACGTACGAACAGACGCACGCACTGATGGGCGGATGGACGCATGGACGGTCACACAGACGGACGCATGGACGGATGGAAGCAAGAACGAATGGATGGACGGATGCTTGACCCCACTCTCCATCATTCACCCTGTGGATATGCTGCCGTTTCTTGTAAATGCGAAGCATTTCTTAGCGAACTTCGGCGACCTTGAATCTATCTATCTATCTATCTATCTATCTATCTATCTATCTATCTATCTATCTATCTATCTATCTATCTATCTATCTATCTATCTATCTATCTATCTATCTATCTATCTATCTATCTATCTATCTATCTATCTATCTATCTATCTATCTATCTATCTATCTATCTATCTATCTGTCTATCTATCTATCTATCTATCTATCTATCTATCTATCTATCTATCTATCTATCTATCTATCTATCTATCTATCTATCTATCTATCTATCTATCTATCTATCTAACTCAGTATTACGCGACGCGAACGGACGACACAGGTCGTCCGGTACGATCCATCCAAACATGATCACCATGAGATGCCTGTCATGTAACAACATGAATACATGTCAAATGATGCGCTCGCGGCTAGTTGGCTCGCGTCACATATGCCAAGTTTGGTATTACGTAACGCCATAGGTTGATGAAGGCATGTGACTAGTGCAAACATGACAGTAAATGCGCCAATGCATTTCGACCTGACGTGGTGCGCGTGCTCGCCGGCGTTCAATTCGTCGCGTCACGCCGGCGTTGCCACGCCAGGTGCCGGTCCTGCCATAGAGTTTCTCA
Source organism: Rhipicephalus microplus (assembly GCF_043290135.1). Classification (NCBI taxonomy): domain Eukaryota; kingdom Metazoa; phylum Arthropoda; class Arachnida; order Ixodida; family Ixodidae; genus Rhipicephalus; species Rhipicephalus microplus. The sequence goes on along the minus strand of NC_134700.1, from coordinate 190,036,294 downwards.
CAAATATGATTGATAGAAACTTCATGGGCCCTGCCATATACTCGAAGGCACGCGCCTGCTGCGTCACTTTGACGCATGCGCGTTTCAGCGCGTCTAGCGTTCCTCCGTAGCGAAAAGAGGGAGACGCAGTGTTGTCTGGCTAACGCATCGGCGCGAAATGCAGCATGTCGCATTTCACGCCGGTAGACATAGGGCCGCGCCGACGGAGGCTGTGCTCGACGGTCGCGCCTGGCTTCAGACTATAGAGTGCTCGTGTTTTGCTAACGTAGCGTCGCTGTGCCCAACGTGCGCGTGCGTCAACGCTACATTGAAGTATAATGGGCCCTTCATGACACACCTGCGTTCGTTTCGCTAGCTTCACATATACCAAATTTGGTGTTACGTGATGTAAATGGATCACGAAGTATATGACTGATGCAAACATGGTAATCCTGACACGCGTGTCATGTAAAAACAGGACAACATACCTCGCTTATAGCATGCTCACAGCAGTTTCGCTAGCTCCACATATACAAAATTTTGTATCACAAGACGTGAATAGATGACGAAGGTGAAAGACACATTCAAAAATGATAATCGTGACACGGAAGTCATGTACGGCATCATTTACCTCTACTACGTAACGTTGTACTGATTTTAAAGTGACATATGAACATTTCTAGTTCGTGCTTCGCATATAATCATTACTGTACGTGTAATCTGCCATTTGTTCGTAAATTGGCGAATTATCCACTACGCGTCCTGTAAGGCAACACGCACACCAACGCAGCTGCACGCTTTGACAGATTATACTGCTTGCAATAATTAATGATGCCCCAGAACCTAGTTATGGCTGCGAAGCACGCCATATTGAAGGTGCTTCCGATTATTTAACTTTTGGGGTGCTCTAAAGTCCATAAAAATTGATGTGCGTCCATCGTCTCGAATTTCGCGTGCGCCCATCGAAATGCCGTCGCCGTGGCCGAAATCTTAACCGCGTTCACGCCATTACAACAGTGAAACACGGCAATCACTACGTTTCAAAGAGTCACGCTAATTTAGAAAAATCAATTTTCTTTGAACCGGTCGAGTGGCTTCTGCTATTTTCGTAGTCCTGTACCGATGAAAGGTATTGAAGACAGTTACACAGTAAGGAATAATTAACCTTTAGAGGAGCAGAATGCGCTATGGTTAGCTCAAATATATGATGTTCTAGACTTAAATCTCAAGAGATGTCCCCCTCCCCTCCCCCGCAGACTGGGCATTGAGAGAGGGGGCTCTGACCCCATTGACCCCCCCCCCCCAATACTTTTGCCAATGGTCTCAAGGCCAGTTCGACGACTGCGCAACAGACGGAAGTGTGACCGGATTGCCGTTATCTCAAGAATCTTACAACAATAGCCAAATAACATTATTTTAATCGGCTACTGAACTATATCTATGTACAAGAACATCTGCTACGACGAGAATAGGCCCAGGCACAGCTGAAGCTTGGCCTCGTCATCCCCGTCGTATTCGCAGCAATGGCCGCCGAATAAGGAGGTCACCAAAAGCCAGCACATCGTTCGAAAACAATAATGGGGCTAGACGCAGGGTGTCGCCGGAACTTACCCCAGATGACGTCATCGTCTAGCTGGTTCATGGTAGAGGCCGCAAACACTAATTGTCTTCCTCGTCGTCATCGTCATCTGGCCCCAGAAGACGACGAATCCGAGCTGGGCAGAGTCCAGCCCGCGAAGTCCATGACGCCTGTCTGCCCCATTTGTCGACGTACCTTCGACATCGAGTCGAGCCAGAGACAAAGCAGGCACGCCTGTCTTCCTGAAAGTCGACCTCCTCCGGCCAGGCTTGCCTCCGATGGCGAACTCTTCGCGCGTTTTCCACACGGCGACCGCAGTGAAACCAGCGACAGCCTGCAACTCCAGTAGCCGTTCAAAACAAAAGCTTCCCCCTTCGAGCGACGTCTTCGAGAGTCGCTGGGGCCCTGAACACTTCCTTGTCCGAAGGCCTGACGCTGCAGCCTGATGATGGTGGTGCTGCCGAATATTGCGTTTCTGACTCGCCGTTCTCCCAAAGTGTTTTTCGTCGGAGGTCCACCTCGGCGCCGGTGCACTGGAGCCTTGGTCAGCTCTTCAAAATCGTTGCGCTGTTGTTTACCTTGATCAGACTCCCGTTGCGTCGCGAGAAGGGCGAAGAGTTCTGGAAGGTTTGCTCGCGTGCTGGACAGTGATGACGTCGGCGGACAAGTGTCGGAACCTCGGTTGGTCGGGATGTGACCCGAGAACGAAGACCTAGATTTGCGGGCTTCTTCCTTTTCCTCTGGACCTTGAGGCGCGTTGGAGCAGCGACGATTGGCATGACGTGGTCCTGGTGGTCGCGACTTCGATGGAGCGTGGGTGAGATCTGCGGCGAGGTTGGTACTCGGATCCCGATTCCGGTGGCAGGCGTCATGGAACGATTTGGTCACGAGCACCAGGACGCAGAGCTCGAGAACGACTGTGCTTCTCAGGATACGGGTAGCGAATGGCAGCCGGGGCAATGCTGGTGCGTGGGGCACGAGGGCAGCCCCACACGCTCGCGGCTGCTGCCGACAACCACCAACGGCTTTCTCTTCTTCATCGAGAAATAGCGGCACGTTCTTGGTTGCTCCTTTCCGGAAGTTTCGAAAGAGCAGCTGGCTACTGTTCTTCTCGCCGATGTGCACAAATATTGTAATCACTCCAATATCTCACCCGAAGTTCATGGCGTCATTACGCGTTCGCGTTCATGCAGTTACACAAGCAGTTACATAGTACAGTGATCACACGTGTAAGGGGCAGGGTTGGCAGCCGTAACCAGTCACACTCAATACAGCTCGCAAGGGGCAGTGAAGTAACATACACACAATAAAAATGTTTTGAAAAATCAGCAGCCAAGATTACGAAAATTTCATAGAAGTTTTTAAAAGATCGTACGGAGAACATCCCGACCTGTGTCAAAGACAAGCTTTATAAGAATAGGCTACTGTAACGCTATTTCTTAATTGACACAGAGCAGGAATTATGTGGAAATACCCAGACCCGTTGAATTAGAAGCACGCGCGCAGATAATTGGAAGTTCAAATTAACAGTGCTGCACTGATACTGGAGTTCAACACACGAGCAGAGAGCTCCCGATATAAAAAAAATACTAAATAACTTAGCCTTCGCGGCCCCGCCGCAGTGATCTAGTGGCCAAGGTACTCGGTTACTGACCGGCAGGTCGTGAGAACGAATCCCAGCTGCGGCGGCTGCTTTTTTGATGGAGGCGGAAATGTCGTGGGCCCGTGCGCTGTTGTGAACGACGGACCGATCCCACCGCTGCCACCACTGTTGCGAACGACGGACCGATCCCACCGAAGCCACCACTGTTGCGAAAGACGGCGACGCCAACACGGTCCCGAAGGCGCCACTGCTTTCAACTCCACCGGGAAGGTCACCAGCCGTTTGGTAGCGTATGTTTCTCAGCTCGCGACTGCTTCTGCGCAGAGCTGATAAGACGAGCGGACGAGACGACGGTGAGTTAAATAAGGTTTATGTAAAGCATATATACAGAGGCGTTACAATTTCGGCACTGGGGCCGACAGAGACTCGAAGAGCCGAGCTCTCCTCTCTAATACATAGGTCAACTTTTCGCCTAAGACCGCCGACTCACACACATGTCGGCTCTCCGACATGGGGACTCCTCTCTCATAGGACCGCCCATCGCGACACGCCGCAGGGCTTTTTTTATATGCACCGGGTCCAACCAAAATGTCCAATCAGAAGCGCCGCTGGTCGTCAGGGCAGACTCCTCCAATGGGGTCGCCGCGCCATGCGTCAGACCACCAGACACGAGGACGCCGGCTCGCTGTCACGTGCGCCGCTGACTCAATGCACGTGGGCCAGAGAGGCGCCGCGCGTGTTCCCGCCGTTGAGTTGTTCGCGTCAGGCGGACTGCGGGCTGGCCTTGACCCAGATTGCCTTTTTCAGAGGCACGGACGTTTGACGGGGACTCGCTGGCATAACAGCACCCCCGCCGCCAGACAATGCACCGGAAAGACGAGCTGCTTCCACGGGGCTCGGATGTCAGGTGCGCTCGTTCGCCAGGTCCCTCCAGGTTCGCCTCCAGGGCCATGGGGAGAATACAGCTCCAGACTGTTCCAGAAACACATCCCATTCTTGACGACGGATCCCAGCTCCACTGGCTTGTCGCCACAACTCTCCGGCCAGCTTCGCTCGTCTCTTCTGACCATCTTCGGTTTCAGCACCTGTCGATGGTTCTGCAACTTGCCAAGAACGGATCGACAACAGACAACACACGACACACGCAAGTGCCTTCGGTCACCCGACAGAACACCAGACAAAGTATAGTACAACATATACCTATCTACGTGTCTATCGGAATTTTGTTCCCTCTACATCAAGAGGCACATGTGGGACACAAGACTCTTAAAATGACAACTCAAATTTTTTTCCCACGTACAACAACGTAACGAATTAGAATACCACAAAGTTGGCCCCTTGAGATCACTCTGAACGAGAGCGCTCAGCCCAGGTCGTGATGAGGTCAAAATTTTGCCCCGAATCGCCAGCCAGAAACCGAAAGGTTGAGAAGGTACTAGCTAGAACGCACTGCTCAATGCGCCTGCATTAGCGTTTAGCTTTCCCCTTTTTTTTGATAGCGAACGTCAAAGTTGCGCTGTGGAGCAACATGCTCCACCTCAGTAACCGGCCACTTTTAGGCGACGATACCTATGCGGCACCAAGAGCGGCTCACACTTGCGACGTTGCACAGGGGAACAACGATACGGCTTGCTACTCATTGACTCCTCACCGCTTAGCTCGATATCGTGTTCGATCACCGTCGTGTCTCCGGGACGGTCCGACAACACATACCCAAACTCGGAAACAATCTTTCTCAGGTCCTCTTTCTCAGGTCCTCCTTCACTTAAGCTAGGCTCTAGGTTTATCTGCTCCCGGATTACTTTCGATCCCTCTTCAATTACCTCACTAGAACTCAAAATTTCTGCTTCCTCTTCCTTTGAAGCATTCAACAACAGATTTACGACCGCTTGATGTTGAACGTATGGTTTCATCAAGTTGTAAATTTTGTCCAGCCGCCTTCCTAATTTCACTTCATAATTTGTATCGCAAGGCTTCGATAATACTTTGGCGGGCCTTTCCCAATCAACCTCAAGCTTGTTCTTTTTGAACGGCTGCAGCAGCATTACCTGACTCCCTACTTCAAAAGCCCGCTTCTTCACCGATTCCTCGTAGTGCTCCTTCGACAGCACTTTTGCCGCGTTTTTCTGGCTTTCCACTAGCGCTTCAATTTGGCTTTCCACTAGCGCTTCAATAGAGAGATCCTCGCGCTGCTCTCGAATGATCGTCTCTCGATCAACTCTCGGCAGCTCGCTCCAACTTTCCGCTACAGGCGAGAGCGTTGCAACCCTCTCGCTCTGACTCAATGGCGCCATATCGTCTCCCCTTTCTACGGAAACCGCGCCGGTCGGTTCGGCGACGGGCCGCTCGCGTGACTGCTCACAAGACTCATGCGGAAACTTTCCTTTCTCGGGTTCCGTCGACCCGCCGACAAGGTCACTTGAGAGTTCACCGCATGGAACCAGATCAAGCTGCCGCGATAGCTTCCGCGCTTGCGATCGCGTGAGAGCCATGCACGCTAAGTTGGGGAAGAACGATTTGCCCTGCTCTTTGAGAAGCTGCTCCGAGTTGTTGGAGAAAAGATAAGGAAAACGATCATTTAGCGCGGCAGACACAGCCGCTTCGGTGCGAAGCTCACCGAACGGGCCTTTAATGACAACCGTGGCGATTGGTAAGCGAACACTCTGCTCCTCGGCGACCTGCCTGATCCACGCGCATTCTCCTGTGAAGTCATCCGGAGACACCAATGAAGGATGGACAACGTCCATGGTTGCCGCTGAGTCTCTAAGTGCTCGGCACGTTTTCTCATTCACCCTAATTTCTTGGAGATACGGCGCCAACAACCGAATGTTCTTTTCTGATTCTCGGATCGTTGCGAAAGCAAACTTTTCCTGACAGTTTCTCGCGATGTGTCCTTCCTTTTTGCAGTTGTAGCAGATTAGCGGCTTCCGTTTGTTATCCGATTCAAATGCCTGTGTGGTAGAAACCTCACTCGATTTCTCCGCTTCTGTTTGCCCTCCCCTACACTGTCCTTCGTAAGAGACGGGTCCTTTTTGAAATTACGGTGCGGAACGGGTTTCCGTTGATCAGGTTTCCTTGAAAAGCCCTCTTTTCTTTCATCCTTTTCAACGCGCACTGCCCTGCTATGCAACTTTCGGCGAGTATAATACTCCTCAGCTAACTCTGCTGCCTTGTTTAGCTGTACTTCACCAAGTTTGTCCTGCAGCCAAAGTTTGACATCCTCCTCGATGCAGCGGTAGAATTTCTCCAATGCAACGCATTCCACCACTTTATCGCGGTCGTCATAAACACCTTCGCCCTTGAGCCATTCAATTAAATCGGCTTTAAGACGAAACGCGAAGTCAACATGTGACTCATTCCCCTTTTTAGCATACCGGAACCTTTGCCTGAAAGCCTCGGGTGACAACTTATAACGTCTCAAGAGCACTTCCTTAACCTCGTCATAGCTCTCAAACGCTTCCCTCGACAAGCAAGTTATCGCGTCGGACACTTCGCCGGGAACAAGAGCTAACAGGTTCCGCGCCCAAAGAGACCGCTCCAAAGCATTTCGCTCACAGACGTGTTCAAACTTGACGAGATACTTCGCCATGTCCTCGCCTACTACGAACGGTGGCAGTTGGTCCCGAATTCTAAAACCACTGACCTGAATCGTCGGAGAAGCTACGCTAGGCGCCTGCGAACACTGTAGAATTGCCAATTATATTCGTTTCAACTCGAGGCGCTCCTGTCTCTCGGCTACCTCACGTTCACGAACTTCTCGCATTTCGGCCTCCTCGCGGCGTGCTTTGATATCCGCCCAGGCCTCATCGACTTCCTCAGCCGACACTCCCTCATCCTTCATGATCTCAAGGATCGCTTGCTTTCGTTTCGCACGGCCCAAAGTAATGCCGAGTTCCTCACAAATTTCGATGAGTTCCTTCACTTTAAGGTTCTCCATCGTTCACACTAGCCTCTTGCTGTTTGCCCCTGTTAAGAATCTACTTGCCGTACTCACTATAAGCCTACTAGCAAGACGAGCAAGCAATTTTTTCACACTCCCGTGTTTACCCCCTCTGCATTAACTTTGGTTTCAAAGCGCTTCGACTTGGCTTGAAACGATCAAAGCTCCCTTCAATGCTTCACACAGCCCTTCTCTAAACTACCACAACCTGAGCTAGTAGTCTGGTGAACTGAGGGGAAAACATCAGGCACTCACCGCATCGATGTCGCTGACGGCGGCCGATCCCGCAGCTGCCAACCACTGTTGTGAACGACGGACCGATCCCACCGCTGCCACCACTGTTGCGAACGACGGACCGATCCCACCGAAGCCACCACTGTTGCGAAAGACGGCGACGCCAACACGGTCACTGCTTTCAACTCCGCCGGGAAGGTCACCAGCCGTTTGGTAGCGTATGTTTCTCAGCTCGCGACTGCTTCTGCGCAGAGCTGATAAGACGAGCGGACGAGACGACGGTGAGTTAAAAAAGGTTTATGTACAGCATATATACAGAGGCGTTACAATTTCGGCACTGGGGCCGACAGAGACTCGAAGAGCCGAGCTCTCCTCTCTAATACATAGGTCAACTTTTCGCCTAAGACCGCCGACTCACACACATGTCGGCTCTCCGACATGGGGACTCCTCTCTCATAGGACCGCCGATCGCGACACGCCGCAGGGCTTTTTTTATATGCACCGGGTCCAACCAAAATGTCCAATCAGAAGCGCCGCTGGTCGTCAGGGCAGACTCCTCCGATGGGGTCGCCGCGCCATGCGTCAGACCACCAGACACGAGGACGCCGGCTCGCTGTCACGTGCGCCGCTGACTCAATGCACGTGGGCCAGAGAGGCGCCGCGCGTGTTCCCGCCGTTGAGTTTTTCGCGTCAGGCGGACTGCGGGCTGGCCTTGACCCAGATTGCCTTTTTCAGAGGCACGGACGTTTGACGGGGACTCGCTGGCATAACAGCGCTCAGATTTGGGTGCACGTTAAAGAACCCCAGGTGGTCAAAATTTCCGGAGCCCTCCACGACGTTGTCCCTCCTAATCATATGGTGGTTTTGGGACGTTAAACCCCATTAATCAATCAACGTCTACGTGTGATCGGCTACCAGCCCGCTCACACGAAAAATTACTTGTAAACATAGAAGAGAGCCATTTTACTAAGATAAAAATTGCACACCTTTAATGTATTATCCGGCTTACAGTACAAAGACATGTAACAAATTTGTTTAAATGCATTTAGGCACATGTTGCCCATGTGGAGCACTGGATACTTCTCTTTTCTTGAAATATTATTGCCGACGCAACACAGTGGGTAATCACAAAACAAAACAAGTAATTAAGTACACTCATTCATGCACTTATACACAGTACTTCAAAAGAAACATCTCTTCTACCGAACAAAAAGCCAAATCTACATACAAGTTCGTTTATCTCCATAACAGGAATATTTCGGCAAAATATACACTGAAAGTAATACAGCGTAGGTTGGTAGACAAATCACGTTCTTTAAACAAAGTAGTAGTACTTCCGTAGTATTAGCTACGTAGTTAGTGTCTACTACTTATGTATGTAATAACAACATGTAGCAACTGCGAAGTTGTGAACATTATTAGCATTACAGGTAATACTTGCAGTAACTACCTTCGGAGTAGTAAGACCATGACCTTACCTACTTTCTTAGTATAGATACAGACACCAGTAAAGTACACTTGCTCAGCAATAAATTTACACCTGCTCGGTTTATCTGTGCCAATGGCATTTTGATATCACGTAGAATTTTTCGCGAAACCATCACATCAAATAAAAAGAGAGTTACATGGCACGGCCTAATTTTGTTACACAAATTCACGATCAATAACTATTACTTCATGTGGTTACCCAAGTAAGTAAACGCTCGATGACGTCCTCTGGTCATAATGTCTACACAGAGGCAAGAACCCGCTATAAACGAGAACCAAGGGGGCTTGACGAGAACACGCACACGTACAGGTCCATGCACGCAAAGAATATGAAGAGAAGGAAGCAAACAAAGAGACACGGAGGTTAACTTGAAAGACCGAACACTGAGGCTATAATAAAAGAAAGATGACAAAAAGAGGGGAGGAAAGAGAAATAGAAAAGAGAGAGGCACTGCTGCGTCTAGAACTTCACCGCATGTCAGAGGTGTTCACACAATATCGTTGTACTCTGAAAGTACAGGACGGCTCTCACTGCCTTGTGGGCTGTCGCGAGATGTGGATGGTGCTGTAGTAGCTCCGCACAGAAAGTGGCCGACCATCCAGTCACCGCCACGCGTTGGAAAGTACTCATTTTTCTGAGGCAAAACGAGGTCAGTGGTCAAGAATGTAAAGGCTTTTACATGACTCATTACAATGGCAAGTGCATGGCTATCTAAGGTCCATGTATAACACGCATGGTACGGGCAGCGCATGTTCTACCGCTGAATAGACGCGAACTTAGATATCCAATTGATTTTTCATAGACGATAGTCTTTCTTGGGGACCTTCGATGAAAAAAATTTGGTCTGTCTGTATCTCTGCCTGTATATTTGTCTGTTTGTCCGCCCTTATTAACTGGTTGATCTGTGGGGTCTAACGTCCCAAAACCACCATATGATTATTAGATACGCCATAGTGGAGGGCTACGGAAATTTCGACCACCTGGGGTTCTTTAACGCGCACCCAAATCTGAGTACACGGGCCCACAACAATTCCTATTCCATCGAAAATGCAGCCACCACAGACGGAATTCGATCCCGCGACATGCGGGTCAGCAGCCGAGCACCTCAGCCACTAGACCACCATGGCGGGGAGGTTTGTGTGTTTAAAAAAAGTGGGTAACGATTTAGAGTACTTGGTACTCTACTAAGGGAGAGCTGAAAGCCGTTCTGAGACGCTGGACGCAAGCATAACTTTGTGCTGTCCTAGGGGCGAAGCTCCTTGAAGCGGCGCCCGTTTGTTTGTGCGCCCTTATGATACCCTAAATTACTAAGGCACATAACGATACCACAAACCGCCAGCCCCATCCGCAGCACCCACTAATATTGCTCAAGATTCAGCGTTCATACTTGTGCGATGGTCAATTAAAAAACAAATATTGCGCATATTGGAGGCACCATAACAACACGCCGATAGTCTGTATGTGTGCCTTTTTACTAGAAAAGGCATACATACGTAATTCTAAGGACCGCAGCGCTTATCACGCTGGGCGGACCATGCAGCGCTTCCACGAAAAGGCAGGTGTTTCCAACGCTTTGATAAGACGGCACGGTGGTGGCACCTACCCGTGGCCTTGCGTTATACACCTTATCACCTCCGAGACGTGCACCCACGCCGCGCGCTTCGTTATCCAAGATAACTGCCAGATAGCGCTTACGTCTCACGTATGACGTGACTTGATGCGCTCGTTCGCCTCCGCTGCACGCTCGAGGCACTCTAACGCAGCGCCTCCAGAATATCATTAACCGATTTTTTTTTTGCGCAGAACATAAACGTTTTGTTCCCTCTATTTAGACGCAACACCATGGAATTTCGATGACATTTGCAGTGTAACATGCAGATAAGGTGGACGAACTTTTAACTTATATTTTTATACCCTGCTGCTTTTAAAGATGCCCGTGCTTTGCAGTAAAGCAAGACTGTCTTTATATTATAATAAAAAAATTCAAAAATATTGCAAACATGGTATAACATGCTATAGCCAGTAGGGGAGTGACGTTTTCAAAAGCGTCATACATGTAATAGCCATTCAAACAATAATTCGTTGAGAAGTAATGACAAGGTATACTACACCTATTATATTTATTTATTACGATAGTAAAATGTGAGCGGCGCGCAGTGAAGCTGACATTCAGGTAGCCAGAGTATCACTTATAGACCTTTTTTTTATACTTCTTTTTAAAAAGTGCAGAGCGTGCACAGATGAATGCGGTGTTTAGGCGAATTTCATTATATAGAATGTTGCGGGGAATGTGCCGTCTTTGGCAATTCACTCCTTGCACTTCACGGATAAAATCTTCGATAACCGCGCACCGCTTTCATTGAGGCCGACCGCACCACGGGAAAATTGAGCGGCCTTCCCGGGCTTTGCGTTAAGCTCCAGCAGAGGCACGCGCTTTCAGTTGAGACAACGGGAGATAAACAAGCACTCACCCCCCAGGGCTTTCCCAGAGTAAAGATTGCCGCAGAAGGCTTACTTTTCCAAGGCTCTGCTGCTTTGTGGTGACCGCTGATATGCTGTATGAGAAGTCGTGGGGAAAGCGGTTGACGATTGGAAGCCCGAACTCTGCGTCTGAAAAAAAAATAGAGAGAAAAGAGCTTCACAATTTTGCTTGGGTGCCTCAATCTTTAACCCAATAGCGGTAAAGAGCTTGTTTCGAAGAAATTCTGGTGCCGGCGTTGTTGTCAGCTCCGTTGGTTGTGAGCGAAAAATCATCATCTTTGCTCACCGAAAAATAGGCCATCTTTGCATAACCAAAAAAAATTGATAAATATGCAAATAAAATAGAGAAGACCTGGGAGTGAGTGGGAATCTAGCATGTGTTCTTTTCGTGGAGAGTGGGTGTTCTACCACACAGCTACGCCTTTTTTTTTTTGCTTTATTGCTTGTTCTCAGACACTACAGGTACATGAATAATGACAATGCTTGGGAATAGAGTGAAAATGACTTCCTCCGCTTCAAAATGCAGTGAAAGAAACCTTCACGCCTTGCGAACACATGCCTCCCGTGTACATGTTTAACAATGCGACATGAAATACTCCCGTAATAATGTGTGGGACAAGCGTACAGGGCCACCGGGTGTCAGAACATGGAATCATTATGACTTACTAGCATAAAGCCAGTCACCCACTATACAAGACACACATGCTACTGCACCCTTACCTTCACGAACTTGCATAGCAAGTTCGAAAAGATTTCATAGACTAACCCCCATATTCTAGAACGTCCCTTCACTCAATGCTTCACCTTCACTTGAGAAAGCCGATGGGAGCGCAGTCTCTAGGCACGGCATGCCACTGCATATCAGCGATAATCTGCTGCAATTTTCGAGTAGCGCAGCGTCATTTTCAGCCGAGTGGTGGCGCAGTACTACACTCTGTCAAGTGAAGGGTGGAAGTAGAGTAGAGGAGCGTTTGAGAATACGGAGGTTAGTGTTTGAAGTACGCACTAGAAAAAGGCTATCGCTATCGCGTTTCACAGCAACTGAAGGATCCCCTATATTTTTGTCGGGGCATGTCCGTTTAGAGACAAACACATTAATAAAGTCCAAACAAGCGGCCGCTAAACGGTATCAGAGAGAGGGAGAGAAAATATAACAGCCATATTAAGAAAAAGAAGGAAGGAGACAGTTGTATCAGTACCACATTGCAAAGCCTAAGAGGAGGGAATGCTAAACCTAGTTAAATTCAGCTGTTTTAGTTACAGCTGTTTTCTTTGCGTGCTTATTATGTCATTATTTTCAAAGTTATATGTTTTTATATACTACAAGTTTTAAATTATTCGCTGTAATGCCTAATGAATTCAACACTTTCTTTCAAGAAGTGAATTAGTTTATCAAGCAAGGCAACGTCCGATTCATGGCCTATCCCCCTAAGTGGGTTGTGCCAAGCTGTTGGGGAACCAACCAACATTTCAGTGTTCTTTCGTAGCATGACAAGCAAGCATTTAGAGCGTGTATTTCATGTTGCTCACTTAAGCACACTCCTAGTAGTCATTCAAAATAAACAAACGTGAACAACGGCTTGAAAAGCTTGATGCACCATAGCGATATTGCCATATTTGAACCGACACTTGGAGATCATGAGAAAGAAGCAGAGCGGAGATACGGCTATGTAGTATCTGACAAGTGGAACTAACAAAAAAGAGGGGCATAGTACTAGTATGACTTAATGGAAGATGGATGGGAGAATGTGATGCGTGATGTCTGTCTTCATCCGTTAAAAAACTTGGTTTCTTTTGTTGAATGAAATGTGGCGTCCAACATGCAATTACGAGCCTCAATCGTATACAAAAAAATCATGGCCGATCCCTCCATCATGGGAATCGGTATAACACGAAAGCCAAACGTGTTTTCGTAGAAGTAGTACTTATTGTGTAGTGATATGTGACAACTACAATTTCTATAGGTGTTTCGAAGCTATAGCTCTGTTTGGCGTGGACACAGCCATGTTAACGCCTAGCGACACTTGTCTATCACTACGACTACCACCTGTGATACTCATTTAACCGTTGTGACAACTGAAGTTATTAACACAAACTTGAACACAGCGTATCGTCAATCACACACAATGACATCAACAAGCCCACACTAAACACTGCTACTCGATATGCGCAGCTTCAAAGATCATGAGATATAGAGAAGAGCAGCATGGTGCGGGCTCCTAACAACTACGCCAGCGCTCACATATACTGCGCTTCCGCTACGCACGACTGAGAGTATCGTACCCCCAGCCGCGAAAGCGCGCTGGTGTTCCACGCCATGTTGCCCTCAGTTTCACTCCACCAAAGCGGGACATCCACCCATAGAACTCGTTGCCTTACTGCAGTGCTTACTGCAGCAGTTTTATCAAAGAAGCTGGTGCTATCATACTAGAAGTAGACGGCGGTAACACATCGTTGATGACGTGTAGCTCCACGACTTTAACGAGCTGTCACGTGCTTACACGAAGCGAACGGCTAAGAACATAACCGCGTCGGCGACTCTCCGTTGCTGGCTCAGTCAGTGTTTTTCCTTGCTATCGAGAAGCTTTAGCCAAGGCCTCCAATACTGCCCACCGGCCCACAGTCTTAGACGCCACAATTTAACTGCGTCATGCCGCATTACTTCTCATGAGCACAAACAGATGGTGGCACCACCGCTTCGCCAACAGAGAAAGCCCAGGGAGGGAGAAAGGATGTGTGAAATATGATAAACCGCGTTTGTACGCAACCCAGCAACTTTTTGAATAGCTCAGTTCATAGAGCACCTGGCGCTTTCGGTTGTTTTCCAAGGAATCAGAGGCTGAATTCCCAGCGAGGGAACGTTTCTTAAATGTTTTCTTTCTAAATAGGTAGCGTTAATTTTACAAAGTCATATCTTTGACGGAAATAGGTCACTGAAGTCTTGGTGGACCCCGGCATTGGACACTTTCGCGTTAAAAAAATAGAAGCAGAAGCTTTCAGTAGGAAGAGGCGAGTGTCAAATACGTCCAATCAACGGCACTTCATGCTATCACCTGCTTGCTCTTCTAGCGAACGATGCGGAGGACTTCCCCTTTCCGGCACAGTCCAGGATACCAGCCCTGACAGCCTTTCTCAAGTGTGCGGTTCGTGCGAAAATCTCCACCTTATAGACGTGCGCTTTGTTTTTCGTACTAACGGCTGTGCGGGTAACTCTCTCTCTCTCTTGCCATGCGCCTTATTTTTTAGTTCTATCATCTCTTCCTCCTACCACTTTCACGTCCCCTTCTCTAAATGCGCTAAACCTGACTATATCGTTCCGGATTACAAGAGGCCGTTCCCTATTACAAGACGCGTCAGGAAAAACCCATTAACAAATGAGACAATGAAAGCAGCTCTTATCTGCAGATGCTGAGAATGCCGTCTTAATGGCGTGAATAAGATTTAAAGAAGCACCCAATTGTGTTCCATAATACGCAGGGTAATACATTGTATACGTGTGAGTACACAAACATTTCATTGATACATATGGTGTATGGTATAAAGAGCAGCAAAACATAGGTCCAGAGGATGTAGTTGCGGCCTTCGCCCTAGCTATTTATAGCGGCCGCCGTTCAACATGCCAGAACGAATTGAGAACTGCTCAGGCATTTGATCCGGCAGCGTTCTGCGTTCACACACAGCACCTGCGCTTATATGTTTCGTGCTGGTGATGCTCGGCCTTCTACACAGCGCCCCGAACGAACGCCGGCGAGAAGAAAGATCGTGTCGATCATCCGGAGGTAAGTGAGCAACGGCCACAGCTGCCAGTGCAGTAAGTACGGACTGGACTGCGAGTGTCACGTCCTTCCGTCGTCCCAAGAGGCGCGTGAAGGCCACGTACCCAGCGTTGTCACCCATGATGGCGCAGGTGTAGCAAAGGAGGGCAGCCTCGCACCGCAGAATAGCCGGGTACAGGCTTATGGTGAGAAAAAACAAGAACGCGACGGGAAGGGTCAGCGAGAGTCGCATCAAAACGGGTAAGAAGGTTTGCCATGGTGACAATCCCTCCGTAGGCGTGGCGAAGGCGACAGCAGACGAAGCGGCAAACACCAGGGTGGAGATGGCGATGGCTCGCTTGACTCCCTGGTCATGCTCCAGGACTGGCCAGACGATGACGAACATGGGACCCAAGCAGAGTAGGGTGGCACTACGCACGTAGGAGTCGCTGGTCGTGCCTCGTTCTTCTACGTGGTGGCTGTAGGCCCAGCTAATAACGAGCCAGATGAAGGCGAGGATAAGCGAGCGTTCTCGCAGCCATTCCGAACGCAAGATCCCCATGGTGTTATCGGAGGGCAGGTCAGCTTGTTCTCGTCGGTAGCTCTCCACTTCGCTGCGGAACTGCCTGCGACACTCAACCTGTGACACGCAATTGACACTACCTGCTCTGCGGACTACCTTCTCGGCTGCCTCGACATTGTGTGTGGCCAAGAGCCAGGTGGGCGACTCTTCGACCACGTAGAAGGTGGTCAGAAGCAGCAGGGAAAGCGTGGCGACCACGAGCTGCGACCGAGACCAGTCGAGCTTGAACAGGTCCACGCAAAACAGCAACAGTGGTACAAAGACGCTCGGGAGCACCGGTGCGATGAAGCAGTAGAGTAACCTGCGGGATGCCGTCGTGACCTCGTACAGAAGTACGTACAGCACCGCCATGCTCCTCGACAACACCGAGACCGTAGCTTGCGTCATCACGAAGGTGTGAAAGTCGCTCGCCATGCTGCTCCCCACGAGCGTGACCAGAAGGCCCGTGTTGGAGACGAAGGCGACGGTCTTGCGCCCAGCTCGATCCGCCGCCACGCCCAGCAGTGGTAGCACAAGGATGTTCGTGGAGAAGACGACCACGTGCGCGACGTCGCTCAGCCAGCCACGCCGGCACACCAGGTTCCACTCGCTGACGACGGTGTTGCCGTGGTCGCTCAGGTTGAACTCCCAGGCAGTACACGGCACTATTCGAGCCGACACGCCTCCGTCGGGTGGTTCCCGCACCGTGCAGCGACTGAAGTTCCCAGCGACGTCCCGCGGAATGGCCCGCGCTTTCCACGCGGCGGCGCTCATGTTGGAGAATTTGGGTGGTCTCGCACACCAGTGGTCCAATTCTCGCAACGAGTTCCTGAAGAGGCTTGCCTGGGTGAGCGCGATGCTGGCTGCGATCGCTGTGACCAGAAGCAGCCTCACTTGGAACACGCCGTCGCCAAAGGGAACGCACACCCGGGCACCGTCCGAGCTTTGGCGACGGTGCAACTCGGTCTCCTTCGACCGCAGCTCGGACTCTCTCGCGCGCTGGCACTTCTCCCTGGCGTCGCTGTCGCTTTTGTTCCATAGATAGTTACGCAAATGTGCGAATGGCGGAGGCCAGGAACCTCTTGCTTGCATAGCAGCCTGATGCTTCTTACTCCTCGAGATACTTCTTCTTTCTCGCGGAAGTGGGCGGGCGTGCCGCCGATCGCACCCGCGCAGCGGGGAACGTTTTTTTCGTCACTGAATTCATGAAGAAAAAGTGATGTGCATTTCTTCATGTACTGCTCTGTACACTGAATTGTTGCTCAGAAACATAACAAATGAAAGAGGTGCTTGTAGAAATATCGTTTATACCTTGAACGAAAAAAAAGAGAGAAAACTTTTTTGTGCATGGGAGGTAAATAATGCGCCATTATTTATATTGAACAGTGACGTTGGCAGCAACATTACACAAAGAAAACGAAATGTCAAGTTTAAATTTCGGATTGACCTTTCCCTGACCATGTGTGTTTCATTATTTTTGTTTTTTATTTGCTTTATTTTCTTTATTCATAACTGGCTGTTGGCACAACTAAGTTGTTCATTCATATAAAAAGATTTAGGCATACCCTTTTTTTCTTTCCCCCGAAATACCACCGCCGCGCGACTCATGGCCAATCTCCCGTGGTGGGTTGAGCCATTCCTCTTCCGACACCGACCGACCGACCGACCGACCGACCGACCGACCGACCGACCGACCGACCGACCGACCGACCGACCGACCGACCGACCGACCGACCGACCGACCGACCGACCGACCGACCGACCGACCGACCGACCGACCGACCGACCGACCGACCGACCGACCGACCGACCGACCGACCGACCGACCGACCGACCGACCGACCGACCGACCGACCGACCGACCGACCGACCGACCGACCGACCGACCGACCGACCGACCGACCGACCGACCGACCGACCGACCGACCGACCGACCGACCGACCGACCGACCGACCGACCGACCGACCGACCGACCGACCGACCGACCGACCGACCGACCGACCGACCGACCGACCGACCGACCGACCGACCGACCGACCGACCGACCGACCGACCGACCGACCGACCGACCGACCGACCGACCGACCGACCGACCGACCGACCGACCGACCGACCGACCGACCGACCGACCGACCGACCGACCGACCGACCGACCGACCGACCGACCGACCGACCGACCGACCGACCGACCGACCGACCGACCGACCGACCGACCGACCGACCGACCGACCGACCGACCGACCGACCGACCGACCGACCGACCGACCGACCGACCGACCGACCGACCGACCGACCGACCGACCGACCGACCGACCGACCGACCGACCGACCGACCGACCGACCGACCGACCGACCGACCGACCGACCGACCGACCGACCGACCGACCGACCGACCGACCGACCGACCGACCGACCGACCGACCGACCGACGGCCCGGACATCTACTGGCTGCTGAAACACAGATTACCTATGGACACTCGAACATGTGATTCCCCATTCTTCATTCTTTATTCGATCGCAATGTAAGTTCTTATATCGGGATCAACATGTGCAATTCGCTTCATTTTAATTTTACATCCTCAATTTACTTTGTCAGAACGCATCGTGATTGAAGAGGTGTGTGCTTTTTCGTGTGCCACTGTAGAAGAGAGGAAATGGGTGGTTTTCGGCTACTGCCGGCCAGAGCGCACCACAAGGACCCTGTGCGATTTTGCGTTGCTGGTTGGGTCTGTGGTAGTTGGGTCGGTCTAGGTCGTAGGCTTGCTGCTGGTGAACGCTGATAGAGTAGCTGGCCTGGTTCATTAGTTAGTTGACGAGATCGTTGAAGACATGGTTTAACGGAAGCCAGCCACTGTGCAAGGAGGCTTAGGCATAAGCGTGTGCAGGGTTCCTTTTCAGGAGGAGGGGGCGAAGATTCATAGCAGCACCCCACTCTCTGTCATGTCAATGCATCGGGCTGACATGGCACCTCCCTCTCACCCCCCTCCCTATACTGTCAATTTGGCTGGCTTACACAGAAGCCTATGCCCTATATCAAAACTATTAGGATCACAGTACAAGTCCAATGAAAAGTTAACGCAGTCAACCGTAAGAAAGTGGTATAACAGGAAACTAAAACATCACCAGCAAAATTGAATAAACTTCACCAATTTCGATTGATTGATATGTGGGGTTTAACGTACCAAAACCACCATATGATTATGAGAGGCGCCGTAGAGGCGGGCTCCGCAAATTTCGACCACCTGGGGTTCTTTAACGTGCACCCAAATCTGAGCACACGGGCCTACAACATTTCCGCCTCAACACCAATTTTTATGAACCGTTTCTTCTACGAAAATTCGCACCAGGCACACAAACGACTGGTGGAAATCCCAACAGTCAGCTGAGCTGAAAAAAAAAACTTCCCGGCAGCTTACCTACGAAAAGCTGTGCTCGTTTCATTTTTAAAAATAAAACAAAAAAAGAGAAAACCAATCTGTGTTCAAGCTGTTTTTTATCCCGTTAAATTTCGTCCACGCAAGCACAGTAAATGTTTACCACAAGCTTGCTCACTGAACTACGTCATTCACTCTTGCTTTACTTCATCCACTGTTTGTTCCGGTAGTATCACTGTTTTTGCCCGTTAAGATGTTTCAGGTTCTGAATGCTTTAGTAAATACATAAGATGGCGCTGTCGATGTTTGTACGGCACCCGACAGGGTGATAATGGGCTCAAATTCTGCAAGTCGAGGGGCTTAGTTTTCGTCTGTCTAAAGATTTTTCGATCGACGCTAGATGGTTGTGCATAGATAAGCCGTATTTAGGACGTAACTTTGGTTAAACCTTGAAACACCAAGATCAAAAATGGCACATTGGTGGGTCTACTTGCACAAATATTATGCTATCAACAAAACAACAAAAAAATGGGAGAAAGGGAAGGAAAAGTTTTCTCGTCAGCTCAAGAGAAACTATCAGCACTCTAATCAGGAAAAATTAAACAATGCAGAAGCTATGTTTTGTTAAAACTGCAGGTGCAAGTCAGCACACTCCCTTTAAGATCGCTGGAATAGATATATTTTGCTGTCCAAGCTCCCAGGACAAGCACTGCAATCTTGATGTCGCAAAAAATAAATTACCCTCGTCAAACAAATTGGACCGTAACAAAGCAAATTCTGAGCCAGAAGCAGTTTTAGCGGGGAGTGTGAAAAAGAAGTTTTGATGGGACCTCACAAAAGTAACATTTGTAGCTGCGTGAAAACTTTTTTGCATAAAAAATGAACTTATCACATTAAGAGTTTCGAAGCTCCTGCTTAAAAATTGGCAGATCCCAGGTACTGCGGGGATCAATTATATGCGAAGGACAAATGAGGAAGGCTGATATGTCACTTTAAAATGAGCACAACGTTGCGAGGTGGACGTACATTATGCCGTACATGGCTTCCATGCCATGATTATCATGTTTGGGTGCGTCATTTGCAATCGTCGTCTGTTAACGTCAACTAATATCAAATTTTGTGTATGTGGAGCTATGGTGACGAGTCATTTATCTTCGTCGTCCATTCACGTCACGCAATACTAAATTTTGCATACGTGAAGTTAGTGAAATGACCGCGAGCGCTCCTTGAGCATGGCGTGTGGTCCTCACTAGTCATAACATTAAAACCATGACATGCATGTCATGATTTTCATGTAGGGGTCTGTCACTTGTGTTCTTTATGCAGTCATGTCACATCATGCTAGTTCTGCAAAATGTCATGTGAACGAAACCACCACAACAGCAGCAAGACCATGAAATGTAAGTCATGACAATTATAACATACATATCATGATTTTTATCTACTAGTCAATTATGCTCCTGATACTGTCATGTTATGCCATAGCAATTTTGGTATCGATACTATTGTCGAGATGGCCAGGAGAGCTAAAAGTTGTAGGCGGATAGATAGATAGATAGATAGATAGATAGATAGATAGATAGATAGATAGATAGATAGATAGATAGATAGATAGATAGATAGATAGATACGCTCAAAGTCGCCGAAGTTCGCAAAAATGATTCGTATTTAAAAAACAAGAAATGTGGCGTACAGTCTCACACTGCTCCTATTTGATATCCATTTTTAAAGCGTAGCTCTCATAAGAGCTGTGCTTTGAAGGGACACTAAAGGCAAATATGAAGTCGACTTTGATTGTTGAAATAGCGGTCCAAAACCTCGTAGTGTTACTTTTGTGCCACAGAAGTGCTTATTTTGAAATTATAACATGTTTTAGTGGTCCATGTCCATTTAGCGCACTTCAAAATACCCGCCTCGAGAATCGGGCCGTCTAACGTCACCATTGCCGCGCACAAAGTTGCGGTGCAGCATACCTTCGTCAGATGATCGTCTGTAGAAAAGAGAAGGTAAGTCCGGTTGTCTTCTTTTTTTTTAATTTTTCTCCTGCTTAGCTCAGATCACTATTGGAGACAGTTCAAGAAAAACAAAACACAATGCGATTGGGCCTAAGGAGTATGATGTTGCTACTACGCGTGAAATATAACTTCGATATAGAGTGTCTATGCAGCTCACAATACAAATGAACAACCAAACTCAGCTTTAGGGAATGAAGCAGAGGTTTGTGCTCTGTGAAACGAGCATGTAGGCAAGAATGTATGGAGTGTTGTATAAAATTGCAAGCATGGTATAGAAATACAGCACATGCAATATGAGGTTGTTTTTTATGGTTGAACCCCTCCCCCCGAAGAGATATTGCTGGCTACGCCACTGATTCGTGCTATTAGATAATGAAATCACATAACCACATGCCTGGTCAGCTGCCCAAGTACCTGATCCAAACATGTGTCATAACAATCAGTGCTCAATAACGCAACCATGTCTGTTCTTTAACGCAAGAAATATTAATGAATGTGGGCGCCACGAGAAGTAAAAAAAAATGTGGCTTTAATATCCTAGCTTTTACGTTTTTCTAATAGTCTTTCTCGCCTATTTTGTATAGGGGCCAGGCTTCAAACAGAACACAGAGGAAGGGTCTCCTAAAACTTGCCGTATTAGCGATGCATTGCAGATTTTGCCCGACTGTATACAAAGGACAAAATCGGCAGTGAATGCTTGCAGCTGCACTGGATTAGACACGCTGTGGTGTCTACTGCCTCAATCAAATTTATTTCATGTCCTACGAGGTAGAACTTTATCTTGACAGTCTGTCAGCTCCTTATGATTGATTGATGGACACTTTGCAGTTGCACTATTGTGTTTTCCACATTGCTCTTCATCAGCCACATGTAATAAAGGCTCATTTTGCCTTTCACAATTTATGCTTTGTTCCTTTATTATTACATAATTACCATCATGTTTGTCGTTTCAGAATGAGACAGGACCACAAAATTCACTTCTCCAATTCTATAGGAAAGCAATTCTACAAAAATCAAACTTGTTTTATATACGGCCGCACCACCTCCCTTCCGCGAAAATGAGATGGCGTGGTTCCAACGTGCATGCATGCTAATGTTGCAACAACAGCCGATATTTTATTTACAGGGATCTGCCCAGTGGTATCCGCGATGACTGCAATACTCTTGAGCATTTTAACACTTTGTTGCACTAGTATTTGTTAATTCAGCAGATTCTTGACCCTTTCTCCAAGGTTCAGAGAACCCACACGGCCGTTTTTAAGGCGGAACAGCACTAAAAGTCAGAAGCGGCTTCAATTTTATCATTTACAGAAGAGTAAAACAACTTCTATAAATTATGTACTGCCGAGGCTTTGGACTGCAGCACAGACACCACGATCATTTCCAAGAGGTATTTTCTGCAATCATATTCTGCAAATAAAAACCAAAACGCCAATGTAATGCGATATATAATAAAGATTACTCACTCCACCGCGCTATCTGTTCGGTGGCTACAGTCGTGTTCAGAAGGCTCTCGGCAAAGCGAAAGTAAACAGAGCAACAAACCGTCTGTTGTGCTCACTGTCATCACTCGCGTAGTTCGTTAACACACCAACGAAAGTAGGATCTGATACAGCACAAACGCAGTCACTACCGTAAATATAAACTGCTATCAGCAGATGCATACAAGACGAAATAAACGAAGCACGTAGAAACGCTCAGCATCAGACGAAACGTCATCAGCTGTTCGTTGCACTGTCTGGTGTAGCTGTTTTCAGACTTGAAGCAGGAGTTTTGCTAACTCTACCGACTCAAGGCTTATGGAAATTACGCTACCTCTCTAAATGCATGCATTTCGCTGTAATGTAAATATATAAAAGAAGAGTAATTAAGGAAAGCGTTCATTTATTGTACAGAGATAGGCATTTCTTAACCACAATTACGAATACTCTCGTGTTCAGGCGCTTTTCTCAGCCCATGCTGTTCACTCAAGTGAAGGGAGCACTTCCAAGGCCTCCGTTCCGAAGTGTGGAGGAGCGTTCATGAAACGCAGCGGCTCCTTGAGTAGATGAGCCCCGCCGCGGTGGTCTAGTGGCTAAGGTACTCGGCTGCTGACCCGCAGGGCGCGGGTTCGAATCCCGGCTGCGGCGGCTGCATTTCCGATGGAGGCGGAAATGTTGTAGGCCCGTGTGCTCAGATTTAGGTGCACGTTAAAGAACCCCAGGTGGTCCAAATTTCCGGAGCCCTCCACTACGGCGTCTCTCATAATCATATAGTGGTTTTGGGACGTTAAACCCCACATATCAATCAATCAATCCTTGAGTAGATGAGCACGCTGCACCTTGACTTCGTCAAGTCGAGGGGAGCCCTTGAGTGAAGGAGCGTTTTTGACTACGGGGGTGGTTTTTATGTCAAATTAAGTTTTGTGGTGCTGCGAACCCGCTCACGTGCCAGTGCGCACGATGATTCTAGTGCTCCTTAACGTTCCGCGCACCGGTTCATGACAGCGATGCGATAGGCAGTCACAGCGGTTATCGTTTTTGTGGTTGATAGCGAAACGTGTTCATTGCGAAGCCACTACCATCATCATTTCGGCCCTGTCAAGACAGCAAAATGGGGCAAATGCTGTGGTTGTCGTACACTAAACGTTAGGGAGCACTAGAATCACTGTGCGCACTGGTGCGCGAGCAGGTATGTCACGTGGTACTTTTTGTATTTTGCAGGTGTTTGTAATCAGCACAATAACACAAATACCTAGCAGTTATATATTTCAAAACTGTCTAATAGAATGTTTTGCATATATATATATATATATATATATATATATATATATATATATATATATATATATATATAGGTAAGGGATATGGCACAACGGGAGCGTTGTCAACAAGGATAAATATATTTATTTCCCAACAGTTTCGGGAGGGGACCTCCCTTCATCAGGTGATGAGTTATATGAATATATTTATCCTTGTTGACAACGCTCCCGTTGTGCCATATCCCATACCTTCACGAAGACTAACTGGCCCATTGAATTATTACTTCCACTATATATATATATATATATATATATATATATATATATATATATATATATATATATATATATATTTATTTATATATACTGAAGAAGTTTTTCGATTGGGCCTAATGTACTTGGGAAGAGAAGAGACAAAATTTAGCAGTTGTCTTAATTTTATTTTATTTCCAACGGTTTTGACCGGTGGAATGGTATTCGTGGAATGTATATATATATATATATATATATACATTCTACGAAGGCCATTCCACTGGTCGAAACCGTTAAAAATAAAATAAAATTAAGACAACTGCTAAATTCTGTCTCTTCTCTTCCCAAGTACATTTCGCCCAATAGAAAAACTTCTGCAATATATATAATATATATATATATATATATATATATATATATATATATATATATATATATATATATATATATATATATATATATATATATATATATATATATATATTTGCGCGCACAACGTTAGCTAAGCTAGCCAGCTGGGATAAGTGGCAGGTCAGGTAACCTGCCACTTGGGAGGCTGACAGTGCGACATCTGTGGAGTTATGCCTGCTACTCTGACCTCGGTACCTATTTTTTTGTTGCAGACTAAACTATTTCATCCTTTTAATCAGATAAGGCCACCGGACTGGTTTAAGGACCCATAGCACAGTGGAATCCAGACAGTATCGCGGCAGATTCCAAGCTGTTAAACATGAGCGGTGCTCTGGACGCAATGACGTTTGCCCTGTGGGGCCGCGGAGCTGCGCCCCAGAACTTCGTGGGCCTACTTCTGGCAATGATGAACCTGATTATCCACGTACCTTTCTCGGACCTTCCGTTGCTCCAGGACTACGAGCTGGGCACATTAAAGGAGCAATATGACTACATAATTGGTGAAGTATAACAGTCACCCTTCGTGATACCGCGTATACTGGCTAGGGCGCTACAATGCTAATCTAGCTAAATCATGCGTCTTTCAACTTCACGGAAGCTTTACGTTTAGAGTGAAATTGAAAAGCATCCGCGCACTGTGCTCGAGGTGCGTCTTAAGGAGCTCCATACTGTAATATGGAACTTTGTGGTGTCGCGCCGTCGTGGTGGTCTAGTTGCTAAGGTGCTCAGCTGCTCACCCGCAGGTTACGGCACTGAATCCCGGCTGCGACGGCTGCATTTTCGATGGTGGCGAAATTGCTGTAGGCCCGTGTCCTCAGACAATAATTTGGTGGTCTTGCTGCGTTAAACTCCACATATCTATCAATCAATCAATCCCATGTTATGACGTCGTACATGCGTCTCGCTGAAGGTATCGTTGCTAGCATTGACCTTGCGTGGCCTTGAAAGTCACAATCATGCAATGAGGCATTTTCTAGGCTTGTAGTTGGAAGAGGTGAGTTATTGCTCTAAAGGCATGTGTCAATCAAGATCACCTTCTCACTTTTTCATTTACTGAAGGCCTTGCATTTCTGTGAAATGAGACTCATTTACTGAAGGCCTTGCATTTCTGTGAAATGAGACGTTCTGTTTGTTAACCATGGGGAAGGCCTGGGTAAAGTGCGAACTGAAATTTTTATGCCTCCTCACGCTTTTTTTTGTCCTCATACTCATGTATTCACTCTGAATTCGCTTAAAATCGTAATGTCTTAATGTAAGGACCTCACTGGGGCAATCAAAGTGTTTTCTTCCATGCAGTGGGTGGTGGGTTTGCGGGCTTCGTGATCGCCAACCGGCTGTCTGCAAACCCTGACGTCACTGTGCTTCTCCTGGAAGCGGGCGGACTAGAGACGGCTTCTAGGCAGATACCAGTCATCGCTGCATACAACGTGGGAGGCCACGACGATTGGGCGTACTCGACTGTGCCGCAGAAAAACGCGTGTCTCTCCTTCCATGAACATGTTAGGAAAGCTCAGTGGATTTATTCACCGCAATGATTTCGTTTAGATCGTACTACATTGACATATACATAATTATTCTACGAAATTCATACTGCACGAAATATACAATACAACCATTACGCAACGCTGCTATGTCAGAGGTAGTTGCGCAGTATCTATGTTTGAGCATGTGCAACACTATACACAATGCAGTGCACTTTACAAACATGCACTATCTAACGAATGTGAAAAGCTCTCCTTCGTATAGTAAGGCTTACGCAACCTCATAAAAGCTCAACTCGGATGAAAAAACTGTGCTGTTTAGCTCTGGTACCACATAACACCTTAACCTGAGGGCCTGCTAGGCCACTGCTTTCTTGTTCTGTTGAGACCACCTTCTCAAGAGCCCAAGAGCTGTGCAATCTTATGGTTAATTTTTTTGCCTGTCTGGGAACTGCGTTTCAGCAACTGGGTGTTCTTTCCCATTGGCCAATTCCCCAGAACTAGTGTTCGTCAGTTTGTTACAAGGCGAAAAGAAAGCTAAGATTAATTTCAGTATATGACATAATTGCGAGTGTATGTCCTTCACACGAAGCTTTTATTTCAAACAATCATAATGCGCTTGTCACCCGTCTTCGTAACCTGTCCATATAGGACGGTAAGGCTGCCCTCGTTCCATGTAAAAACTATTCCTATCGCTGCTATATCATTTAATTGGAACAAGACTCGACTAATTTAGGTGTCAGAACTCTGTTTGATCTACGCGTTTAATAATACTACATTTCATTTCTTGTTCGTCGTGAGGTAATATGCCACTATGTCGCGAGATGATTGTATTGATTATATCAAGTTTTTTGAAAATGACTTGCCTATTTAATTATCATAATATGTTCGTTGGTTTCGTCCTATTTCCCGATTCTGCTTGGAATAGAATATTCTTTGCAATATAATCTGGATTTACAATGAACTTTGTTCACCCCATACACGCACAGCGATGCCCCTTACCAAGAGGCAAAGTGCTGGGCGGCTCCGGCGTGCTGAACTACATGTTGTACGTGCGAGGCAACAGGCTCGACTACAGCCGCTGGGCTCGGAAATACGGAGCCAAGGGCTGGGCATACGAGGACGTGCTGCCACACTTCAAAGATATTGAGGACTATCGCGTGGGACCACTCGGAGGTAATTAACCTAGTAATTTTAGCAAAAAAGTATAAGGAAATATATGAACTCTAAGCACCTCTGTGGTGTAGTAGCGTTCACCGTCGTGGGTATGGTGTAGACCGTTTTCCGCCCTGCGTAAGCCTTACACATCAAAGGTGGTGGGCATGAAAGTTTGAATAAAATGTCCTTGATCAAGTGCGC
Organism: Rhipicephalus microplus; assembly: GCF_043290135.1. Taxonomy (NCBI): domain Eukaryota; kingdom Metazoa; phylum Arthropoda; class Arachnida; order Ixodida; family Ixodidae; genus Rhipicephalus; species Rhipicephalus microplus. The sequence continues at coordinate 190,009,039 of NC_134700.1, read as the reverse complement.
AAAAGCATGCAGTTCAAAATACGTTTCTTTCATTCGCACGCGCTAAGAAGTTAATAATCATAACAGGTCACCCTACTGGTCCCCATAATGTTTTTGGAGATGTACCAAATTCAAGCTTTCTTACTTCAATTTCTGCAATAGGCTATTGTCAGAAGAAAAAAAAATATGGAGTGGCACTCATCGTAAAAGCTGTAGAACTGCAAAGCAGCCAGCCGCTTGTTCTTCGGCGACGCTAGCGTTCCAGAGTGGCACACTTTAGCGTCCCAAAACGTTCAACCGTCATTTGAGATGCTGGGGCACCCTCTCCTGTCCTCCATTCCTGCGTATTCTCTTTTCTTACTTCCATAACAACACTATCCAACTTCTTCCTACTTCTCTTCTATGCCATGCTTTACTTTTCCACTCCCCATTACTCACCTCCTTAGACTCACATTAGGGGCAAAGTTCCTTGAGCCGTGAGTGGTGCGACGTCGATCTATGTAGTAGTAGTGGTGGTGGTGGTGGCAGTAGTAGTAGGTAGCCACCTCTTTAGTTCTTGGAATGTCCGCTGGATGGCGGTACTTGTATATGATAAATATATGATGACAAGATGCGAGATGGCGGAACTTGGAGTGCTTGCTAGATGAACGGACGAATGTACAGACATACAGACAGACGGACAGACAGATGAATGGGCAGGCGGAAGGATGAACAGACAGGTATACGGACGCACGGACGATGAGAATGACGGATGGACGGATGTATAGACGCACGCATACACGAATGCTCGGATAGAAGGACGGATGGATGGATGTATGGACGCACGGACGAAAGCATGGAGGAAAGCACGGATGGACGGACGAGCGCACGGACGGATGGAAGCAAGAACGAAAGGACGGACGGAAGCACGATCAGACTGACGGACGCTTCGCCCCACTCATCATCATTCACTCCGTGGATAGACTGTGATTTTTTTTCATATCTTGCTACATATATGCGATACGCGACATTTTCATGTGCTGCCCACCCTCTTTTCACTCTCATTTTTATCCTCCTCACCTTGACTTCTTTACCAGCCCTTTGTTGTGCTGCACTGTGCATGGTTATGCTATACTATATGTATTCCTCACTGTAACTATCACAATCCATACCCCTCACACTTCTCTTCAACTTGTTGAAGTACTGCACTTCACATGGCTATGATACACTACAAATGCTTATACAATACACTCTCTCTCCTTTTTTTCTCCTCACCCTCAATCAATCTTCACCCTCATTTTCTTGTCCAACCACCTCGCTTCGGTGTGCTATACATATAAGTGTATACTTGGTTTTTGCCCGCATCAAGTTATACTTGGATTCATGCGATGATTTTTTTCTTCCCTTCCTCCTTTCAATCTTCATTAGTTTCACTTCCCTTTCCAGTGCATGTCAGAGAACACCAGATGGTCAGGATTTTCCGAGCCTTTCTATGTGGCATCTATCATAATCATGTCGTAGATTTGGAACGTAAAACTTCATATACTATTATTCAGTTCCCTTTCATCCCCCTCTCCCTTTTCGATACCTTAGTATAGATTTCTTGCTATACATGGTTTTTCAAGCGTCACAAGCAACGACATGAGACGATGAACGCAGGTGACTACGGCATGCGACAGCCCGGGCCAATCAACTGCTGACACTTAACATGCATGCTTTTCTCAGAAAACCGAGACTCGATCACTGGATTTCGTGCCGACTGGTGGTGCCCCGCGATCTCCGACGACAGCGCAGCTCTGGCTGACTGGCTCACCCTACGCCACCTCCTGACGCCAACAAGAGCTCTCGCCGAGTGGTGCCCCATCGTCGGACGCCTGCGACCGTGTTCTTCTTTCCTATCTACTCTTTACTTCCATATGTGGTCTCTCTGCTCCTGAACCTCTCTCTATCCCTATACCTTTTTTCCCTATCCCTTTATTCTCACCTTACCCCCATCTTTCGTGAGCTACTGTTGAGATGTCACACTGTGATGCAGACAGTTACGAGGCTCACTTTTTCTTCTTTTCACTCTTCTAAGAATCACTTCCAGAAAACCGCGGCGGGATTGCCTTTCGAACAGCATTCTTTCGAAAGACAGTAAGCTAGCTGGTTGACGTAAGTACTTTTTATGGGAGAATGTAAACACTATGCATAGTATGTGTTAAATGCTCGCCGTTTATACCCAAAGCGTGGCGTTCGGCCTTTCACGCAGCCTGCGTGTACTTTCCCAGTATGGCGACATTTCAGGTGCAGCGTTGAACATCTCCAAATCCTGGTATTTCTTCATTCGCTCTCCAAACTCCAGGCTTAGAGCCGGATTTCCTATTCAGCCGGCAGCGTCCCTTCGTATTTAAGGTATTTCATACAACCACAACGGCATTTGCAAATGCGTTTGGCTAAAAGCTTTCGAAGAAGTAAGACTGAAAAGTCAGGATTCACGGGATTTTGACTTTCTGCTTCTTCAGTGGAGGTACTTTGCGCAGACTGTATTTTGCGGTCGCATTTGGCACTTTTCTCACGTCGTGCAACAATCTTTACGTATCGTGCGATCACTACAGTCTGCTTTGCGTTTTTTTTTTTCGGTCAGGCGGCACTGAGTTGTTCTCTCGTGTAGCACTGGGACATCAGCGTTCTCAGGGAGGCTTTGCTTTCCCTTCAGTGTCCATACGCTGTCGACTGCTGGCACTGCGCTTCCTTTTGCGCCTATAGGGCAAGGGGAGGAATCTCCAGCCCGAACGCTTGCATATTACTTCCTGGGTACTTACTTTCGGCATTTGATGCCTAATGTGCAACTTAACAGAGGCCGCAGTCAATAACACTTCCCGCGTTTTATGCAACAACTGTTGCATTTTTGCGCCATGTCAAGTCGAGCTGACCTGGCATAGGTGCTTTGAACAACCAAATAGTCGATACAACTGCTGCTTTGTTGCTTCCGTTGGTCCCCCCAGTCCGCCATGCTCGCTCTAGACGGGTGTCTTGGAGCACGTTAACAGCTTCTTTTCTGCCTGAACACCTCTGGGACTTCGTGTGGCGCCTGGAACGGGGTGTGCTTCCCACTCTCGACCACCTCGAAAGGTGGAGAATCGCCCAGTCAGCAACAAGTTCGAACTACTCCCTTGAGGAAACAAATCAGCATTTTCTGAAGCATTGTGTCATTGCTCGCGTTTTTTGGAGAGCCGTACATGCCGGATTTCGCTGCCTCAAAGTAAATCGCTTCGTTTCTTCTGGGCGTTATTCGCGAGGCCGCTTCGCTTGTCTTCTCATTGTTGCCGGCTCTTTCTGCCTCTGGCGCAACCGCAGCAAGGTGGTTGCGGCGGGCCGCCGCCGCCGCACGCTCTACCCGATCCTAGAACGATTGTACTCGGAGCAGCTGTCCGTTTTGTCGGAGGAGCTCTTCTTCCTCGGTGAAAAAGAATTTCTTCGGCACTGGTCTTGCCCTCTTGTTTTGGTCTGTGACGGACGAGTTAAACTTGTCTTTCGCCCGGCCTGGTATTGGTAGGATGATGTGTCGATGCGCCAGCATAAATGGCATGCCAACATGTAAATATGCAAAATGTACATATTCTTGTTTTATTTGCGTCTCTTGTTTACCTTGAAATATTTTTTGTGTTTGTGTTTGTGTGAACCATCGACTGTACATATTCTTTCAATGTCATCTCATATCCTTGTTCATGTAAATAACGTCTGTTTTGTCATCATTGTTGGAGTATGTCCGAGAAGGAAATGTTCTTTTGAGTGTTATTGACGTTTGTGACAATAATTTTTTTCTAAAGACGGACTTTTTTATTTTATGAGGCTATATTTGTGTAAACCACTGAATGTACATGTTCTTTCAACGTCATCTCATATCCATGTTCATGTAAATGATGTCTGTTTTGTCGTCAATGTTATTGTATGTCTAAGAAGAAAATGTTCTGATGAATATTATCGACGTTTCTGACAATAAATTTTTCTAAACACACAGGGAGAGCTCACTGCTCTCCTATGGCCAAGTACCAAGTACTGAAAATTGTTACACACTTGATCTAAAGGTGCAGCTCGTAAGGTTGGGAGCCAGAGTTTGGTTGATGCAGTTTCTTATTTAGTATGGTGAGCACAGTGTTCTAAGGTGTTCTTTCATAGAAAAGCTACGAAAGATCGAGTGCCCGTAGATATTATTCTCAGCTAGGACGCTTTCCGAGCAGATCCTGCAGGTTTTTGTGAAGACAAAACAGTATGAAAATGCCTCACACGTTAGCTCAATAAAGAATAAAGAGCAGATTGTCTACGTGAAAACAACGATAACTATGCATGACTGTACAGAAACAAACGTGCTTACGTTTTGCGATTGGTGCAGATTACCACGGAATTGGCGGGGAGGTCCCCGTCGACTACGCCAACACAAGCACACCACTGAGCAACGTTTATCTGGAAGCATGCAACCAGTCTGGTTACGGCTACGTCGATTACAACGGACCTTCACAGTTCGGTGGGTTCTCGGGCAGCATGCTGTAAGGACAAGGATACCCTGCACATTAGTTTCAGTGGAATTAAATACAAGTGCAAAATATACATGCCGAATGTTCCATAGCTAACAGCTCGTAATCGGCAAGTTCAGTAGGCTTGGCAATGTGATCACGGTAGGCAGACGCAACGAAGGACAGACAAAAAAGAACATGGGACACAGTTGTAACAAAAGGAGCGACAATGCCGTTTGCTTTTGTCATTTATGCGTAGTCAATATAAGCCAATATATATATATAAGAGTTGAAAAAGCACGTGAAAGAGATAGTGCACTTGACCCTGCCTATGTGACGTCAATAACAAATCGATTTAAGCAGGATATAGATCTATTGATGGCCCACTGACGCATGTTTCGGCACCCAGAGATGCAAAGAACGCCACATCGTAAACCATTCTCTCTCTGTTGTCTTTTATAAGCTTCATAATTGTTGCTTTTCTGAACTGGGGTACGTATAAGCATTGATTACAGTGGGTAGCTGGGATCCCGTGGACGGTAATCTGTTGACAATTACACCTGTGTTCCTTAAACGTAATGTTACCACATCTTGAGGTCTTCCCGATATGTTTCCTTCCTCACGTTCATGACAAACTGTACACAACTGCTACATCACACAGAACGAAGCTTGGTGTCTGGCCTAATTTACATGTATTTTTTTCTTGCGTTTCTTGTGTGGTACTACCTACTTTTACACAACCGCTGCAAATTTTTTGGTTCCGAAAATGAAAAGCTGGGCCGTCGCGCTTGTTGGCGATCTCCTTCGATCTATGCCATATTTTGCTGATGTAGGGGATAAACCCGGGTTGTTACAGCTGTTTTTCAGGTTCTCCCTTTTTCGCTTCACGAACACATGTTATGGAGCATTTTGTTTTCAGTGATAGCCACAGTTATGGAAACAGGAAAGCCACTAACGCTAAGCCGAGCTGGCGGTACATTTGAATTCTTTGAAGTCATATTGCCGCTTGATTTTTTTTAAATATTTTGGGAGAGGCATTCCTACGCAATATTTTTTAACTAATTGTGAACGGCTGATGCAGTAGCTCATAGGGCCTTTGCAATCTTTCGCTATGCCCTTTGATGTGAAACCACTGCAGAGCCAAAATGCACAGCTTTGATGTAAAGTGACAAAAGATGTACGCTGCAAGCATTGGTATTACAGCCTGCTTCATTTCACATCGAAGGCCGACACGACGGTTCGACGGCTTTTGTTCACCTGTTTTTGACTTACACAAACGCTTCTTCATGCAGGCTGCTCACGCGTGCAGACAAACACAAAGAATGGCGAACGATTCAGCTCAAGCAAGGCGTTCCTACATTCCGTAATTAGGGCAAGAAAAAACCTTGACGTGGCTCTCATCAGCCAGGTAACAAAAGTACGTCTCACATGCAAGAGGGAGCCGAAATTATCTACGCGCATAGTATAGCACCCCCTTTCCGCAAAGCCTGACGGAGTCATATTGCTTGAGAGAGACAATACTTTAAGGAAGCAATGCCCTAAGGAGACGTATTGAACTTCTGTGCGTGGAGGAGATAAGGCCACTTCTCGAGCGTCGACTCGTGTGAAATTCCGTGTTCAAGGATTTTTCATTTTTCAACTTTCAACCTTCCCCTGAAGTTCTGCATAATTCAAGCGAGGTTGTGCAGGAATGCAACACAGCGTGGCAGGAAGAGAAGGGAAAGCTTTAGCGCTTTCCCTTTTTAGTTTGGAATACTCATTTGGGGGTTACACTTCCGTACTTGATTCAATGAAGCGTCACATATAACGATTTGGCCACCACTGAGAAGTAACAAGACTCACTAGTGGGGCCAGTTGGTTGACGTTCATCTTTGAAAATTTAATTGAAGCGCACCGCAGCAGAGCGACAAAAAGAAGTATACAGGACAACGCTTACGTAAGCCGTGGTGGAGCAGTAGATACGGTGCTGGGCTGCTGACTCGAAGGTCGCGGGTTTGATCCTTTCCGCGGTAGTCACATTTCAATAAAGGCGAAATTGTAGAGGACCATGTGCTGTGTGATGTAAGTGCACATTAAGGAACACCAGGTGGTCGAAATTTCCAGTCTTCAACTACGGCATCTGTCATAATTAAATCATGGTTTTGGGGCGTAAAATACCAGATAATATTATGAGGACAGCGCTTACATTGAAAAGTGAAGCTTGGTTGATTACTAAACAGAAGTGTAATGAGCGGGCGAATGATTCCTCGTGCATGTGTTACAGAGCAGAGCACAAAATAAAAGCAATCATATCGGGATTACTCCAATAATTTGCCACGTTACATGCCTTTTAATAAATATTACAGGGACCACGCACCTGTATACACGTGCTCCTTATCGCGCAGCACTACTGCGGCTTGATAAGCACAGCCACGTTCCGCCTTCGGGTTGTGGTACGATTCTACTATTTCGCACCATACTACCTGATGCTGATGTCACAAAAAAAACTATTTTGTTTTTTTAACAGATGATCCGCATATTTTACAGTAAGCAACAATTAAAATGAGGGCTGCTTGACACCTTTCAAGATGCGTGGTGTTTCTTAAGCTGATCATTCACGCCTTTTGTTAACTGAATGACGTACGCCTTACCACAAGAAAATTTTAAATAATATGAATTACCCACTTTACGGGCTTGACGACATTACTGCAACGTGGACAAAAATACAACGCGAACGACACATAAAAATTTAAAGAGAAAGTAAGCAAGAAATAGGAAGGGGGAGAAAGAAGTAAAGAAACAAATTTGAAGAAAGAAAAAAAGAGAAATAGAGAGAAAAGGAACAAAAAAAATCGAAGAGGCAAGAAGAAAGAGATGAGGAAAACAAGAGAAAGTTTAAGACATAAACAAAGAAGGCTGCCGAGTTCCGCACTTCGTTCAGGCTTGGCACCGATAGGGTTGAAGCTGGCTCGTATAAGCTTGGCTGCACGTGGCCGCACCAGCATGCCGATAATTCTTTCTTGTTTACGTCGCAAGCCAGACAGACGCTGGGTGTAGCAGTCCTCCCGTTAAAGAGAAATCTTGCGAGTAGAGACACAGCTGTAAAACGACAGTTCGATGAAAGGACACAGACCAAGGCATTGCGGCCTGCGTCCTTTCTTCGTCCTCTCTTTTTCCCACTGTTCTTATTCTCGAACGTCCAAGTCAACCAGCCCAAACATATACCGTGAAAAAAGAAAAAAAAGAAAAAGCTTACTATTTCGTATCAACGGAGAATATTTTAACTGGATCACGATGTGCAACATCGAAGCAACAAGCTGCTGACGCCTCGTCTCTTTTGCCAAAGGTGAACTTCCAGAGAAGTCGCGCTCTTGGAGTGACGGTCACAAGATTCGGACAGTCGCAGAACGTGTCTGCTGGACGAGAGGTGATCCTTTCGGCGGGAACGATTGGAAGTGCCCAGATCCTGCTTTTGTCCGGAGTGGGTCCAAAGGAGGATCTCGAAAAGCTCAAGGTAAGGTAATGCAGAGCTGCACCAAAACTTTTTGAATAAGCAATCTTTTTAGACGACTCGATCCTTCCCACACCGGTCAACGCAGGCGAACGCTGATGATGACGTAAATGCTGCCCCACTTCGAGAACTGGTGCTATGCGAACTTTTGTAAGAGAAAGAATTTGTAAAGTCTGAAATTTTATCTTCGCCTGTGCATTTTAAACAGTCGCAGAGGTACCAGGACGAATTGATGGAGGAATAACTGGTAGCCACTTATATTAGACTGCTGACATATTTGCTACCATTGAGATTGCGTATTTTCGACGCTTATCTAGCTTGATTTTCTAAGTAACTGTGAAGGATAAATTTATTTTATATAAAGAGTGTGTGATATATTGTGGTACTCGCTATGCCATAATCATTCATTGTGTAGTCCAAAAAATATTATGTAAACCAATCACCTCCAGCACCTAAGTACTCTTTGGTTCGTGCGGTGTATTAGACCCTCCTTTACGGAGAAAGAGAGAGAGAGAAAGAAATTAAAGGAAGAGACAGGGAGGTTAACCTAGAAGAACTGGTTTGCTACCCTGTATGGGGGTGGGGAAAAGGGACGGAAAGAGGATAGAGATAGAGAGTTATAAAATTATAAAAGAAAAAATCCCATGCGCACACATTCAGGGAGTTCCGATCACAGTCATTTGGACAAGCCGGTTGAACGCAAGAAGTGCAGGAGCGCCTTCACAGCCTTCTTCTGCGACATAAAGTCCTGTCGGTAGTGCAGCATTTGTTCTTCCGAAAGAGGCTGGTTGTTCAGTTCATCTAGTGCATTGCAGAGTGACCGTCTCTGCGAGCAGTATTGTGAGCATTCACACAGAATGTGCCAGGATATTTCGTCACTGCCACAATGGTCGCATGCAGCAGTGTCAGCCATTCCTATGCGGAACGTGTATGCGTTGGTAAATGCGACCACCAACCATAATCTGCACAGCATAGTAGCGTCTCGTCGGCGTAATTCCGGAGGAATTCGAAGACAGAGTTGGGTCTAAGGTACCTAACTGTGCATGTATGAAATGTGGCTCGTTCTATTGTGGCGTGGTGCGCTTGCGAGCAAGCATGTGGAGTTTCCGCGCTGCGTCAGTTCTGGAAAGCGGAATTGATATTTGATCGCTTTCAGTATGGGCAGAACGGGCAGCTCGATCGGCCCGTTCATTGCCAATCATTCCACAATGACCTGGAAACCATTTCAAGGCTATTTCATGTCCTTTCTCAATGACGTGAGTCTTTTCTGCAATCTCGAATACCAGCTGTTCGTACGGGCCGTGGCGTAAAGGTGATAGAAGGAATTGCAGTGCCACCATTGAGTCACTTAAAATTGTCCATTTTTGTGGCTGTTGATCGCTGATGAATTGCAATGCGGCACAAAGAGCTGTGAGCTCTGCTCTCGTTGATGTAGTAAGGTGGGATGTTTTGAATTTTCTTGTCGTGTCTTTTATCGGTATAACAAATGAAGCCGTTGAACTCTTCTGTAAAACAGAGCCGTCGGTGTATACGTGTATACAGCCTTCATACGTCTCGTATACCAAAAGCAAGCTGCCTAAGAGCAGGCGATGACATATCTGCTTTTTTCTGGATGCCAGGTATAGTTAGCCTGATGTTAGCCTCAGTCAGGCACCAAGGAGGAGTCGAAAGCCTGGCGGCGGGTGTGAAGCATGTTGGCAAAGAATCGCGATATGTGGTTACCGTTTGGTAAAATGACGAACGTTGTCTGTCTGTTGGTAAAAAGGCTAGGTGGTAGCAGAGTGTCCGAGCAATATGCCTTATATGTGTCCTAAGTGCCTCAACGTCGATATCTGTCGTGATGATGTGGTCACTGGCGATTGCTATAGTAGCCATTGTCGACGCACTACGAGGCAAGCCAAGGCAAATCCGCAGTGCCTGAGACTGAACACTCTGTAGCGTTCGAAGGCTTGTTTTGCTTGCAATGGTCAATGCCGGTAAGCTGTACCACAGGAAACCGAGAGAAAATACCCTGTACAGCTGTAGCATTGCACTGGGAGACATTCCCCAAGTCGTCCCTGCAAAGAACTTCAATGTATTACAGATGTCAATTAACCCTTTCTTCGTGTAACGAACATGATCGCTCCATGATAGATTCCTGGTAATTATGACGCCCAAAAACTTGTGTGATCGAACGTATGGTACAGTTAGACCATTGATGCTTATAGTGTACTGATGCATAGGCTTTCGTGTGAAAGCTACGAGGGCATATTTCTCGGAAAAAATTTCCAAGCCTCGATTGCGGAGGTGACGTAATGTTTCAGTGGCAGCTTTTTGAATTTTCCCTCAGTGAGAGCGGATGCTCAGTGAGAGCAAATAACGTAAGATTGAACAGCACAGGGCTGAAAACGCCACCCTGAGGGACGCCATGGTGGCTGTATTGTGGAGAGGTTTGGTCATCTTCAGTGCTCACGAAGAAGTATCGCATTGATAAATAACTACGTATCCAGCGGTACATACGACCACCTGCTCCTACATCTTCGAAAGCGGTGAGAACAAATTCATGCGTAACGTTGTCATACGCCCCTTTGACGTCTAGGAACAAAGTTGCGCAGAGACGCTTACGGCCTTTCTCGTGTTGGACGTAAGTGACCAGGTCGACTACGTTGTCAATCGATGATCGACCACGCTGAAATCCTGCCATGGCATCTGGGTAGACGTTGTTACACTCCAAGCACCACTCCAGGCGTCGCAAGATCATCCTCTCGATAACTTTGCCTACGCAACTGGCCAATGTTATCGGGCGATAAGATGAGAGCTCCAACGGTGACTTGCCTGGCTCCAGAAGTGGAACTAGCGACTTGTCTTCCAGCTTGTCGGGACCGTTCCATCATGCAAGGATTTGCTGTACAACTCCAGAAGGAGGAATATCGCGCGTTCACCCAGATGACACAGGGCCCTATAAGAAATTCTATCGGGCCCTGGTGCCGACGTGCGTCCACACAAAGCTAGTGCTGCTCTGAGCTCAACGAAGGAAAAAGGCTTATCCTTGCGGGAATCCAGTGTTTGTGGACAGTTGGTCAAGGGCAATAGGCTATTGGGCACTGAGAGTGGCCCAGATACTCTGGCACAGAAGTCTTCTGCTACGTCAATGCCGCGTTTCTGTTCAGAAAGTGTGAGAGCCCTGAATGGTGACCACTGAGTGGGTTTTGTGCGGAGACTTCGTACCGTCTTCCTCAATAGGGATGATTTTTTCGTGGGTCAAGCGACTCACAAAAAGCAGCCCAACTTTGTGACTCGAGTTTATTTATCCGGCGCTGAATCTTCATTTGTATACGTCGAGCAATTCGTAAGTCTTCTATTGCCTCCGTGCGTCGGTAACTTCGTTCAGCACGTCGTCGATTTGCTCGAAGTCGTTTTAGCTCGATGTCAAATTCCATTACTTTGGGAGAGCAGGTGAGGGTACACGTAGTGTCAACTCTTGTGCTTTTAATTATCTCCTTTATGTTGAGACATCTGTTTGCTTCACACTGCTCTTCCATGCGAGACTGAAATTTCAACCAGTCCACTCTCTGAACACTACCGCGTATCTTAGCATGGGCCAATCCTTAGATTTTGACGTAAGTGGGAATGTGGTCACTTCCATGCGTTTCTATGTCTGGAAACCACTCAGCATGCCTGACGAGACCTCGCGAGACAAAGGCCAGGTCAAGGCAGCTGCTATACCTTGAACCACGCAGGAACGTTGGACTGCCGTCATTTAGCAAGAAAAGTTGGTTGTCGGCGGCGAAGGACACGAACTCTCTCGCGGAGAAAAATACATGAAAAACAGTAGGGAACAATACACAATGCTGTGGCTGGTTTGATAGCTAGCCTAGACCGAGGGGAGGCGAGGGGTGTGCAAAGGGGAGTATAGGTAACTTAGAGAAAAGTGGGATAACAAGCTATACGCTAGCACACGCGCACCTGCACTCAATAAAAGGTAGTCTCACCACGAGTCTTCGAGAGCCACGAAGGCAAACCCTCAGCACAGGTGGTAATTTTCGTCAATGGCTGTAAAAGAAACCTTAAATCGAAAATGAAGAAAAAAAAAGGTTCACTGACGATTTTCATACGGTTTAACGCGAGGTCTGAGCGTATGTGCTTAGGTATTTGATTCTGAGATAAGCTGAGGTGCAAACGTCTAGCTAGCCAGTCAATCAACTGTCCAGTTAGGCAGCGCATGAACACGTCACACAACAGCCGCCACAGGCTGGCCTTCGTTCATACAGCGCTTCATTTTTATGTATGATATCAGGGGACTCCCTCGCCACATACCGCAATATAAGGACGTGATCGGCGACCGCACGAAGGCGCACAATACTGTTATGGTGGCTACTACTTTGGCGCAGCGCGTGGCCGGGGCGGAACCTGTCGTCTCACCATTGTCATCCCCTCCTTACTCTCTCCTCGCTGTCACCGTCTTTCGTTCGCACCATCACCGGATTCAGCTCTCTTTCGCCCTCGTTTGGTTTGCTTGTTATGACGACACCGATGCCACTTACCGCTGGAACGGGCGCCTGGAAGTTGCATCTCAAACTTGTTTCCGGAAAACTAGTCGTAAAATCCAAGATACCGCAGAAGTGTTTCGCACACGAAGTGCTCCTTCAACGAATGCACGCCATTTAATTCTCCAAATCCTCGCAAGCACGCACGAGATGCTTGTGTTGCGCTGTCATACGCAGCGCGAGGAGGCAGGAGGCAGTGCAGACGCTTGCACAGACGCTCACTGTGCTCCGAGTTTGCTTTAAACTTTGAATGCTGTTTCAACCCGGCCCTTCTTGAGCAAGTGCTGTCACTGGAGGCAACGTTTCCACTAAGTAATATATATATATGTGTGGGGTTGAACGTCCCAAAACCACCACATGATTATAAGAGACGCCGTAGTGGAGGACTCCGCAAATTTCATCCCCCTGGGGTTCTTTGAAGTGCACCCAAATCTGAACACATGGGCCTACAGCATTTTTGCCTCTATCGAAAACGCTGCCACCGCAGCCGGGATTCGATCCCCAGTCGCCGAGTAAGTTAGATCCGCGGCGGTGTGGAACGCTTGTAGTAATCCTTGAAAAATATAACGTAGCGCCAACTGCATCCCTTCACTTCTGCCTCCTCACCCAGCAGCTCCAGCAGCGCCCTTGGCATGCCCTGAAGGAAACTACGAATTTTCCCCCATTGTAGTGAAAATAACTTCTGTCAGGAGAATATTGTAGCTGTGTATGCTGCCACTGACACAGCAGGTCGGCGAACCAAAGCATCCCGACCCACCATTCTAACAGCCTCAAGCGCTTTGAGCCTCGTACCGTGCACTGATCAAGTGAAGAACTCAGGCACACACGAATAAAATGGTGCTCGCACACGATCTTCTGAAAAGGTAGTGCGGCACTCTTATTAAGGATTAGCGATTTGTTAGCGCCGGCAAGTTTGCGTTGGCGCTGACATCTGGAGTGAGGAGTTCCTCTCCATAAAATTATGTACCATATAGTAAAGTACTGTGAGACACCATGCATGAAAATGTTGCAATTGCTTTCTTTATCCAATACAATGTCTTATTTGTTGATACCTTATATACCTTTTTATTTCAAAAGCTCACACACCCCGCCCTCCATGTATGCGACACTTACGACCGCAGCACCATCATGCGCTCTACCGGAAGATTTGCACAAGCAGCTTAAGTAACTTTCGGGAATAACTAGCTAACCAACTGGAATTTAACTGATAACTATTTATATAGAATGAGGAATTAACTGTAATTCACAAAGCGCAGGAGGTGCCTGAACATTGACACAAATGGCACTACTTTAGTTGACTGAAAAAATTGCGATACATTTGCTGCGGACAAGGAAGTTAGGGAGAAGACAAGAAATGAAGTACATAGTACAAGCGCAAATGGTTACAGCAGCAACTGTAGCGCAATTTTTTCAGTGATTAAAAACCAACTAGCTCAATACCTCACTTTGCTACTTTAGTTATTTTTCAGGAACTTGAAGTGTCTGTATGTGGTATTTTCTTCTTCAACAAAGCTACTGGGTATGTAATTGCGCTTGTGTGCATACTTTGTATACTCTCTCTCATTCAAAATTGTGCCGCAAGACAGGGCAAGTGCGCTAATGGGGTGGCAGAAACAAAGAGTGGCCTATACTGACATAAGCTGACGAGCCTTATTGAGGGAGTTCAGCGGAAACACAGTAGTAAGAGAAGGCGAACGTAGAGATGGTAGTGAGGGGAGAGGGAGGGCACATGGCTTGTGTCGATTCCTTCTCTTCGTCAAAAGGGTGAAAGTCGTCGACCAGCTATGGGCCGTCCAGCAGGCCAAGGAAGCGGCCGCCAGGTACTCCCTGTTGGTCCCCAAGTGGGAGACGCCCCCTACAAGCTAAGCGCCTCCTGCAGGACTGAAATAGAGTTTTTTAAGACGACAGTCTTTCTTGGGGACCTTCCACGCTAAATTTTTGGTCTGTCTGTCTGTATATACATTTGTCTGTTTGTCCACGCTTAACAGCATCGGGTACTTGAAACGGTACACCCCATCCGCAGCGCCCACCAAGGCTGCTCAAGGTTGAGCGTTCATACTTGTGCGATTGTCAAAAAAAAACAATTATTGCGCATGTCTGGGGCAACATAGCAACACGTATATATTCTACATGTGCGTCGTTTACTAGAAAAGGCATACATAAGTAATTTTAAGGACCGCAGCGCTTATCACGGTTCGATGACCATGCAACACTTGCACGGAACTGGGAGTGTTTCGAACGCTTTGCTAAGATGAGACAGTGGTGGCACCTAGCCATCTCCTAGCGTTGTACACCTTATCACCTCTGAGACGGGCGCGCACACACTCAAAGCCACGCGTTTTGTTTTCTAAAAAAAAGCTGCCAGATGGCGCTCATGTCACCCGTGGGACGTTACTTGATGCGCTCGTTCGCCTCCACTGCACGCTCGAAGCACTCTAACGCAGCGCCTCCAGGATACCACGCACCAATTTTCTTGCGCAGAGCATCAAATAAATGTCTTCTTCACTCTCTCCACACGCAAGACTATCGTCTTTCGATGAAATTTGCAGAAACGTGTAGATACGGGGCCAATTTTTTCATTCCATTTCATCGAAGTTTGGTTGGAGCATAAAGCTGACGCATGCGTGTCACGTGTGAGCAACGGCTAAATATGATAATTTCATGGTCATTTCGCCTGTTTTTGTTGTATGTCTACCACCCCGGATTGAATCTTTTGCTGCTGCTGTTGTTAGCTGCTTTTCAAGACAATAACTTGAACGGAGCAAATGAAGTGTGGCACAGGAAAAGGTTACATTTTTGCAGGCCTTTTCTCACTGACGAAAATAAACCTCGAACTACTGAGGCCTGATGCATGTAGGTATAACTACTGCAACAATTGCACTTGCAAATATTTATACTGACCTTCTCAGTATAATGCAGAAAGATGTCTATTAGCCATCTTTCTGCAATAAGGCTGTTTTTAAAACTGTCCTGAGAACACATACAAATGAAAAGTAAATGCAGAAGCCAAAGAAGCTTTTTTGAATAGAAGCTATCACGCAGGAGCAGTAAAATTATTCTAGATTGAAGTATTTGCACATTGACTCTCATATTTATTGAATGCCGTGCAGATAGCAGTGGTCTCTGATCTTCCAGTGGGACGAAGCATACAAGACCACGTTCTCCTTTTTACGGCAGTGCCCGTAATCACGAATAAGCCAGTCGGCATACCGTTATTTAGCCTAGGTGATATTGCACAGTACGAGCGTAACAGAACAGGTGAGTCCACATTAATACAGGTATCAACTAAAGTTGGAGTGACGCTAAGTGAAACAATAGATTGATTAAGATTGACAAAGTTTACACTGGGAACTCTAACGTCATTGCAGTAGTGCGCCTAACTGGGCTAAGTCTGTACAGAATTGAAACGACAAGAAACAGCGCTGGATACGGGAATGTGAAAGGAAGACAGATAAGGGCGCTGAAATAACAACTACTGGTTTATTACTAGGATCTGCAACATATGCAAAAGCTTGGCGCAGGAGAACAACAAATACTCGGTGTGTGCGTAGAGAAATACAACTCATCATGCCCGACATCTAGAGACTTAGCTGAACACTGCGAAGAATGTGACTATCACCCTTTTCTTGAGCGGCGCACCGCTTTTGGAAACGTATAGAGAGCGCAGAACACGTGATATTAGTGGAGCTTGCCATATCAGTTCACGTGGAAACGCTTGCGTTAGTGCACCGTCGACTTATTTTCATAACTATGAAGTAAAAACTTGTAAAAAAATGACAGCTTTTTTGTTGACGCATCTGACATGATGCGTGGTCTAGTGGCTAAGGTACTCAGTTGCTGACCCGCAGGTTGCGGGATCGATTCCCGGATGGGGCGGCTGCATTTTAGATGGAGGCTAAAATGCTATAGGTCCGTGTGCTCATATTTGGGTGCACGTAAAGAACAACAGGTGGTCGAAATTTCCGTAGTCTTCCACTACAGCGTTTTACATAATCATGGGGTTGTTTTGGGACGTTCAACCCCACATATCAATCAATCATCTGACATGATGAATTCCTGTCTCTCTGCACATATACAGTGTTTTTTGTGTTTATGTGCCAGGCTTTTGCATATATTGCATATATCTCAGCAACAAACCAGAGGTTGTGAATTGAGAGCCCTTGTCTCTCATTCTATCACCATCCCGTCTCCAGCACTGTTTGTTCCCGTATATTGTCAAATTTGCCACCATTACCACTTAAATAATAGAAGAAAATTATGGTCAAGGTTTCTTTTTATATTTCTCGCCGAAAGCGTCACTTCTGACATTGCGGATGTCGACGTGTATCTTTCGTTGCTATGTAGGGTTTAACATCCCAAAACTACCGTATGATTATGAGAGACACCGTAATAGAGAGCTCTGGAAATTTTATCACCTCGAGTTCTTTACCGTGATCCCATATTCGAGCGAAGCGTATCTTTCGTATCTGGCCGACATTGGACAATACATCTAATTTTTACTGATTACGAACTATGACGTATACGTAAGACCTATTAGACACCATCAAAGTGTACGAAATCACAGCGATTGCTGAGGATATTTTAAGATGGCGTCGCCCATAGCATTTTCTTTGTTGTGCTTTTTTTTGCTTACGAAGTGTTTAATCGCAGCAGTAGTGGGACTTTTAGACTTTCGGAAGAATAATTTGCTGATCTGGGAAAAACTTTCTTCTTTCTTCAGTGTATTTTTAAGTGTGTACCGCATTGAGCAACCAGGAATACACATGGCAACTTCTGTTTGTCAATCGGGAATGGACCACCTAATGCGGTGCGGGGATATTGTTTATCAATCATGTTTATTTTATTTGGTCACAATAATCTTGGTTTGGTCGTTTGACGCCTTAGATAGTCTTACCATTCAATAAAGTTAAACAGCTACGTTATAAAACGCAAGACGCTCCAAAACTGCTTCGTTAAGTGGCACAAAGAGGCTAGAAAGCGTAACAAAACAAAACCCAGTCTTTCGTTTTGGTCCTCTGATTGCAACTCACGTCAGGTTGTTTCTCGCGATCCTGTTAACGGCCCAAAGGGGAGCCCACTCACGCACCCTCTTTTCCGAGTTCCCAACCTCGGTGGCATAAACCTGTCTGTGGAACACATTTGTCGGCTACAGAGCATTGTTCTGGTGTTAGCACAGTTCTCGCCTCTCCGGACATTGAAAGAAACAGTGGTGACCCCGGAGGAGTGAAAGGAGAGAGAGAGTCGAGGAAACGCATACTTATAATATTTCGTGGATGACAGGAACGATATCGATACCGGCGGCTGTGGAGGTACTGCACTTCCTCAACACTCAAAATACCACGACCCCTGAGCCTCCCAACATCATACTCTGCCTACTTTCGAGTCAACCTGCCAGCCAACTAGCGAGAGCTGAGCTGCTCAACATAGGCATGCTACCAGAGGTGAGTAGCGGTTTTCTGTCAGCCCGTAAAGCAGAACTAGATCTGTTATTTACTATTAGTGCCTCCAGGGCTGAGCGGACACCAGAAGAATGGGAACCTGATTCCAACGTCATTAGGACAGATATTAGACGCGTCTTCCAGTTCTATTGCAAGAACATGCAGCTGCGCCCATCTGTTGATTAACTGCGGTACTTTTTTAAACAACGGTACCTATGTTAGTTGGACAATGTTAAGGCACAAGAAGTTACCCGGAATACCAGGAAGTGGTGAACATATAATCAGTACTTCAATTGTGCTAACAAAGAAAAATACGTTCGATCATTTGATAAAAAAAGGAAGTTGCAATTACATGCTCCACTGCTTTGTTAATGGGCGATATCCTATTCTATACGAATCTGTTATTAGGAGACATAACACACACTTTGTGTGTGGGGAAGGAGGGGGGGGGGGCTCTTGACGTCTTTCCCTTGTAGACTACGTTCCCAAATATAGGATATGAATACTTTTTTTTGTTAAATGCGTTATTCCGTGAAGAATGAATGTGTGCAGGATATTGGTATTAGTCCGGTGAGCTATCTTTTTTTCGAGTTGGAAACGAGCAGTCATAGATTACCATGAATTAACACATCTTACAGTGAACCCTGTTTCTATGTTGCAAGAGCCCACGTGCTTCGCTTACGCAAGAGCTAGATCTTCGCATGGCTCATGCGCAGGCTTACGACAGCTATTTGGCTCCCCGAGATAATGTTCCCGGCTTCAGGTTGGCGGTAATCAATGTCCGGCCCGAATCAAGGGGTCGCATCACGTTACGTTTATCGGATCCAAACGAGTACCCAGACATCGACTTGCGCTTGATGGAGCATCCTCAAGACGTCAGAGTGGCCGCTCAAGGCAAGTTGGTCCGAGCTGTCTGTGATATAGCGTATCTGAACTCATTTCGAAGCTGCCTTAAATGAAAACTACTTGATTTGCTTCAAAATTTCATGCGAAGAAACTGTATTGCTCTAGTTCCAATCTATGCGTAGATTCTCATTACACATGCAGGACGCCAGTAACAAACTTTTTGTGTGACTTGCCTGTTGAAGGGTAAATGAAGTGTTTCTGTCTTTGTCGGAAGCAGTAACATCGTATCGTAAGAAATGTGTTCTAATGAGCCAATGAAATCTCATAACTGCACTCCATGTCAAAAAGTATCTCACGGACAGCATATTCCGTACTATAGCTGCAGAATCTCAATCATAGCTTCAAGTGGTGAAGAGAAATAGGTAAATCAATTAGGAACATTCATAAATTAATAGATTAAAAAGATCTCGAAAGAGCAATTATTCTGTCGCTTAAAATGACCTGTTGTACTTAGCTGAGTCTCGCGATAAATTTGTCGTCCTTTTTACGAGGTGTGAAAGACCAGCAGAAAAACGTCACTCTAGTTGGTCAACTATACATACGCTTTTTGAAGGAGAGAGAAACAGCATGACAGGTGAAAGGCAGCGTGGTTAGCCAGGTTGAATGTGATTTGCTACCCTAGCTGTGATGTAGCTGTGAAGGGGGAAGGATGGCTAAAGAATGAAGAAATAAAAACAACTGATATAATCTCACAAATGGTTGTCACGAGTCAGAACTGCAATAATATCCAGTTGAATCGCTGGCATCGTAGTGAAAGTTACAAAAAAAAAGGCTTATAAGCATTGTTACATATATCCTGGCATCACGTGTGGTTTCAATAACATTCACTTTATTTGAAGTCCAGCGGAAGGAGATTCTAACGACGACTTACTTGGTCAGACTGCCACACACTGCGAATATGAAGTGGCTCATACTATTGGCTACGTGGCACATGGGTGTTGAGTAGACAAGACAGTTCAATCGAAAAGTCTTCCTAGAGAACGTGGCTCACGTATAGCTAAAAGAAACTTACCTGCTCTTCATCGCAGGCACAAGGATCTTCATAGACAAGATACTAAGCACACATGCCATGAGGGAAATTGGCGCGAAGCCATGGGAGGTTACCTTCCCTCCTTGCGCCGATGCGGGACCGCGGTGGAGCTTGGAATACATCGAGTGCCTCTTCCGACACATGGCGAATCCTGGGTGGCACGTTTGCTGTTCTGCACCCATGGGCTCGCACTCGAACGCAGTCGTGGACAAACGCCTTAAGTATGAATATCAGATAAATACGCAAGTAGAGAAGGGCATTCGATTTCATTTAAGCGCAGTGACCGACTGAAGACAACGCGTGAAATACGCCAGCATTAAGCTCGGAAGAAGTCATGCGGATCTCAGCAGCTTTTGCTTATCTTGTCGAGAAGCAGTAATCTATAGGTGTCTTACAGCTATGTCACAGCACAAACACGCCGCGACCCAGTTTTTGTGATCTCGTGCTCAATAATGTTTTCGGTACATCGTCTGCCGGATATTTTGTTACGCATGCACAGGGGCCTACTACTTTAGTAATAATAATAATTGGTGAAGTTTAACATCCCGAAACCAGCATTTGATTATGAGAGACGCTGTAGCGGAGGGCTCCGGTAATTTGGACCACCTGGGGTCCTTTAACCTGCACCCAAATCTGAACACACGGGCCTCAAGCATTTTCGCCTACATCGAAGATGCGGCCGCCATGACCGGGATTCGAATCCACGACTTCCGGGTCAGCAGCCGAGCGCCTCAGCCAATAGACCACCGTGGCGGGTGGGACAAAGCCTTTGCTTGGACATCGCTATGTCATTGAAACAGCTTAGCCCCCCACGTCGGGCCGGCGTGACGTCATCATAGCCGTCATCGGAGTACCAGTACTTTAAGAGCCCGCGTCTGAGATGTCTTGTTCAAGGCATTGATAGGATCGACAAAATGAAATATAACGGTTACTCGCTCAATAAAAAAAGTGGTGTAGTAAACATTATCCTGAGACAAACAGTCTTAAAGGAGCATCATCTTTTTTTTTTTCAGATGTTCACATTGCGCGTCAAGTGTAGGTCCCGAATCTCCAGACCATGCCCGAAAAGCTACAAGCTGTAGCCTCACACGCATATAAGAATTTCAAGCGGCAACCTTTGCATTGACAGTATCAGTATTGTTTTCGAAGCGCCTGTGTCTGTACCTCATGACCTTGAAGATTCTCGTAGTGTTGCACCATGCTGCAGCATATTGGCGCTTACTCAAGCACACTGAGTTGTGTTCTGCGTTGCCAGCTTACGACATCAGGCTCCTCGAGCAGCCGGGCGCCCAGACCACTCAACATTAGCTGCTACCAAGTGTTCACTCTTTCAGCCATGATGAGTATAGTTACAGCATAACTCAGAAAAAGTTTCGCCACAAGGTCAACACATTCAGCACGGTAGCGACAAATGTGAATGTTACACGAGGTAAGGCCGGCCACTATTTTGGATCTGAGGGCGCATAACTTTACATGACGCCGCAGATTAAACAATTATGGCCACTCCAGGGAGTGCAGCTCAATTCCTCGCGGCTGTCGTCTCGAAGAGAACCCTGATGTCTGTCAAAATAGCGCACGCGCGTCAGCTTTCACTTCCACACCCTTATTATCAAAGTTCGCATGATTAAACTTATGATCAAAGTTAGCTTCTGCTTGAGGATCTGTAGACGGAAGGCCTCGCACGGGGGGGCGATGTTTTGCAGAGCAGCGGAGATTTTTTTCATATCTGCTTTGGCTGTGTTCATCCCCAGTACGGTCCTGTTTTTACTTCCACGTAGAACATACAATAGACTTGGCGAGGTTATTGATTTGAACTTTATGCAGGATATGATGGTGACAGCCAAAGTCAGCTAAAAGTGTTCATATAGCAAAAAAAACTGGACCTGTTGGCGGAAAAGAACTGCTGTCTCAAGTAATTCACGGTGCTTGAGATTTGACATTATTACTTCTTCTGGTGTTGAAAAAAGCACACGAGAACTTGCAAAAGAAAGCCCGAAAAAGCAAGCTCGTTTAGCTTAAATAACTGCGCATAGCTCTTACATTCGATATGGTGAGCATAAAAAACAGCCCAAGCAATCAAGTAAAATGTCATCAACGTCATTTTACACGAAAGTTGCACAGTTCTATGGCCTGAAAGTTTCACCATTCGGGTTGACAGGAAATGAGTAAAAAAAGGAGCTAGTGTTGAAAATAGATTTAATGGGTACATTTCGTTGCCGAAATACGCACGACTCACAATTAGGTGACCGTGTCAAGAGAGAAGGAAAATTCATGCTGCATTGTGTCTGTAAAATTGGGCATTTATAGCAGCGTAAAAATTGCTCGAAATAATATGCAGCAGCCGAACGAAAAAACCTGTGACAATGAAGGTCCCGTGAACATTGCAGAAAAAGTTGGATGCATACATAATAAAGACTGTAGACAACAGAAAAGTACATGCTATTCTATATTATGTCAACTATTTCTTGTGTTTTTGTACTTACCTTCTTCAAATTACGTGGGCAGCGTTATCGTTTGGCCACTAATATACAAAACGACGTACACACAGTCCATGAAACTTCTAGAAGTTTTGTAGTGTGCAATGTATCCTCCATATAACCACCCGTCCTTTCAGGGTCAAAGGCATCGCTGGTCTTCGGGTGGCAGATGCCTCCGTGATGCCGGACATTGTCAGCGGCACGACTCAAGCAGCAGCTATGATGATCGGAAGCAAGGCGGCAGCTATGATCATCGAGGACAATAATTCTGATGGGTAACAAGCCCTGGCATAGTTGACAGAGTTTGCATTAAGACTGTCGACCATATGCTTTGGCAGGGATTTGTGGATTTCATGAACCGTGACAATGAAAGATACCGGTGGCAAGGAGTTCTTCACAGCGGAGCGCTTTCACATCAAGCGCCTGCTGTCCAGAAGACCTACGATGCGGCTCCCACGTTGAACCTTGCTGTTCCAACGTGGAAGCCGCCTGCTTCATCCCAAGGGTTAATCTTCAAGACGTGAATAAAGTTAAACTTCAAATTATAGCCGATAGAGTCTACCGTAACAATTTCTGGCAAAAGTTGCGAAAAGCAGAGCGTTTATCGAAGGAGGAGGAATAAACATTTTATTTCAGCGGCCAACTGAGATTTCTGTGGGTGGAGCCCTTATTCCAGGGCCCCACTGGCCCTAGCGGCTTGCTTAACCTTGTCGAAGGTTGCCCGCTGGCTTCCCAGGTCTTGCCGAGTGAGTTGCACCTCAGGCTGGCTCGAAAGAGCGAGCAAGTGAAGCTACACTTATGTAATTTTTATAACGTTTCAAGATTTCTTGGGCTATGACTCTGCACACTGTCCTATTTTTGTTTCTTGTAAGCCCACGTGTTTGGTTGGAAGATGGCCAGCACCCAAAATCCTGACAATTCCTAAATACCTACCAATAACCTTACGTACGTTGTACCTCTGTTCCTAAAGACGTTCCTTAAGGAACCTAACAATATCCCTTATATTTTTCGTCATATAATTGTCAGTTTGCATTATTGTCTAACGAAGATAACGCGTCCTTAAATTTACCCTTGTTTCATTCATAGCCGGGATCTTGTTCTGGCAGACTTAGCCTTCAGGAAGTATGTGAGGGATCATTGGTCAGCAGCCAGCCCGTAAGATTGCACACTACGTGACGCCAACAGGCAAATGAGTGTTCCACATTCACCTCAATGACAACAGATCGTACTTACAAGCTCCCATGTTTAAATGCACAGACATACCCCTCTGCAGGCGTTTGTCCTGTAGTGGACGTAGTCGATGGCAACGATGACGACTATGATGCTGATGACATACTTCATAAAGTGGGCGGGGAGATAGCCGCCATGGTTGCTCAAAGCATCGGATGAGTTAGACAAATTTCGCAGGTTTGGTCCCTGCCCACGGCAAGTTATCTATTGGTCCACTTTTCTTTCCTCGCAACTAGATTACAATTACTTCTAATAACATCCCTGATACCTTCCTTGGCATAATTGTCGGTAAGTTCTCATTATTATTCTCTCTAACAAAGTTTAACAAAATTAACAATATTTTTTTCGCAAAACTTGCGATACCGATAATTGGTTGCTGTTACCTTGACTAATTCTATGTAGGTCGTCTTCTCTTTCTTGAGATTCGCTCATATATATTCCTGTGGCAGAAAAATAAACAGTAGCATGTTCAGAGATCTCTACGTCCACTCTATGCTCGTCTTCGTTCCACACGCTGTGAAACGTTGAAATCATTCTACACCAATTAGCCCAATGCTAAGCCTTAGTACACTTTAACACTATGGAAGCCTTCTTGGTTAGCAACCACACTATTTCTGTACTAGCCTTTATCCAAGAAAAAGCACTAGCGTGACACTTGGGTGCGATTAAGTCAATCAAGTGTATTTGCTGAGAACAGAAGCAAGTAGCGCTAGACACAAGGCAAAACTATAGACAGTCACTGCTTTGTCTGTCAATCTATTATTGACACTCGAATAATTTCTGTTCCACTATTAACCAACAGCTTAGTTAGATGCGCTGATGCACTTAACGAGTACCTAAAATTTTTGAAGAGCTAGGGGTTTCTTATAGTGCCGTCTACATTGGAACACACGAGTTTTTCCATAACAAAATAAGTTCACTTGCCATTGCTGTCATTATAACTACAACACCGCCACTATTAGCTCGTATCAGCGCAACGCCGCAGTTGCGAAGTCACTATGGTGAGTGTTGGGTATACGGTCATATTTCGGCATGGCTATGGCAACCTTTTGAGAGGACTATGGCAGAGATTAAATAAGCTAGAAGCATTTTTTTGTGTGTGTGTGTTCAAAATGATTCGTGGGGATATGAGAAAGTGCTTACTCGAGAAACTTCCGCGAGGACGCCCACCAGGCGATCTTCTGCTGAAGTGGCACATGGTGTGTTGTGAAGGAAAAGCTCCTGGGGAAAAGGTCCTGAATGAACTTAATAATCCCTCGAATCACAACGTACACACTCAGACGCAAGTGGTGTTTTGCTGGTTGATGGGTCTAGTGGCCAAAAGAGAGCATGATAAAGAAACACGATAAAGCATGATAAAGGAGCATGATAAAAGAGCTTGTATATATGTTAAAAACTACGCACACAAACACTGACATGAGAGGAGTCAAGACACCAAGGCCGAATGCAATACTGCCCAACGAAAAACTTTTGTACGTCCCCGTCTTTACTTATCTCTTATTTGCTGCTTAAGACTGCAGCCAGCCACATCAGTGAATGCACGGCTTTATTTTATGGCTCCACAAGCGAGCCACATTCTAACTACAATGGCAAAGGTATGACTTGCTTGCTTTAAATGCATACAACCGCAACAAATCTCACACAAATCTTGAATATATGATTTATGTAAGAAGGAATGATGACGGTTGCCCAGTAATTAAACAATTACTCATAAGGATTCATCACTATACCCCAATAAACAAAGTCAATCTCTTTCCTGGAATATAATATTCAATATCATGAAAACTGCTAGGCAATCTTCCCCTTCCCAGACAGTTTGTCATAATTTGTGCGGAAAAAGTGCTAAATAAAAATTCGTCAAAAATGAAAAAGGCCAACCTTAAAGGCTCCTTTTCGTTAGTCACAACATCAGAACTATTTCACTAGAGACATGGAAATCATAGGGGATGTTATTTCTATTGACTATTATGTAAATCTTGAAAAACTGGACGAAAAGAACTTGCACCTGGGAGGAATCGAACGCGCGGCCTTCAAAAAATGCGTCCGATGTACTATCAAACGAAATACAGCGGAAATCATGCTCTCATTCACTTTATGCAATAGATATATGCATACAAACCTGGGAGCGTTAGTCAGCATCACTGATAGCTACGACGCAGCTGTGGAAAACTTCTTGCCGGCTGGCAAAACGAAGCACGCGTGATGTTTACGAACTGGAAGCAGGCCAATAATCCCTCGTATACTAGCATAGGTCTACAAAACGAGACTCTTGCTACGAACGAAAGTAGAAATATCTGGGTTCGTTTTTCTACGTTAAGCACAACGTGGAGTAGAACAAAATTAGACTCGCACTAACAGCTACACGTAAGAGCCGCAAATTTAGAGAAAGATTTCATATCTAGGTTCGGAGATTGCTGTTAGCGTATGTACACAACCCTGTAGAAAATCTCATTCCGACATAAGAAAAACGCGTTGAATGTAGACACTGCACGAGAATATACAGTTTACAGCATAATCGACTACGACCACAGTATGTTACCTCCGCTGTGCAGCTGCGTCAGTAAACAGGCTGAAAGTAACAGTCAATTTTGAAGTATGGTAAGAGACCAGTACAAAGCAAACAGGCAAATTAACGTATTTTAAGAAGTACCACGCACACTTCAGTGACAAACTAGCTACCGCGTGGCGCACGCGGATGCAAGACAACGAGCGGCACCCACAAACCGAAATGCTATCAACAAAATGCACGCGCCCAACATGTCCGCGGCAACCGAAAAGCCCAAGTTTACGACTACGGGATTATCAGAGCAACGAGTAAGACGTCAAGTCACTATACGGTGCATAGTGAGCACCTCGACACCTTTGGACAATATAACAATTCACAGAACGACGGCTGCCACTAACAAAGCTTGAAGTAAGGCGGGCCTTTGCTCACTGTTGCACTCACGGAAATACAAGAGTCATGCTTACTCAATGCAATGCCAAGAGCACGACCACCTTGAAGACTCCGTCGGCGATAATGCGGAAAATACTCAGGAGTGGCATGGGATGTATCAGCACGTATTTGTACTGCGTCAGCGCTCCTGGAACGAAAGCAAAACTTGTTAGGAGATCAGTACGCGTAAAAAATATAAATTCAGCCTCACGAATAACGCCTGAGCGCGAAGCGACAGTTGATTTGCGCACTTATCTAGCAGCCAAGTGCCAGCTGCAAATTGAAGAGGGCAAGCGGTCATTACTACCAAGGAATCACGTAAACCGTGGAAAAAATCCTAGCTAGAATGGGTGAGTGAACGAACGCGAGTAAACTTCAAGCACCTGGACGCCGCTTTACGAACAGCGAAAACCACGTTACGCGCCGGCAACGATACTGGCACGAATTGATGGCTGCAGTTGAACCACGGGCATTCAGGGTCGGGTCCACCTCCCGTTGACACCGGCCTAACTAAGCTACTTTTGCTAACCGCTAAAGCCTGCTTTGTGCTTCAGGGAGATAGACCCGTGGTGGCACTTTTGAAAGAACCTGGTCGCTAAAGTTGCACGAAACCTTAAACTTCGGTTGTACTGTGAATCTATAGCGCGTGATGTGTGGCGAACAACGCCCGATCACCTAGCCGCTTGTCATGCTTGGGGGCTCACCAGTTTGATGCCGAAGACGAAGCTCCCAGTGGTCCTCCATCGTCAGGCGACGTTGTTAGTGGTGCGCAAATTCATAAGTCCCGGTAAAGTCAACAGGTAAAGTCCACACACACGCGCAAAAAAACTAAAAGGTTGAAACACGACTCGTAGGTGTTACGACTATCGCACGCTCCGTGCCTAAAGCAAGCCATCCCACATGGCGCCGACGAACTGCAGTCCACAGAATACGCAGCGCGACAAGCAGCGAATGAAGAACAAAGGGGGGCAGCCCCCGTGTAACATTTTTTAACGGATATTCTCTGATATTCGCGCATGCACTGCTGCAGCCGAATCTCGTGGCGCCATTACGTCATGGAATCGTTCTTTGCCGTCGTATCGGTGATGAGCTGCGCGCGGCCTACTGCGGAGAAAAGAAATCAAAGAAAAAAATGTACAAAAATCGGCAGATACCACGTACAGTGGGAATCAAAGGTATGAGAAGCACGAATATGAAAGGTTGATATGACACTTTAAACTAAGCACAACGTTACGAGGTGGAGGTAAATGATGCCGTACATGACTTCCGTGTTATGATTCTCATGTTTGGATGTTTCGTCTGCCTTCGTCATCTACTCACGTCACGTGATACCAAATTTAGTATATGTGGAGCTAGCAAAACGGCCACGAGCACGCCAAGAGCGTGGTATGTTGCCATTTCCTTACATGACAAGCGTGTCTGGATTATCATGTTTGCACCAGTCATATATTTCGTCATCCATTGACGTCACGTAACACCAATATTGGTATATGTGGAGCTAGCCAAACGGCCACGACCGCATCGTGAAAGGCCAAATATACTCCTATGTAGCGCTGACGCGCGCGCACGCGGGGCACAGTGACGCCACGTTAGCAAAACGCGAGTACTCTATAGTCTGACGCCAGCCGCGACCAGCGTCGGCAAGCGCGGCCCGACGGCAACCGACGCGAAATTCATGCCGATGCGTTACCCAGACAACACTGCGTCTCCCTCTTACGTGACCGAGGAATGCCGGACGCGCTGAAACACCGCATGCGTCGAAGCAACGCAATGCGGCCCGCGCCTGCGAGTATATGGCAGGACTGTAGCTTGGCGTGGCAACGCCGGCATGACGCGACGAAATGAAAGCCGGTGAGCACGCGCACCGCGTCACGTCGAAATGTATTGCCGCCTTGACTGTGGCATCTAATCATGTTCTCACATGACACGCACTCCACGATTGTCATGTTTGTACCAGTCACATACATTCGTCATCCATTGACGTCACGTAATACTAAATTTGGCATATGCGAAGCTAGCGAGACGGCCGCGAGCGCATCATGAGTGTAGCATGTAGTCATGTTGTTACATGACACGCATGTCGTGATTATGTCTGGATGTGTCATTTATCTATGTCGTCCTTTCGCGCCGCGTAATACCGCGTTTGTAAAATGTGAAGCTACCGAAACGGCCGCGAGCGCATCATGAGCGTAGCATGTCGTCATGTTGTTACATGACATGCATCTCATGTTTATCATGTTTGCGCCAGTATCATACCTTCGTCACCCATTCACGTCCCGTAATGCTAAATTTGATATAAGAGAGTTTAGCGAAACGGTTGCCAGGGAATCATGAGCGTGGCATGTAGGAATGTTGTTACATGACACGCATGTAATTATTATCATGTTTGCACCAGTCACATACCTTAGTCATCCATTCAGGTACCGTAATACCAAATTCGGTATATGGGACGCTAGCGAAACGGCCGCGAGCGCATCATGAGTGAAGCATGTAGTGATGTTGTTACATGACACGCATGTCGTGATTTTCATGTTAGGGTCTGTGAATTGTGTTGTCATACCATACAATACCATGCCATGCCATACCAGTTTTGCAACATGTCATGTGAACGAAGCCATCGCGAGAGCTGCAGGACCATGAAATGTAAATCATGACATTCATGACTTACATATCATGATTTTCATGTCATGACTAGTCAAATATGTTCTTCATACACTCATGTTACGCCATACCAAGTTTGGTATCGATACCACTATAAATGCGGCCAGGAGAGCTAAAAGTCGTAGGCGGCTAGATAGATAGATAGATAGATAGATAGATAGATAGATAGATAGATAGATAGATAGATAGATAGATAGATAGATAGATTGATAGATGGATAGATAGATAGATACGCTCAAAGTCACCGAAAATCCCTAACAAATGCTTCGCATTTAAAAGAAATTGCCGAATAAGGCCCTCACGGCGCATGATCTTCGGGCTGAAAAAAAAAATCGAAGCGCCTAAACAGCAGAGCTAAAGCAGTTGGATCGCTTGCGTGCGGTCGCCTTTTCACGTACACCCTGGGCTCTTAAAATTCAGCCCTATAACTGATATGGCTTGCAGTTATGTTGAGACCGTGAGCAAATAATGAAGCTAACTATATTTGTAATCATTCCTTTACCTTTTACCGTGCCATCATTTAATCTTTTTTTTCTTTCTGTTACAATAAGATACCACGTATACGTTCAGTTTCTTTTACTCATAGCTCAAGTTCACCGTTTTGGTACATGGCTACCGCGTTCTGCTGATGCCCAAAGGTAACGGGTTTTATCCGGGCAGTGACGGTTGCATTGAGATGCCTGAGTACGGTAAAAACTGAATTTCTGGAGCAGTAAGTACGGCGTGCCTCTCCGTCATTTCGGGTTTCAGCTCGTGAAATGAAAGATAGGGATATAGTGAAGCTCGGGCATGAGTGCCTGTGGGACTTAGTAGACGAGAAGAACGAAGGGAGATAAAGAACAACCGGCCTAGAGCAACGGCTGTTCTCCGAGTCCCATTCATTACAATGGCGTAGTAAACGAAGAAAAAGTCTTACGTCCTGGCTTCGTCGTCCAGGACACCCACCAACGCGCGACCATCATAAGCGCATCTTGAGGACGGCGTGCACGCCTCCTTGGCAGCTGTTCACATGCCGCCACTGTCCCCACCATTCGGGTACGGCGTCAAAGATCCTTGGCAGCTCCAGTACACAACTTACGAGGAACATGGTCCACGGGTCCTACGCCATGGTTCCTGCCGTGAGCACTGGAACAACCACGTACTGGGCGAACCCCACCCATGGTGCATGGGGCACCTCAACTGACAGCAGTGCTGAGTTCTGCGGTGCCCTCACACAATTGTCCTACCAGCTCGTCCACTTGGCGCCGTTGAGCTCCGGATTCTGTCTGCCCTGTCACCATATAACGCTCTCTCAGAAGTGCCAGAGCACCTGCACATGCACGACATCGAGCCGCCCAATACCCAACGCGACCTCTTCTTATGGTACAAGTCCGCGTCGATGGAATCACTGAGCTCACGGCAGTTGTACAAACAGGAGCTCCACGTACTGCTCTACATAGAGGTCATGCCCCGGTCACCCTCCAGCCTTGGTCCGATGCACCCTTGTGTGGCCTCGGCGGGGGCGTGTTGCCTGTCGGTGCACTGGATCTTCAGATACACACCGAAGCCGGGAGCAAGTTTCTCGTCGCTATTCCTGTCCTCGAGGACTTGCACGTGGACATAGAAGTGGGAGCTGATTACCTCTTGTAGGGTGAACCTTAGCTCACCATATATAGATGGTGGCCGAGTGAAGCTCCGCTGCTTGACACCGAGCATTCTCTCGTATTTGAAATCCCTAGTTGAACAACCGCAGTCACAGGCGTCCAGCAACGAGATCCCCCTCAGTGACCAGCTGCATGGAGACCTGCCTATCTCATTTGCCGAGTGTGCGATTGCTTCTCTCGATAAATCAATGGCTTTGGACGACACACCCTGCAAGGAGGCACATCTTCAACTACCACGCTGGCACCAGGAAGCCGAGCATGGTGACTGCGTGGGAGCTCCAGGAGGCCAAGCATGAGGCGCAAAATCTGCCCCATACATACATGCAGTGAATATTATAGAGAGAGCGGGTGCAGCGATGAACTATATCCCCCCCCCCCCCCCCCCCCGATAAGGAACCCTGCGCACGCCTATGTGAACTGCCAACTGCATCCACCCATCTGGTTAAGGCAGTTCATGCTCGTGCACCTCGCCCCACTCACGTGTTTGAGCATTGCGTCGTTTTTATTTATTTATTATATCCTCAAAGGTTCCGTATGAAACTACATGATATGTGGGCGAGACATGAAAAAAACATGTAGGGCACGTGGCGGGGCAAATGTCTGGATATATGACGTCTTCAATAAAACGGTCTGATGAATGGCGCTGTCGTACGGGAAAGATCCATCTGCTAGAAGTGATGCAGTATACTGAACCACTTCCCCTTTTGCCAAAACGGGCGGCCTCTTATGGTTGATTTTAGCACAAAATAAACACGAGAGACGGACGTTTGCAACTGTACAGCAAGTGTATGCTGGGAGTGCTTTCAGCTCGCTCTTCCTGTACCTGGTAAGGCTCGTCATAAATAAGTAAGCTATAGTGCAAGACCCAAGTTTTCCTAATTGCATCCTTAAGCACATGCACGGATGAAAAAACCCCCACTCAACCCCTCGCCTAGAGAGCTTTCCTTCTAATACGTTCCTTGCACTTACGGCAGCGTGCGATGTGTATGAGGCCGATAGTTCGGATCCACTTTATCCGCTTCGCTCCTAGTCGCTATTCACCTACTGGTACCATGTATACTTTGAACACCAAGATAGTGTTACAGTGTCAATTATATGGTGGTTTTGGGACAATAAACCCCACATGTCAATCAGTGTTACAGTTGTGGTTGGCAACACGCCGCCAAAACAAAGCAAGGAGTCCCTGAAACTTGTCAGTACAAGGAAGAGAGCAAGTACTCATCATGTGTGGAGCACTTGATTGTCTTCAGCTATCCTATGATGTTATCATATGCTGCCGTCATCGTCCCATGGCGCTTATCTTCATGCAGACAAAAGGATATATAGCCAACGCCTCTGCTACAAAGATGCTTGGCGCGTCAGTCACACAACTCCTGCTTTTCCGTTTCCCTTTTAAATAGTTTCCAATGAAAGTAGCGCTCCTTGAGGTAGCCACTTGCAAACTACATGCACGCATGCGCGCTCCACCATCCCCGACACCGCAACACCCCCGCCCCTTTCAAGGCGTTGATGGATAGATGGATGCTATAGCGTCCCCTTTATAACGGGTGGAGACAAGTGGGCCACCAGGCTCGACAAATAAAAAACAACGTTTTCCTAATTGTGAAATTGCTCTAACGCACTATATACTTCCATAAAATCTATCTTACTCTATAAAAGAAACGCAAATTGACTGCCCAACTCTGTGCCCTTTACGTAAGAATGTTCTTATTTTTCTCAAAACTTATTTGGGTACATTTATCCTAGTTTTCTACCAGCAATACTCTAATAATCTGTTACTTATTCCCATAAGGGGCGCTTTCTGCTTTACATTGTCATCCGTAAAACTCAAACTCGCACCCAAGCGTACACCTTGATGTATATCTCCACATTCAACCACAATATGCTCTGTCGTTTTCTTATCTTACTTATGCATTGTCCTTCTTTGCTAAATCTTGCTTTATAACCGCGTGTTATATAAGGCAACCCCATCTCGCTGCAAACAATAAAACGCTTCCCCGTGAATTATTAAGAATTGCCTCCTTGCTCATCTCATTTTTGCCCTTTTGATAGTTATTCAGTGTTTTTTTTATCATCGGGATCATCCAGTAAATTCCCTTCACTCCCCTGACTTTTCCTTTAACGCTTTTTGTTGCCATACCCCTCACACTGCCAGCCGTATATTCAATATATCCTCCCAGTTCTCTTTGTCCACTGTGTGTCAGCGCTTTCCCTATACAAATAACGGAACACTTTCTCTGCCTTTCCATTCTCTATCATATTCGTAGCCCCGTTTGGAACCTTATTTTGCCCCGAATTTCGCCTCAAAACTTGTCCATCCCTTATCGCCCTTTACATCTTCAATTGCCGTCTTTCCGTGAGCGCCCAACGCAAAAGCGTCCCGCTGTCTTTTGATCTAAATCTATTCCTGATTGCACTTCTGACCTCATGCACACCACTGAACTCCCAAAAGTAAGCACGGAACCATTACACATTTGCACAATCCTCGAAGCCCCTCGTACCTATTGTATCGCCCCAACGCTCTGTACTTCACTATTGCAGCATTCCTCTTTGCTTTGTCTGCCGATGTTCTTTCCTATACCTCTACACATCTATCACCCTCATTTATCTATACAAAGACGTACTTGTAATCGTTTACCCTCGGTATTTATTTCTTGCTTGTGTTGACACCGCTTGATCGTTGGGCGGCGTAGAGCGGAGCGCCAAAATGGCGCATAACAGGGTAAAAGTTGGCGCCATCTCTCGACAAGGGACCACAACTCAACGCAGGACGGCTGCAATGGTTTAGCGAGTAAAGTAGCAGGCATCTTTCTAGACGAGGCGTCATATAGAGTATTGTACAGCATTGGTGACTGGACAGGGAAGTGAGGGTGAAAAGAAAGAAAACCAGGAAGGTATAGCATAAGCACAGCACAGCCTTGCATGTCATTATGCATAAAAGGCGGAGAGATAAGAATAAATATTGGAGTTTAACGTCCCAAAACTGCGATTTATTCCTGAGAGACACCGCAGTGGAGGGCTCCGAAAACTTTGACCATCTGGTGTTCTTTAACGTGCACCTAAATCTAAGCACACGGGCCTCAAGCATTTTCGTCTCCATCGCGGCCGCCATTCGATCCCGCGACCTGCGGGTCAGCACGTATAGCACCATAACCATACTAGACAACCAAAAGATAGAGCTGCGTAAGTATGCTCTTTTAAAGGGGCGAGGCAGGGAAGCAAAGTCGAGAAATAAATCAAAGTGGGGGGAGAGGGTAAAGAATAGCATATCAATCTGCAGGTCAGCATTCCCTAAATATCAGTCCCACAGGACTCCAGTAAAGTTGTCATGTCATGTCGTTTTACAACACCGAAAAAAGCTTACAGGTAGTGTTAGATTTTTTGAAGTAATGGTGCGCAATCTCGAAATAATTTGCGAGATTGTTTGACGTTCGTGGAAGGCTAAGTAGACAGGAGCTCGTCAAAGTACAAAGGTAAAAAAAATGGGCTCGTCCGGGATTTGAACCCGGGACCTCTCGCACCCGAAGCGAGAATCATACCTCTAGATTAACGAGCCGACATCAATTTTGGCAAATGCGTATCCGTTCTTTTTTATCATGCTACTACCGGTGTGAACTACCAGAACATGAATATAATGGGTAGTGTTGAAATGTTCCGGGGCCTACACTCAGCTCGCTACGCTAGAAAAGAGCACTTCATATAAATTAAACAAACATGTTGTGGCTGTGCGTAGGTTGCAATCTTTGACAGTCATGGATTTTGCTTGGCACGACAGGTGTCGAAGTGTCCTCTCATGGCGTGGGGTCCACGGCTCGTCTTGTCATGCCTCGGGCCAAATGGCCCGCCCGTTCATTCCCCTCCACTTCTACGTGCGCCTGGCACTAGCGCTGTCGTTCGATGCCTCTTGTTTGTGGGTCACAGCTTGCTCCATTTCAGTGAAAAATATATCCATACAGCACAACTCGGGAGGTTTGATGAATAGCCATACTGCGTGTTTTTTATGACGTGTTTTGTTATTAGTTGTTAAACACTAAAAACAATTAGGTACCTGCAGAGACTAGGCGAAAGAACGGCTACGACTATTACCGTTAGCACAGAAGCTCTGGTCCGCCTATTGTTAGAGCCATGTGCGGTGATTGCCTCATCTGTTTCTTAAGCAGGGACCTCCGGTTCGCCGCCGAACATCCGGTTAGTTTTTATTTCAAAATAAATTGCTAAAATTATTTAATCTGTACTACATGGTTTCGGGCCAAAATATTTGTTATCAATATTTATTTATTCGTATGATATGTTAGATACGATAATAAAACACACGTTTACTCATGGTGTAGACCAATGAGCTCGCAGAACAGTTAATGAAAATAATCAAACGTATTCACTGCAAGAGCAAGAACAGCGGGGACCATTGCAGCCTTTGGAAAAGAAGACCTTTACGACACGCGTGGCCTTTGTGCTGCATTTCAGCAGCGTTCAGGGGTAGCAAAAAAAAAGCACCGAGGCGGCCTTAACGTGCTCACAGACTTTCTCAGCTAGAATAATGTCCGAGGCACGTGCCAGCGAGCACCAGTATTTAAACACTCTCTTTTTCTATTGTACAGGAAGAGCATGTCTTACTAAAAGCAAACAACTGCCCTTTCTTGAAAAAAATCTCCACAGTGTTGCCAAATCCTCTCTAAGCAGGATAAAAGAAGAAAACAGATTCCAAAGAAATGGAGTCTATTACCCACACGTGACGATGCTTCAGCTGTCACTCTTCATTGAAGAAACGAGAACCTGCCGAGCACGTCCAAGACCAAGGTAAAGGAGCACCGAGTGAATGTGCGAAATGGAAGAGCATAGGATGCGCAACGAACACGTGCGAACACATGACGCAAGAAGGGAGCCTCTCGGTAACACTGATTAGATGGATTTAGCCAAGTTGCCCTGCTTTCCATGCAGTTCAAAGCAAAAGAGCATCAATACGCCACTACATGGCCCAATATGAAATGATTCGTCTGTCACGTATAAGAAAAAGATGTAAATGGGTCGATTGATTCCACTGCAGTCGTATATGGTAGCGAAATACAAGAATGGCAAAACAATGCACCAAACATTACGCTTGTGCAACTTAACAATATGGGTCTTTAACAGTATGTAAGTCGCTAGAAACACCATATTTTCTGTATGGCAGCCAAAAAGCGTAAAATTTGGAGATGCGACATTATCTGGAAGCTTTGAGATTGTCATTAGAACATCACCGTACAATAACACTGATGTACACCGACGTGAGGATGTTTCACACCATTTCACGGACCCTGGGGTGGATCCGGAAAATGCTGGCATGACCAGTGGGGGCAAGGTCTGTCGCCCAGTTTTAATCCGCCATTGCTCACAGCGCAGTGATGAGCGCCAACACAGAAGGGAGTCCCTAAACGGAATGAAGGCAGACGGGCAGGCCACATAGATGGGCTGTGCTGCATGACGTATTCCTAGGAAGGCAAGGAAGAGGCAGGAACCCGAAGACGATCGTTGTAGACGAATTGATGGCATGGCTATAGGTTTTCACCGATAATCAACCAGATGAAGCGAAGGCCGAAAAGCCGTAAGGACGCCAAGAATTCTTGTTGAGGTGTTCTGGATGCACAATGCTCGAATGGTAAAGCAAGATCACGGGGAACGCAATATTTGAGACAATGTCGAGTTTTTGGTTGCCTAGAGTTCCAGATTCCCAGGAATGGGTGAAAGGGCCTTTTTTTTTTCAAGTGGTAGAGACGCGGACGTTATATGCGGAACTTGCGGGTTCGAACACCACAGACAAAAAGGAACATTATGCGTACTGTGATTCTCATCTTTCTTAATGAAGTAGAAAATAAACGAGCAGTTGTCACTGTTACTCGGCGACGGCTACCGCTATTCATTTGATATTTTCAACTAAAGATAAAGACTACAATGTCTTCTATGCTTTCCTCGGGCTGATTGTTCAAGTTATTTTGTTGCCTGTAACAAAAAAATGAACCTATGAAAACAATTCCCCTTTTGTTCATTCGAAGCGGGAAGCTCGCCACATGGTAGAGTTATCAGCCTAGGTAAGCATACGGGGTTTTAGTAGTAATCAGCAATCTTGAGCCAAAGTCGCGTGCCATCCTCTGTGAAAATGTTCCACACGTCACCTTGCCATCAAGTGGCGCTGGCTAACACTTCTAGGAATTACATGGAAAGGCACCCAAGTTGACGGGGACACTCATGCAACTTCGAATGGTAGAGAGTTAGACGTGTACTTTGAGTGTCCTGAGGTCAAATGAAATGGGTGCTATGTCGTCCACTTTATTTCCTTTTAATTAAAAATTCATTCTGCGGTAGAGCAAATAACTTCGCCTATGCTTTCGTTGGTTTAGTTGTCTGTTCATTCATTCAGTAAGGTACATATAAAACAAGCTCACAGCGAACACTACTGAAAGCGCTATGTCTTTGGCAAGGGTAACTATTTTCAGCCTTTTGAAATTCTCTCAACTTGCACAACTTCACAGTTTAAATTAAGTTCTGCGTCAGAGTCCATGTGCTATAAGCATGTCTCCAGGTGCAGCAGTGTGCTCAACTTGGACGACATAGTTCTGTGGTTAAACTGCCAATTTCGCATGAGATATTGCAACCAAGAAACACTAAGTGCAATCATAGTGGCGAGCGCATGCAGTCTTTGGAATCTAATCTACGGGCAAAAAGCATGAGTTAGCGTGTGACTTGATCACATGTACACCACAGTATATTTGCTGGAGCAGCGAAAAGTACGACAAGTTCGTGCAAATGTAGAAAAACGGTCAGTAAAATGTGGAGACTTGGTCTGCTAATGAATTCATTGGATCTCATCTCTACATAATATAATTCTTCAAAATAGTTTCTTGGGCATAGATTAGCCACTGTCAACGCAATTACCACATTGCAAGGGCTCCGAGAAAGTGAGGTGACGTGAATGAAAGGAGGTGTTGCATATGATAAATGGTGGGAGTGTCGTTGAATCTGGCATATTCGTCAGAGATTAATCAGTTATTATGCGATCCTGGTCAGCTTGTTCCTAAAGCTTGTCTGAAACATCAGCTTCAATGTTTTAAAGACGATAGTCTTTCTTGGGGATCTTCGACGCAAGAATTTTGGTCTGCCTGCCTGCCTGCCTGCCTGCCTGCCTGCCTGCCTGCCTGCCTGCCTGGGTTTAGAAAAAGTTTTTAACGATTTAGAGTATGGGGTACTCTACTATGGGAAAGCTAATAGTCATCCCGTGGACCTCGGTCTGGATGTACATTTGTCTGTTTGTCCACTCTTAACGGCATCGGCTACTTGAAACGGCCGACCCCATCCGCAGCACCCACCTATGTCGCTCAAGGTTGAGCGGTCATGCTTGTGTAATTGTCAATTAAAAAGCAATCATTGCGCATGTCTGGGACACCATAACAACACGTATATATTCTGTATGTGCTTCTCTTACTAGAAAAGGCATACATAACTAATTTTAAGGACCATAGCGCTTATCACGCAGCGCTGACCATGCAACGCTAGCATGGAAAGGCAAGTGTTTCCAACGCTTTGCTAAAACGAAATGGTGGTGGCACCTACCCGTTACCTTGCGTTTTACAACTTATCACCTCTGAGATGGGCGCGCACACCCGTCTCAAAGCCACGCGCTTTGTTTTCTAAGACAACTGCCAGATGGCGCTTATGTCTCACGTGTGACGTGACTTGATGCGTTCGTTCGCCTTCGCTGCAAACTCGAGGCACTCTAAAGCAGCGCCTCCAGAATACCATTCACCAATTTTCTTGCGCAGAACATCAAATAAATGTCTTGTTCACTCTCTCCACACGCAAGATCGTCTTTCGACGACATTTGCAGATTACATGCAGATATGGGGCCATTTTAGGGGCGAAGCTTCCTATAACGGCACCCGTTCATCCGCCGTAGTATGTAATAAGTATATTACTTTGACCTCCAAGGTGGTGCCGGTGAGAGACTTCTTATGTGCGTTGTTGAACAATAAAAAATACTGCTCAATGTACATGTCAATGGCTGCTAATGGGGAACGAGGGACAGGAGCATTCGGCTTTTAGTTAACGCGGAGGCTGCGATCACCATTAGCAGTCATTGGCATGTACATTGAGCACTATCTCACAAGAAGGGGCTGCTACGTTATACTCGCTGGGTGTAACCTCCTTAGCTTTAGAAAGGTTTAGCGAGCGTTGAGCCGCAGTGCCATGATTACAATGAACTTGTATATATCATGAATGAACTCGAGAAGGTTAAAAATGGGAAGAAGATACGAAGCGCAAGCCGTAAGAAAGTAAAAGCCGAATTCCCCGCCTCTCATTTCCCATTAGCAGCCATTGGCATGTACATTGAGCACTATCTGACTGAAAAAGTTTGCTACTTCATACTCGCTGGGCGTAACCTCCTTGGTTTTCGAAAGGTTTAGCGAGCGTTCGGCCGCAGTGCCATGAATACAGTGAACTAGTGTATACCTTGAACTCGAGGTGGTTAAAGGTGGGAAGTGGACCCGAAGCGCAAGCCGTAAGTAAGTGTGCGTGTGCCACCTCTCGTTTAGTCCTTGGAATGTCCGCTGGATGGCGGTTCTTCTATATGGGGAATATATGATGAAAAGATGCGAGATGGTGGTACTTGGAGTGTTGAATAGATGGACGAGCGGACACATAGATGCATGGATGGACGCATGAACGGACGCAGGGGCGGCTGCATGGACGAACGCAGGGACGGATGCACGAACAGACGCACGCACGGACGGGCTGATGGACGCATGTACGGTCACACTGACGGACGCATGGACGGACGGAAGCAAGAACGAACGGACGGACGAATTCTTCGCCCCACTTTCCATCATTCACTCCGTGGATACGCTGCCATTTTGTCCCCACCATTTCGTGGGCATTCACTCTGCGATCAGTTACGGCAGCCGACTCGAGGAGCCTTTTTTTTTTTTGCTAGGGAATCGCACTAGTACCATGTACCCTTGCCTAACGAAGCCATTTAGACATTTTTATTCCTACGTGCCGATCACGTTGAGGAATATTTCACCAGACTCACATTATCTCAAGGGCACAGCGGGTGGACATACATGGGACAGCGGGCGCAGATATGCAAGCACATGGATGTCCTTCTCGTTGAAAACGCACATGCTTTCGACATTTATTTATTAGGATTAGGCACCCCCACCCTTCGCCCTCTGGAGGGGAGAACTGCGCACGCCAATAGGTAGGTTGATCAAACTTCACGGTGTGAAAGTGGCACCGAGAATGTTTCGAAATAGGCGCAATAAAAGTCAAACTAAAATGTACATATGAATAGGGAGGCGTCCTGCGTGTGTCTTTTTGTACGTCGTTTTTGCGTCTACTATTTTGAACCATCTGTGTGAATTTGCGTCATATGACGCAATTTTCACAGTTCTTCCTCTGATGAGAGCCAACACAATCTTAAGAGAACAGATTTCACCCGGCCTGACATGGTTATTTCCAGCAAATATGCACAGCAGTCGTATTGAAAACTGTTCTCATTCGAATTCGTCAGTTTCGTACAGATGCGGCCACTCTTTCAAAGAGAACACTTGCATGCAAAGTATGTGTAGATTTCATTTTCTTGCATAAAAACAAGGGTTTAGATTCGCATAAGGCTACTGGTGTTTGACAGCTCACCTTTCCGATAAATAGTAAATCACAAGTTCAACGCTTTCCCATCCACTTGCAGGTAGGGGCCAGCAATAAGAAAGGATTCGAGTGTTTTAACAGTGACCGAGTCTGTACATGCATTACACGAAGTGTATGACTTGTACGTACGAGAAGTACCATGCAGGAGGCAACACATTGGAATCCGGAGGGATGCCAAATCTACTTTCGCCAGGAATGCAAATAGACAAGCTGGAACCGCACAGGAATAGTTCGTTAGTTCGGACAGTTCACGTGGCAAGACGTTTGCTTTGCAACTTAGGCGAGCCAATGTAGAGCGTCATCGGGCGAGGTGTCATGTACAATAGTGTAGGTGGCCTGCGCCATTAGGCATAGCCGTCGTGCAAGACGCGGTGTTCTTCATACGCCTCATTCACTCGAGGGAATGAAATGATGAAGAACACCGAATCATGCGACCTTATACAGATGGAGTGCCCATTAAAAGATTGAATAGCACACTGAAGGCACGATATGAATGACGTCTTAGTGCTGCAAAGGCCACGTTAAAGAGGACACGTATGCCCCGTCTTTACAGTCTTGCAACGTCATTTAGAGGAAAGATCCAAGTAGCCTAAAAATCTCAAAGCGCAATATAGACTTACTCTAAACAGCGCTGCAGATATCTGAATAAAGTCAGAGAATCTGACCAAGGTAGAGGCGCATGTGCGCCTACGTGAGAAAAACAAGTAATAGTTGAAACGGCTTTGGTACGCAAACGGAAAAAAAAGTGAAATTTATTACAACCTTCCGTAGGAAACTACTACATTGATCATAGTTATTCCCCAACATTAAAAGGGAGAATGGAAGGTACAAAACTAAAAGCGAAGAATTCAGCACAGGTCTTGTGCCTTTTGCACGTTGGCAACATCAGGTAATGCTACGTTTCCAATCGCAATGGTAAAAAAAAGAGGGAAAGACAACTAGGTTTAATTAGAGATTTCTTTGGGGATTTACATGCTAATATCAAATGTAGAGAACATAAAACACGCCTTAGCGAAAGGCTAGGGAAAGTTCAGCCTTAAACGATATTCTAAAATATATAATTTGACCACGAGATCTTGGAAGAACATTTAGCATTGACAAATTTACGTAAACGAAAAGAAACGTTACAGACTAGCACACAAGTAAATACGAGTGAAATAAATATAGAAATCATATTTAAATCATTGATTGAGGCATGCCCATGATGTTCTTGATGAAGCCGATGCAAACTCCGAAATGTTAACAGGGTGACTCCGGGTGCCATGCACTCTAAAAAAAGAGCGAATAAAAGGGTGTCTTTTTGTCCCTCAACAATAATCGTCATATATAATGCGTTCCATCCTTGCGCTATCGCCCTGCGCCCGGTACATTCCGGTCACGATTGACATGCCCATTATCAGGGTTACATTGCATTCTCGATAGGAAAGTGGCCAGCGCCGAGTTTTCAAGAAACGAAGTGCACGTAAGCCTGATGACGATTATTGTTGTGGGACAAAAAGACACATTTTTTACTCGATATTTTTTAGACTGTGGTGCAATCAATACAAGTGGGCCACGACCGAAGACATTATGCGAAGTGCCAGGAACATGCTCGAAAAAAGTTACATGGTTCCGAACATCTTGTGCTTGTTATTTTTTTGACGCAGTCATCTATAGAGGCCTTGCACTGACAACAGGGGGAAACAACCATGTTTCAGCATGAACATAACAGAAGGTGATATCTGATCTCATGCTCCTGCTACCGGCGCATCGCATGCCTGTTATACTGTTATGCCTGCACAGGGGTACAAAACGTCCCCGCAGCGTGTTTTCCCCATAGGAACAGCTTAGCCTCCCCGCGACTATGCTGGTTTGTTGTCATGAAGGCCGCAGTGGAGCGACGGTACCCTGAGTCCCGAGCACCACGAGAAAGTAATCGATTTAATCGAATCATCAAATGTGATCGTTACTGCCACACAAAAGAGAGAGTAGCCTAGGAAAAACACATCTCTGAGAAAAAGAGTCCTAGTACGAACATGTTTGATTGAAACAGTCATTGTTAAAGGTAATCGTCGTCATCAGCCTAACTACGTCCACTGCAGGACAAAGGCCTCTCTTGCGTTCCACCAGTCAACTTGGTCGTGTGCTTGTTGCTGCCACTTTATTTCTGCAAACTTCCTAATCTCATCTGGTCATGTAACTTTGCCTCCCCCTCCCCCGCTCGCCTTCTCTGAGACCTGAGTCAGTTACCCTTAATGACCAGCGGTTATTCTGCCTACGTGCTACGTGGCCCGCCCATGTCCATTTCTTTTTTACTTCAAATATGATATCCTTAACCCCGGTTTGCTTCCTGACCTACTCTGCTCTCTTCTTGTCTGTTAAGATTACACGTATCAGTTTCCTTACCATCGCTCGCGGCATCATCCTGAATTTCAGTTGAAGTCTTTGTAACGCTCCAGGTTTCTGCTCGGTAGGTAAGTACTGGCAAGGCGCAGCTGTTATATTCCTTCCTCTTGAGGGATAACGGCAACCCACCAGTCATGATTTGATAATGCCTGCCGAATGTGCACCACTCCATTCTTTTAGATGCGGAGCATCTAATTCTCGAGGCTTGTAGTGCGGCGCCGTCCGCAAGCTTTCTCCTCCTTCTTCCACCATCTGTGCATCCCTTCCTCCACTACACACCGCGCGCGCTTCACTCCTCCACCATCTGTGCACCCTTCCTCCTCTACACACCGCGTGCGCTTCTCCTCTTCACGAACATTCGCTAGCTGTATAATGTAGCGCGCATGCGCCGTCACGCTTCGAGAACAACGGCAGCTGACGCGCGCGCATGCGCCGTCGCGCTTCGAGAACATCGGCAGCTGACGCGCGCGCATGCGCCGTTGCGCTTCTCCCCCTTCTCGAACATTCGACAGCTGACAGTGCATGCGCCGTCGCGCTGTATATATACTCAAGGTCGGTGCTCGCTCGCTCAGTTGCCGCTCGTCGGTTGGTTTGTACGGCACGTCGACGTCCGAGGTCGCAATGATCGACGTCCCTTCGACCAGCGCCGGCCAAAGTGTTGGCGGAACCGCAACCAAGTCGTCGTCCGAAGACAAGGCAGCGCGGAGAAGAGCTCGCGACGCCGAACGTAAACGTCGGCGTCGAGCGGAAGATGCTCAACTTAGAGAACGTGAAGCCGCTGAGAGACGTCAGCCTCGAGCAGCAGCACCGGATTCGGCCGCTTTGAAACGTAA
Organism: Rhipicephalus microplus; assembly: GCF_043290135.1. NCBI lineage: Eukaryota > Metazoa > Arthropoda > Arachnida > Ixodida > Ixodidae > Rhipicephalus > Rhipicephalus microplus. The sequence goes on along the minus strand of NC_134700.1, from coordinate 189,965,353 downwards.
GCGTCGACAAGAGGACCCGGACTTTCGAAAACGGGATACGTGTCGTACGTGTTCACTCATTTAACACCCCTCCTACAACCACGTTAACCAATTTAGCCAGCGACCCAAGTAAGTCGCAATTTAACACCCCATTTCACAACCACGTTAACCAATTTAGCCATCGACCCAAGTAAGTCGCACTTTAACACCCTGTTAACCAATTATATGCTCCGCATCCTCCTCAGTGTTCCCCCGAGGGAAGCTGCGGGCAATTTTTTTTCCTCGATTTAGTGTCGTGGTTCAGCTGCGCTGTTACTACCTGTCCTAGGTAGACGCACACTTTTGCAACTTGAAGTGTGCTGCTACCTTTATCGAAGCGCTGTTCTCTTTCGAGGTTGTATAGCTACGACACCTCAAAACGTTTTGTGGAGCCTTAAGCCTCACACGTACTTATTAATTTAATACTTCAGCATTTGCATGGTCAGTATCGGTTTCAATTTACGAGCATACATTTTATTTTTATGTCATGAGCCAGAAGGTAAAAATGGTATTATAGCCAACTGCGGCATATTGACGCTCTCTCCAGGCCACAGTATTGTCTTGTGCTCTGTGAGTGTGGAACCTATGTATTCTCAACGAATAGAAGCAGAACAGCCGTGAGCCGAACCGCCGCCATGTGCTGCTACCACGTGACCACCTTTTGAGCCATGACTACAACACACAACGTAACTAAAAATAAGTCGGTGTTTCGCTGCAAGGGCGAATCAATGACTGCGATAGCAGGACACTGGAATGCTATGGAATGTACTTCTAGCAGCTATTTATCATCGGAACGAGCGTAACACTCCATAGTGCTGGTGTAAAACGAATACGGTCGCTGCAGAGAGTTCTGGAAGTCCATTTTCTGATCACTGTTCTCTCAACGAGACCATTTATGTATGGCGAGGTAAGGAGCAGGAGAACTTTCGCCACCATGCCCTTATCATCAAAGCCCACCGTTGATGATCAAGCAACGCTGACCCCCTGAGTGTTGACGCCCCTTCGCAGAAAGCCCCACGGGTGGGGCGTTTCGTCTCTGCTTGAAGCGCCTTAGATGGTAGGCTTCGCACACGGGCCGATGTGTTGCACTGCGACGAAGATGGCCGCACGTTTCATATCTTATTCAGCCGCGTTCATGCACAGCTCTTGGTCATGCGTTATGTATTTTAAATTACACACTATTAGCAGCCTAAATATTCTACATGTTTATAGGAGACAGCAGAACGAACACGTAGGAAGAACAAAACTGACAGTAAATCTGCTGCAGGCAAAGAAAAGGTGAAACGGAAAAAAAAGAATAAAAAGACTATAGATCACACTATAGGTGACGCAATCTACATTTCGAATTTCATTTTGCACTTTTGGTGTTTTGTTTCTCCAAGTTACGTGTGCTACGTTACCGTAAGTACACTTGTATACAAAACCAGCTTGTATACAAAGTCTACGAAGTTACTATACCCCGCGACAACTTTCTGTGGCAGCAAAGCCAAGGCTACGGAGCCGAAGCACGCTTGTCTTACTGCGCCACAGCATGTAGTCCCTCAACGAAAACGTTTGTATACTGTTCTGGGTAACTAAGATTTTACCATTCGTCACTTACATTTTTCGCGGATTTATTTTTAATTAGTGAATAAAAACGTTGCGCAGTAGAAAAAATTTTGTTTCACGCTCTCTCAGGTTTTTTGGGGGTTTTTTGGCTTCCGTCGCCTTTTTACCTCACCGCATTCCTCACTGTCAAAGATAGCGTCCGCCGGTTACGGCTCGTCAACGTCACTTACGGAGGAAACACCGCCGCGTGCCGCGAGTCCACCAGCTGCGCAGCCGTACCAGGCGTTGTCAAATCAAAAGCTGTCCGTACAGGCCAAGAAGGTGGCGTACAACGTTTACGCGCAAGTAAGGAAAAGCGACCCGCAGCTGTCTATGAGAGCCGCATGTCGGAAAGTCAGCGAGCTCACTGGTGTTAGCGAGCGCAGTGTCTTCCGGATTAAGCTCGACGTTAACAGTGGAACCCTGAAGTCACCGAAAACGGTACGTGCATGATGAGTTGTGTAACCATTACATGAATAATTGAAGGTATCATTCACCCAGCAACCTGGGTCCACGCGTCAGTAAATCACGTCACAATATTATTAAAAATTGCTCTCGAGTTCCCAAAGATGCGACTCGCGTTTCCTGCAGCGAAACGCGAGCAAACGCGAGCCGACGCGGACTGCGCTGGTGAAACCGAAACCGAAACACCCGTCGAAGCGGTCGGACTACTTGGCGCAGTAGCACATGTGCATAGGCTCCGCCCACGTAGCCTTGGCCGTGCTGCCACAGAAAGTTGTCGCCGACTATAGAAGTTCTATTTTCCTGAAGTCTACGCATGTCTCCTTCTCTATGCCACCACGCGTTCATCCAGGGCCCGAGGCAACATCATTGGTCTGCGGGCAGCTGACGCATCTGTGACGCCTGATATTGTCAGTGGCAATACTCGAGTGGCAGCTATGATGATCGAAAGCAAGGCAGCAACCACTATAACGGAGGACAGCGGCTCTGATGTGAATAAAACAATGGGGCAGCCAGTAGAATTTGCTTAATTCTCGCTCTCGAAAATTGCAAAAAGCTCTACTGTCACTGTCGGTTTGATGAGCTATGTCGAAATTATTACTGTCAGGTCAGGTTAGATTCGCTTAGGTTACCTGTTACATCACTCGCCATTCCTATGAGCGACCACAGAAAAGTACGCTGTCAGCACACGAAACGAAGCAGGGCATGAGACAATAATGTGGGCATTCCCATTCGTGTCATACCCTACGCCAGACGACGATAAGGGTGCTAAAAGTGGCTGACTGGTGCGCATTCAGCATGTAACACCCAGCCAATATCCTATTGAAATAAGTCCTACGAACGTCGTAGATATAGCATGTACTAAGCGATGTTCTTTCTCTGACAATCATATACATAATATCATCGCATTAACTCACTTCCTCCAATGTATGGTTGTAACGTAGGCCATAGTTCTCATATTTTTGAAAGCGTATCGTAAAGTCGGAACAACTCGCCAGCCGCAGCTGGTTTTAGACATCTGCGCCGAGCGTCGCAGCATCTTGACCGATCAGCCGCAAGTACCCAATTTCCGAACATTTCAGTGAGTGCACCTGTTTTCAGAGGAGGGGCACAGTTGAGCGCAGTGAGGGGCCATCGCTTTCATTTCCGGCTTCTTTCTCTAAGCCCTCAATCGATAGTCCCGTGGGTGCAACACGGCTGCGCTGCTCGAGAATCGGTGTCGACGTCTGCTCGATACCGACTGCCACTATTCTCCTGTTAGGCAGTGGTGCATGCAACAGCGTGCACTGGATCGTGCTTAGATCTCTCACAAGACAGGAGGCCGAATTCTCCAGTAGTAGATGCTAAAGAAAAGAAAAATGCCCAATTTCCCGAATGCCTTCAATTAGGATGACTTGAAGCCGAACGAATTGATGTCGTTTTTTCCTCACTCGATGCCCTGCCACCATTTAAAAGCTCTCTGTACCGAACGTCAATCACCTTGCATTGCCTTCAAGATCGGAGGCACCTCACCTACCTTCACCTTCGTGAAGGGACCACCTTCGACCAAGCCACGTTACGATATGATGATGTCATAATGGGGTGTTTCGCAGTACGTGAAATTACAGTGGCGTCATAATATCACAAAATTGGGCGATCTGTTGCGACATGAAGACGTTTTATGGCTGGCGTGATTATGCGATTTTCTTTTTAATCACTCACCCCCGACGCCGGTGACTCCGATGTTCAAATTTCGCGCTTGGTGAGAAATTCAAGGCTTTTGCCTTAAAAGAGCTCCCCTACTTCAGGTTTTGAGACCTAACGAGCCACCTCGCCGCAGTGGTCAAGTGGCTAAGGTACTCGGCTGCTGAACCGCAGGTCGCGGTATTGAATCCCGGCTGCGGCGGCTGCATTTCCGATGGAGGCGGAAATGTTGTAGGCCTGTGTGCTCAGATTTGGGTGCACGTTAAAGAACCCCAGGTGGTCGAAATTTCCGGAGCCTTTTACTACAGTGTCTCTCATAATCATATCGTGGTTTTGGGACGGTAATCCCCACATATCTATCAATCGAGTCCTAACAAGCCGAGTTCACGTGTTTTTTTTTTTAACACGTGAGCCAGGGGCGTAGCCAGAATATTTTTTTTTTGGGTGGGGGGGGGGGGGGGCTCATCTTTTTTCTGTTGCGCGACTACCGGTGGTAGTTTCAGCAGACTGTGTACACATATATAAAAATCATGACACTCCTTCCCCCCCCCCCCCCCCCATGCGGATGCTTTTGAAGGGAGTAAGTAAATGTGATGTAAAGTAATCGCAGAAAAGTACAGTAAACGAAATGTACAGTGGCTGTTCGGAGCTACGGCCTCTCATCACGCCATTGATAGGACTAGTCTTTGAAAACGCATCATTGCAACGACCCGCCCGATGGGAGAAAACATCGTTAGTCACGAATATTTGTTAAGCGTAGATGTCACAGTCTTCGTCGGAGCGATAAGCGTTTCACAAGTCAAGGGTGCATCGCTTACAACGTGGGATGCGAGGTATACGCAGCATGTTTTTTGTGTATTCATAATTATACCGAAGATTTGCTTACTTTGCTGAGCAATTATTTATTACTGGCAATGTTTGTGACTGCATGCCTATGGAAATGATATTTATGTTAAGCTCTACATGTCAAACAGCCCTGACGCAGTGATAGATAACATTTTTTTTTACTTGACTGCCCGCATCCAAGCATGCTTGCGATACGCACGAAGTAATTTTTTGTAAGTGATGCTGCATGTTGGCAACACGACGTCGCACGCCTTCTTTTTCGGGCAGACTTTCTCGCAGCCTTGGTTGACATTACACTTGCGCTGTGACTTTTGTTGTACCAATGAAGTACTTCATTCGTAGAGGTTAGCGCGCAATCTGCGAGGACAAGGTAATCATTGTTCAGAGAATTTCAGCCAGTTGAACGCACAAGAAGTACGAAACACCCGAATCTCGAGATTCGGGTGTTTCGAAAATAAGCACTTTGACCACATATCTTGAAAGCATGCGCGCGTATAACAACTGCCCTGGGGGGAGGGGGCAATTACGTTTAGAGCACGCGTGTCCCTCCCGCACTCATCGCGCCTGCTGGCTACTGATGGCGAAAATGCGCTGAAGTAACTGAGTTCTAAGAATCACCAACCGTACAATGGCTCACCGTTAGTACGCTGCGCCTTGCACGCTGTGGTGTAAGAAAGCCACACACTTGAGCAGCGAAACGTGGTCACATACATAAGTGCCCTGAAATTGACAGGGTTGGCTAAGCATTGACGTGGTTTGGTGTGTGTTACGCCACTTCGATACGTGATAACTTTATTCTTCTTCTTCGTACATTTCATACGCAATTAATTACTCGTGTCGATTACAACCCGTAAGTGTGGTTACAAATCAACATGGCAGCACCCGTGCAAAAGCGGCCATGTCCATTCCGTCCCAACTTGCTCTTGCTGCACGCCCACTGAACTGACAGCAATAAATAAATGGTAAAATCAGCCATCGATTTGTTTCATCATACTTTGATGATGTAGCATCAGGTACGTTTTGTTAATAATTAGCGAGGTATGCTGCTTGCGTAGCCGCACTAAGCCTAACGCACCGAGCCAGTGCTCGGCCTGTGCTGCCAGGCCAAGAACGTTGCATATCGAACTATCGGGCATGCAACCTTGTACAGCGTTCTGCTTGAGCCGGATCCTTCTCGGTGGAAACAAGAGAGATACGGTGCGTCTGTGGGAGACGCGAATAAACGCGTCGACGGAGAAGCAGTCATACGAGAGCCACGAACAGCGTCGGAGAGAAACAGCGACCATCCTTGTTCCCCATGTATAATGAGTTCCTCAAGTTCACGGTGTACTTGCTTGTTTCGCAGTTTTATTGTATTTTTCAGTAAATAACCCAGCCATAATAACTGCAATGAGCATGTACAGATGATTCGGTGGGCAGACGCCCTGATGGCGGGGAGCCGACGACACGGTGCGGAAGAATATTAGTGAAAGGGCTCATCGCCCTTCTTATCGGCTGAAGTGTTCTGTAACCTTCGCAGTGCTAAAGGAAACTTGTGGACAGAGTATACTGGTTAGTCTCGCGCGTTGCAGAGTAAGAGCTCGCTGGTTCAACACTCGCTGCGGTACTTTTAATTCTTATTTGTTTTTGTTTTTTTGCAATATGTAAATACATAATTGCAACGTCATATCTGTGACGGAAACACGTTAGCGGGTCCGTGGTGTACCCCGGCATAAAACGCTCTCGTGTTAGAAGACATCTTATTTCTCCCCTAGAAAGCAGAGAAGCAAAACTTTTTCAATAAGAGAATCACCGTGATCCTTCAAAGGGAGTTATGTATGTGAAAGTTATACACATGGCAAAAAAACAAGCAACTGTTTTTTCACAGAGCTTAAGGCAATTAGTAGCGAAAGTGATTCACTGCATCGTTGAGAGATTCTTGGGTGATCACTCGCTCATTGGTGAAAGCCTCGGACTTGTAAATACCAATTTAAGACCTACAACACTGAATTTCTGACCGTTGGACTCTTCCACAGACATCATGAAGCCACTGGTCGAACATTTGAAATTTCTGCGCCTGTCGATGCTTTTTTAGGGAACCTAAACTGCGGTTCTTGATTTTTATTATAGCTGTGCTTCTTCTTTTGGGAATTCGCCTTATATGCATACAAAAGACAACAACGGGAGTACGCCGGTCTTGTCATTATACACGCTATCTCGGGTTTCAATGCAGTGAACGAAAATTTTGAATCGTGCAGAACAGCACATCTTGGAGTAATCCCTATAATAGTAAAAAAGAAAGAAAAGCAGTCTGGGTGGAAGGCAGCAGTAATAAAATTGAGGGTGAGACAGTGTGCGGAGGCAAAGAACGATCGATAGATGCGTGAACGCTGCTTCGGCTTCTTTTCATTACCGCGGCCTCCGCGGCTCTCAGGTAAACAAGCGGAAGCCATGATGTCACATCGACTGCTCTTACGTACAGTCAAGCACAGGGCCGCCAGAGGGCCTTGATCGCAATATGGGGGCTTAGTGGCCGCATTGTGGCGAAACAGGTCCCACCCAGCCTGCCTGAAAGGGCGGCCCAAGTGGCTCCTGTGCCACCATTATTGGACAGCAGCTCTCGAGTGAGGCAACCCTTTGGGAGAAGGCACCTTGTGTTTATTGCCGTGAAGAAAGAAAAAGGTATTGAGGAACAAGGGAAGACGTCTTGAGATATCACGGCTCCCCGCTACTGTGTGCAACGGCAAGAGCTGGGTGGCGTAGTGGTTGGGAAAGAGGCCAATTTCTGCAACCTGTGAGGAAGCGCTGCGGGACTCTATGAAAGAGAAATGAACGAAATAAATGAAAGAGAGAAATGGAAAGAACATTCCACCATCAAGAGATGAACAGCCAGTGATACAATGACTGCGAAGCGTCAGAATAGTGTACATTCTTTCCTTTAGAAAAAAAAACAAGCAGGGGTGCCCGGAGGTACGGTAATCCGAACCTAGTATCCCTGGTATCTCATGCGTACACACTGCCACAACCCGCTGCAGCCAAGGTGGTAAAAATGCGGGATCTCGGTGACCAAATAGAAGCAAAAAAAACACATCCTGTCGCTAAAAGGAACCACGTGTACACTCGAAGCAACGGGCACTAACACATACACTGGTTGTTGACGCTAGCGCTCATCGGGGCGTTGCGCCGGAGAGATACCTGAGGGCGCGCATAGCACGCAGTGATGAACAGGTGTTTTCTGGTGAAACATGTCAAACGCAGCTAACAGGCAATGAGATATAGAGGACTCCGATGAGACACAGGGGCCAGCAGACCGCTTTTAGTTGCTGTGCATGCTGCGAATTTTTATGGTTCGAAACGCACAGGAGAAATCTCCCATAGGCACTACCTTGGAGGTCTAGACCCAGTTCCTATATATACGGTGTGGCCAATGAACGGTTGTTCAGCGCGAGCAGTCGGCGTTTTCAATCAAGAAACTCGCTAGCAGGTGCTGAATGCGTAGGCGTTGCGAGACGAGAGAGATGAGTCTAGGAGAGCAGGGGGAGCGTGAGCGCATGCGCAACGGGTATGTAAGCGCCGCAGGGAGGGATGCCTATAGAGGAGAGAGAGGCAGAGCGAGTGTAGACTAGCAGGCGCTTCCTGCGTCGCTGTTACGAGCCGACAGAGGGGGGAAGTGCGGGAAAGGATAAAGAGAGATGCACTGTAACCATGGAAGAAGGAAAAACTTAGAAGAGGCCCTGACGTCACTTGTTGTGAAGCCGTGGTTAAGCCGGAAGTTGGTCATATCGACTGGGCAAATTCTCCTCTCTTGTTTACATCCGAATGTAAAGCAGCAGGTGCAATCTCTCCGGATCGGAAAGTACGTGGGCTGCGCAGCGTGTGTGACGTGACAATACGAAACTAATGGAACGCGACTCAATGCTCTGGACCACCTTCGGTGAAATCATTTCGTCCGAGTATTAGCAGCGAGAAACGGCTCGCCGACAACGAAGGAAGTACAAGAGAAGGCACGCTAGATGCACTGACAACGGCGAGTGTTTTCACGTCATTAATTCAGCAACTGTACAGACAACACAATCGGCCTTGCGCCTTCTTCTACGGTTGAATTCCGACGCGAGGCCGGTCCAGCGCCCGGCCACGGTGCCCCTGTTCCACGTGAAACACCGGTGTCAGCATCTGTGACCATGGTGACTTGGAGCACACTGCAAGTGACACTTGAACGTGGTTGCTCTAACGTTGATATTACAATGCTGGGGGCGAGTGTACAAGCGCAACAGAGAAGGTGTTTTATTACGCAAATTGTTACTGTACACATACCGAACACGAAACTACGTATGTGCACATGGTCCTCATTGCGTCTTGCTGGGCACAACAGTTTAGTTCATTTCCACAAGCACCAGCACTGCCCAACTATCACTGACCTGCAAAGCGTGCGTCGTCGTTCCACTTCGTCATGGTTGATTGATTGATTGATTTGTGGGGTTTAACGTCCCAAAACCACCATATGATTATGAGAGACGCCGTAGTGGAGGGCTCCGGAAATTTTGACCATCTGGGGTTCTTTAACGTGCACCCAAATCTGAGCACACGGGCCTACGACCCGTGGCGACCCGTGGTATGGTGGCCAGCGCAATTTCGCTGAACACTTCAATTCATGCTTCATCCACGTCATCCACCACACGACACATGGATATGCGCTCGTCCTACTCACTGTTCAGGCCCCGTGGTGGATGAAAGGTTTTGTAGATGTTGCTAAGGGTACAGTAACTGTCAGGAGAACACATGCGTAACCAATAACGCGGCGCAGAGCATGGATATTGTCCGCCACGGCTCAGCACGAGACTTGCGGAGGCACACATGCCGCCACCATGCGCGGCCACCCACTGCTAGACCAGCTACACTGCGCAACACGTAACCGTAGTAACGCCGCCATTGTGCCCAGTGAGTATGGCCGCCACGATGTCATTTCCTCCACACTTTTGACGTATATAGCGCGCCGGCTGAGCTTGGCCTCTCCTCTTTCCTTCCACCATGGCTGAAGTGTGGTCACGCCATAAACCGGATTGAGCTCGACCATTACAAGCTTCGCATCTAAAACATACAAACCTTCCATCATGCCTTCCGCTACGTGAAACCTGAGTAAGCGTGTCACACGAGTACCTCATTCGTAGAGTTCCCGCTGATTGAGTCAGCCAAGCGTCAATAACGCAAATGCTTGAACTAAGCATGCAAGGTTGCCCTGCTGGAGTAGAACCTTCATAAGCAGATTTAGAATTCGTTACGCTTTATCGACTTTTGCCTGGTTGTTTCCGCCATCACATGTAGCCACGTAGCGACGCACCGCAGTGGTCACGCAGGGGTGCTCAGGGAAAGGGGCAATCGTGGTGGCGCCTTCTCGCGCATGCCGCTGAATTCGAGTCAGCCCTACGGTTGCGAAACGTTTTAGTAATTTTAAGCGTAATAATGCGAGTACTTTGTTATTTTTCATAAATGTGTTATTTTAGATATCTTTCTTTCATTTTAGCCCACGCTTGAGCACCACTAGCCTTGCTACGACCTGCAGTGAGCGCTTTACTATGTGATCATGCCACATCATATACATGGACGGGCAAAAACCTGAGCTTTTGAAGTGCTGCGCACTTAAAGTCCACTTAGTCAGCGTCTCTCGCTGACAATAGTGGAAGGGAGTCTTAGCGTAACCAGCGGGAAATTGCGATCAGAAAAGGTGAATAGACAAGCATTTAAAAAATAATGAAAACAGGATTGCACGAAATAAGCTCCATGAGGGCCTTTTACAGTGAACCATGAGGTTCACCTTTTTCAAGCTGCATGGGCATGAACGGAACTTCTAGGGGTACGTGAATAGTGAACTTTAGTACCAAATCAAATAGGAATCGAACAGGGACGAAACCAAATCATGAACAGTATTGTGATTCTATCTGAACATATTCCGAATGCAAGGCAACAATTCTCAATGCCGGCCTAGATCAGCAACGTGACAATTTTCATACCAGCCCAAGCATTTAATAACAGCTAGCCCGAGAATGCAGCAGGTACTACAGTGTTCAAGATGCTACTTTATCAACAGGTTTTTAATAAATTTGGCACATAAATACAAAAACAGTTTTCACCAGTAAACATCGTCATGAATTTCATAGTGAAGACCGCTGAAGTTGTTCCTTCGAAGACAGTGGAAGTTTTCAAAAGCGTTTTCATTTTTTGATCCATATGGCTTCGAGAGGGCTCTAAGTGCGTGGGCTGCATGGATCTGAGTAATTCGAAGATGTAATCAAGAAAAGGTACCGTCACTGTCCCCAGATCTTTTTCCTTCGTGCACTTTTCATCGTAGCTGATCATTCGGAAACTATAAAAAAATATTCGGCTTTTTTAATGTGCGCTATCAAATTCAAGTACTTAATCAAATAGACTACACTTTAATTAGTTACTGAAAATGTTCGCATATTGACACTCACCTAGAAAATTTAGCTCTAGAGCCACTAAGTCGTTTACGCTTCTGGCCTTTAATGGGGGAAAATTGTTCCCCATTGCGTTGTTTTGCACTATTTTTGAGACAAGAAGAAGAGAGGCAATAACACATAAATAATTGATATGTTGAGTCACTAGTTGTTGGACTTCCTAGTGCTGCCGAGCACTGGCACTTGCAGCCGTCTGAGCTCGCTCAACCAGGACCTGTAGCTGTATTCGGTAAGAGCTGAATTGGATCGCTGCCACACGACTGTTGTAGGATAATATTTTACCGATATACTAAGATTGTCATGATACTCCCAGGCCATGAAATGATGTGGCCCTCTGATAACAAAATTTACATTGTGGATTGTGCACAGAAGCACTTCTTGATTTCATCCTCCTCAAACCAAGCTGAGAGGCTGTTGCTAATATTTACTAGACTACAAAAAGCATATTTAATGACAAAAATAACGCACTGTCGATCTGAAATTATAGGTACATGCACGTTCTCAAATTCTTTCAGCAATTCAAAGACCTCGCACTACCAAAATAGTGCTACAAAATACCACTGCACACACCAACGTCACCTACCGGTTTGTAAATGCAGGGCGAAGGACATGACATGCTAGCGTTCGCTTCACTTTCACATAATTGAAAAGTTCCCCATAATGTCAAGTATCTAATCTGATGCCAGGATATCTTGCTGTTTATTTTTGCTATCACGGGACGGCTTTACGCTCTCCCATAGTAGAGTACTTAGTACTCTAAATCGTTACACCCACTATTTCTAAACACATCTGATGCCCATAGTAGAGTACCCTGTAGTCAAAGTTGTAACCCAATTTTTTCTAATTCCCCCCCCCCCCCCCTCAATTCGGGCTTCAGTGCCGGTTGCTTCTGGAGTGGCATCCGGAGACCCACGGGACGGCTTTTAGTTCCCCCATAGTAGGGCACTTAGTAGTCTAAATCGTTAACAACATTATTAAACACAATTCAGTGCCTAGTACTCTAAATCGTTAACCACTTTTTAGGGGTGAAGCTCCTTATAGCGGCACCCGTTCGTCCCTCGTAACCGTTGAAGTGTGTAACAAGTATAACATTTTGTCCTCCAAGGTAGTGCCGGTGAGAGATTTCTTCTGTGCGTTGTTGAACAAAATAAAAAATAATGCTTAATGTACATGCCAATAGCTGCTAATGGGGAATTAAGACAGGAGCATTCGGCTTTTAGTTAACGCGCAGGCTGCGATCCCCATTAGCAGCCATTGGCATGTACATTGAGCACTATCTGACAATAAGGGCTGCTATGTTATACTCGCTGGGTGTAACCTTCTTAGTTTTAGAAAGGTTTAGTGAGCGTTGAGCCGCAGTGCCATGAATACAATGAACTAGTATATACCATGAATGAACTCGAGGTGGTTAAAGGTGAAAAATAGATACAAAGCGCAAGCCGTAAGAAAGTAAAAGCCGAATTTTCCTGTCTCTCATTTCCCATTAGCAGCCATTGGCATGTACATTGAGCACTATCTGACAGGAAAAGGTTGCTACGTTATACTCGCAGGGCGTAACCTCCTTGGTTTTAGAGAGGTTTAGCGAGCGTTGGGCCGCAGTGCCATGAATACAGTGAACTAGTATATACCATGAACTCGAGGTGGTTAAAGGTGGGAAGTTGACCCGAAGCGCAAGCCGTAGGAAAGTGTGCGTGTGCCACCTCTCGTTTAGTCCTTGGAATGTCCGCTGGATGGCGGTGCTTCTATATGGGGAATATATGATGAAAAGATGCGAGATGGTGGTACTTGGAGTGTTGAATAGATGGACGAACAGAGACACAGACAGATGCATGGATGGACGCAAGAACAGACGCACGCACGGACGGGCGGATGGAAGCATGGATGGTCACACAGACGGACATATGGACGGATGGAAGCAAGAATGAATGGACGGACGAATGCTTCGCCCCACTCTCCATCATTCACTCCGTGGATATGCTGCCATTTTTTATAAACACACAATTCAGTGCTAAGCGTGCGAGGCCTAGGGGATGGCGCTTTGCTTTCTCATAGAAGACTACCATGTATTCTGAATCGTTCACCACTTTTTCTAAACGCAATTCATGCTAGGCGTTCTTTTTGTCGACACGGCCTCACACAGCTTCTTGCTCTCCAATTGTAGAACAACAACTGCTATAAATCGTGAACAACTCTTCTCAACACACGCAAGAAAACGGCATTCCATGACGAGTTTTTGCTCTCAGGTGGTAGAGTACTAAGTATTCTCAATCACTAAACATTTTTTTCTAAACACACGCAAAAGTTTTCGGGGTGGGAGAGGGACGATTGTTGGTGGAGCTCACATTTGTTCTTAGGTTGTAAACCACTATAAGATAATAAACATTTCTAAGTACAGCTAACCTATGATAATGCTACTTACATAGTCCGTTTTCGCGTCCACACTAGTAAGTTACCGACATCGGTAATTCCCTGTGTTAAGCTGTGTATTTCTGTACCCTAAAGAGCATAGTATTAGTCGCCGCCATTGTGGAAGAGTCATGTGACTTCCGCGAAAACGTCTCCTGTGACGTCATACTACATTCACAGTAAGCGAATGAAAGGCAGAGACTCTGCCCCGAGTCGCATTAAAATCGCTATTTTGTCAGTAGCAACGGTATAGCCCCACGTCTTTGGGGAGGACCGTGAGTTACGCCATGCCGCTTCACGGTTCTCACTATTTTGACCGCATCATTACAGGCAGAACATGGGCCGAGAATGTTAGCGACGTACTGTGCTACTGATGATGTCACGTGACCCTCTCGCATTAGATGGCTACTGAAAGTTTCGTTTCTGCGGTCTTTATGGTACTCCAGCATGCTTAAGGGACACTGAAGAGGAAAACGATTTTCCTGTCGCTAGTAAATAATAGCCTTGCCCAAATACAATAACACCATGCTCTCGCGAGAGGACGCTTGGTAAAAAGGAAGAAAGGAACAGCAGAAAAAAGAAAATAAGGGATGTTAACCAGTCTAGAAGGACTGGTACTTTGCCATGGAGGAAGAAAAAGAAAGGAAGGAGCATGACGTCACGCCACCAGCCTTTGCAAGCCGATCCGTTTTGAAGGCCCAATTATCGGCTCAACACGTGACCTTTGTATCAAGATCACGCAAAAAACGAGACTTGCCAAAGCTTCAGCACTCTAAAAAAAATATTGAGTAAAAAGGGTGTTTCTTGTCCCACAACAATGATCGTCATCAGGCTTCCGTGCGCTTCCTTTCTTGAAAACTCGGCGCTGGCCACTTTCCTATCGAGAATGCAATGTAACCCTGATAATGGGCATGTCGATCGTGACCGGAATGTACCAGGCGCGGGGCGATGGCGCAAGGATGGAACGCCATATAGATGACGATTATTGTTGTGGGACAAGAAGACACCCTTTTAGGAGCGAAGCTCCTTAAGGCATGGGCTGTGCGTCCCCTGTATGTAGCCACCTCTCGTTCAGTTCTAAGTATTACGCTAGCCACCGCCCGATCTAAAGGGTACAGCCATATCCATCCGTCCATCCGTCCGTCCGTCCGTCCGTCCGTCCATACATCCGTCCATCCGTCCATCCGTCCGTCCGTCCAAAAGATGCAAGATGTTATAAACTAGACGGCGGTACGTGTAGTTGATTATGAAAGATGCGAGGTGTTATAAAATAGGAATGATGCCACATATGGCGCGTGTCATCGTTCGATATAGTGCGGCGACGTACGCTAGGGGGAGCGTTGCAATAAAATCGAGTGGGCAAAATGTACGGAGGATTCATGGTTTACCAGGTTTACCTCCGGAGCTTCGCCCACTCATCATCATTCACTTCGTGGATATGGCGGCATTTTTATTTACTCGCTTTTTTTTTAGAGTGAGAGTGTGGCGCCCGGTAGATTTTATCCCAAACGCGCCGGTACGGCGCAGACCCAGCTCACGCAGAAGGTTCGAAACGGGACACCACTGAAGATACTAAAACCCAGCGCCCATTCAGACTTTTTGGTAACGTGCTCGACCGACACGGTGGGCTTCACTTGTGGGACGTAATACTAATTTTTTTTTCGTTCCTTCATCTATACTATCCTACGTTGGGGACAGGGATGAGGGAGTTCTTTTAAAGATGGAGAGAGAGAGAGCACGCACACAAAGCCGCCCTTCACATTCATCATAACATCATACATTCGCCTATACCCACCGGTGCAAGTCGGTTCTCTTCAAGAACCAGCAACTCGAAATTCCTGCATGAAATGTCATGACGTCCTACATATTGACGCTGTTTACTAAGGCCTGCGTAAATCCTAATAGGAGAAAAAGAAGCACATTGTCAGCTGATTGGGCCAGAGACAACATACTAAGTTTCAGGAAATTTCTTCGAGCAAATGACGCCAAACTGCTATGTTGGGGGTCACTTTATTAATGACCCCTAACAGACAGTAATGTGAGGGAAAATATAGAGGATCATATGGACTTTTGCAGAAATCGCAGCGCCATGCCTTCCCCTGGTGTATTAGGGGTCGGGCATTGTGGGAGGACGAAGCGCCGGGCGGGCAGAGCAGACGATGCTCTCCGGCTTCCGCCTGTTTTCATCGCGTTCCGTGAGTGGTTTTGGCTTGCGTTTTGCGCTTGTGTTGTCAAGAAACGGCTACCTCTTAGTGT
Source organism: Rhipicephalus microplus (assembly GCF_043290135.1). NCBI lineage: Eukaryota > Metazoa > Arthropoda > Arachnida > Ixodida > Ixodidae > Rhipicephalus > Rhipicephalus microplus. The sequence continues at coordinate 189,949,643 of NC_134700.1, read as the reverse complement.
TCTTAGCGCTCCGAATTTCATGCACGCGAAAGATTGCAGCCTGTTCTATTCTTGGATGTCATAACACGCGAAAGACACCGGAAGTTTCCATTCATTGCTCAGTACTACTTCAGGACTACTGCTGGGATACTGCAGCTAAGTTTCATCTTTGCTAAGATGTTTGAGTTCTGATTCACTGTGTTACGGAGCTGGGGTTTTGCAATTGAAGCATACTATGTAAATACTACGCGACGTTATGCAGGCGACAGCGTCAAATCCTTCAAGAAAGTATTCAATGGTCTTTGCGCATTCACATAAGAATACTCGAAAGTGGAAACCATCTCGTTTTTATTATCAGTTGATGTGCTGATTATACCCACCAGTCCATGAAAGTGAGCAAGATTTTGACATGGGTGAAAGCCGTGTTTCATCGGGGCTGGGTGAGAGGACTGGGGTAGCTTAGGTGCAGGAGAGTACTAGTGTGACTTGAGTGGGGCAACTGCCCCGCTCAACTGTCCTACCCATATTGGCCATGAAATTGCTTTCCTCATTTGCAATTTTCGTATATGCACAAGTTTTTCTTCAAAGCTTAGCCTGCTCAAATCTCGTCATGTTATATCTTCTGATGTCATACACCTTTTGCTCATTGATTAACTCCGAAAGATCCGCTAGCTCTATTTTGTCGGTAGCATTTGAGGCTTTACTAGTTTATCGTTTCTTCATTTTTTCGTCTCCTGAAAAAAGTTTTCCAGCCTCCTATCTAGTGACTGTACCTCCGACTTCCGTTGCACACTAGTTGATTATACTAGTAAGACTACCGCTCAGTTTGTCAACGCCAACATCAATTACCTCGTTTAGAGCCTCGAATCTCTTCTGAAGCGAAACTCTGAATTCCTGTACTTTCCCTCTCACCGCTAGCTTATTAGTCGACTTGTTGCTTATCAGTTTATGTCTTTGCTTTTTTTAAACCAAGGGGAATACGGGCTCTTACCATTCTATGGTCACTGCATCGGATCTTGCCAACTACTTGCACCTCCTGTACAATACCTCGGTGTACACACGGAATTAAGTACATATCATCTTTAGTTTCACCATTAGGACTTCATCACGTCCACTTACGGTTAGCCCGTTTTCCGAAGTAGGTATTCAAGATCCATAAATTATAAGTTCTGTGAACTCTACTACTGACTCCCCTCTCGCATTTGTAGAGCCGATACTATATTCTACTTCTGCATGATCTGCGACCTCTTTTGTGTCTACTTTCTCATTAAAGTCGCTCATCAGAATAGCATACAACATCTTTACCTTAATAATGAAGCTACACCTTCATATAAGTGTTACCAAATCTTCATGACTTGATGTAGGTGCATAGACCTGTACCACCTTCATCTTGTGCTTTTCGTTAAACTTAATTTAATAGTTGCCACCCTCTCACTGATGCTATAGCATTCCTTGATGTCACCAGCGGTTTTTTTTATGTAAAAGAAACCCAACCCCTAGTTCATTTCTGTACTAATCCATGGAAGTAAAAAGCGTGCCCATTCTTCAGTGCTGTAACAAGCCTCATCATGTTCTCCTAACTTCACCAAGCCCTATTACATATCTTTTAAGACCCTCTCTAAAATGGGAACAGTTAGGGATAAGAGTTAATGAAGAGTACCTTAGTAACCTTCGCTTCGCCGTTGACATTGCATTGCTGAGTAACTCAGGGGACGAATTGCAACTCATGATTACGGAGTTAGACAAGGAGAGCAGAAAGGTGGGTCTTAGACTGAATCAGCAGAAAACAAAAGTAATGTACAACAACCTCGGAAAAGAGCAGCGCTTTGAGATAGGTAATAGTGCACTTCAAGTTGTAAAAGACTATGTCTACTTAGGGCAGGTAGTAACCGCGGAGCCGAACCACGAGATTGAAGTAACTAGAAGAATAAGAATGGGGTGGAGCACATTTCGCAAGCACTCTCAAATTATGACAGATAGATTGCCACTATCTCTAAAAAGAAAGGCATATAACAGCTGTATCTTGCCGGTAGTTAGTTACGGAGCAGAAGCCTGGAGAATTACAAAGAGGGTTCAGCTTAAATTGAGGACGACGCAGCAAGCAATGGAAAGAAAAATGGTAGGTGTAACCTTAAGATACAAGAAGAGAGCAGAGTGGATTAGGGAACAAACGGGGGTTAAGGATATCATAGCTGAAATCAAGAAGAAGAAATTGACATGGGCCGGGCATGTAGCGCGTAGACAGGATAACCGCAGGTCGTTAAGAGTAATTAACTGGATTCCCAGAGAAGGCAAGAGGGTTAGGGGGAGGCAGAAGGTTAGGTGGGTAGATGAGATTCAGAAGTTTGCGGGTATAAATTGGGAGCAGCAAGCAGAGGACCGGGTTAACTGGCGGAACATGAGAGAGGCCTTTGTCCTGCAGTGGACGTAGTCAGGCTGATGATGATAATGATGATGGTGATGATGATGATGATGAATTCCCTGAATAGCATAGATAGACCATCCTTACTAGATGGTGTTCTAGCGTGAACTCTAGCCAAGTTCAGATTCCATTGGTGGCCTGTCCGGACCCAGAGATTCTTAGCACCTTCCACTGTGTCGCAGGTTTGACCACCGCTTGGACATTTGCTTCACTGTCACTGGGGGTCAAGGTAAAGGGCCAAGGGATAATTGGTACGTTCATAAATAAGGCAAAAATCAGCAGAAATGCCGGCACTACTAAATCAGGGCATCTATAAAGAAAGCCTACGTAACTATACTGGAAGAAATCTGCAGTGGCTCCACAGCCATCGGTGTTCTCCATAAAAAAGCGACATAATCCCAATATAGAATGGTGCAAGGCAGGGAGACACGATTTCTCCAATGCTATGCACCTCATGTTTACAGGACATTTTCAAGGCCCTAGATTTAGAAGAGTTATGAATGAGAGGTATTGGAAAGTATCTTGGTAGTTTGTGATTCACTGATGACATTGCCTAGATGAGTAACTCAGAGGACAAATTACAGCTCATGATTGTTGAACTGAACACGGAAAGAAGAAGAGTAGGTCTGAAAATTAGTATGCACAAAACTAATGTAATGTGCGACAGTCTCGGCAGAAAACAGCATCTTGCGATAGGTGGAGAGATGCCGGAAGTTGTAAAGGAATAGTCTACTTAGAACAGGTATTAATCATGGAGCCGCGCCTTAAGAGCGAAATAACTAGAAGAATAAGGATGGGGTGGATCACATTCAGCAAGCATCTGAAATCATGAATAATAATGTGCCACTTACCTTCAAGGGGAAGGTATATAACAGCTGAATCTTGCCGGTATTTATCTATGGAGCAAAAACCTGGAGGCTCAAAAAAAGGGCACAGCTTAAATTGAGGACGACGAAACGAGCGATGGAAAGGAAATGATAAGTGCAACTTTAAGAAACAAGAAGAAAGCAGTGTGCGTCAGAGAACAAACTGGAGTTAAGAATATCGTAGTTGAAATCAAAAAGAAGAAATGAACATGGGCCAGGCACGCAGCACGTAGTCAGAATAACCACTGGTCATTTAATGTAACTGACTGAATTCTCAAAGAAGGCAAACGCACGAAGGGAAACAGAAAGTTATGTGGTCCGATCAGATTAAAAAGTTCGCTCGTATGATGTGGCAGCAGAGGGCACCAGACCCGATTGATTGGCGGATGATTGGAGAAGACTTTGCTCTGCAGTGAGCGTAGTCAGGCTGATGATGTATGTCTTTCGATAACGGGATCACGTGAAGTCATGACACGTTTTAATGACGTCACAATACATGACGGTGTTTGACCCGGTATACGCTGTCGTCATCACGGCATTTTTCAGATCACTCGAGGCCGCCGAGGCGGGACCTAAACTGTGAAGTTTCACGTTTGATGAGGCACCTGAGGTTTTTGCGTAAAAACAAAAATTTACCACCGGTGGCTTTGGCATCCCAGGGTGATGGCGTCGACAAGAGCGTCGCAAAAATCATCGCATGATGGCGTCACCATAGGAAAAAGACGACGGCGTCAAAATCGAGCCGAGAGTGTTCATATATTCGCTATCGCGATAAAACTAAAAAAATGCACGCAGGGCTCACTCTTAACTTGAAATCGTCGGACAAACGCTAGCAGATGACCTTTGTTCAGCTGGCGCAAAGTTCGCCTACAGTGCCACGGTGGCAGAAACTGCGGCTGACCGCCTCCTCCCCGCAGACGAAGCGGGGAGGTCACAAACCTAAAAAAAAATATAGCCCCGTATCTGCATGTTAATCTGCAAACGTCTTCGAAAGACGATAGTCTTGCAAGTGGAGAGAGATGAACAAAACATGTATTTGATGTTCTGTGCGAGAAAATTTGTGAACGGTATTCTGGAGGCGCTGCGTTAGAGTGCCTCGAGCGTGCGGCGAAGGCGAACGAGAGCATCAGATCACACCACACGTGAGACATGAGCGCCATCTGGCAGTTTTCTTGAAACCCGAAGCGCGCGGCTCTGAGACAGGCGCGGGCGCCCGCCTAAAGGCAGTTTCACATGACACAAAAAGTAGCGATTTTCAGTGCGCGAATTCGCTCGCAGCGAAAAAAAAAAAACGGCCAGTTCGCTCACGCCGCAGCGGTCCGCGGCGAGCTTCCAACATGTTGGGAATTTTCGCTCTGGTCGCAACGGCGGGAGCGATTTTTGGTAGAGACCCTTCGAAATAGGGCCGGGCAGGCTATGCCGTCGAAATAGCATAGACGTAATGGCCAATGCTGTGCATTTTAAGATATTTTACATTAAGAAGTGTTCTTAAACGTCGAAACACGCGGGCCCTTCGTTAGCGTTTATAGAAACTTAATGATATAATATAGCACAAATCATTACATTACTTTCGAAATATTCTGCGGTGTCTGCCAGAAAGAAGGGTCGCAAGAACTCGCCGCTTCCGTCACAGAGCGAAAATTATGTACCGCGTGAAACGAAACCACCATTAGCGGCAGTTACGAACAGAGCGAATGAAGTGAACGGAACGATTTTTTTCGCTGCAATCGCGGCATGTGCAACAGCCTTTAGAGGTGATAAGGTGTAGGGCACATGACTACGGGTAGGTGCCACCACCATGTCGTCTTAGCAAAGCGTTGGAAACACTCGCCTTTTCGTGCAAGTGTTGCATGGACAGCGCCGCGTGATAGATGCTATGGTCCTTAGAATTTTCTAGTACACACATACAGAATATATACGTGTTGTTATGGTGCCTCAGATATGCGCATTAATTGCTTTAAAAGAAGAGAGTCTTTTTTGGGGACCTTTAACGCAAAACTTTTGGTCAGTCTGTCTGTATTTCTGTCTGTCTATATGTCTGTTTATTTGTCAGTTTCTCCACCCGTAACAGTACTCTAAATGGCACCATAGTGACCAAACGATACTCCAAATAGCCAACCCCTTCCGCAGCGCCCACCAATATTTCTCAAGGTTCAGCGTTCATACTTTTGCGATTGCCAATTAAAAAGCAATTATTGCGCATATCTGAGGCACCATAACAACACGTTAATATTATGTATGTGTATTTTTTACTAGAAAAGGCACACATGAGTAATTTTTCAATTGACAATTGAACAAGTATGAACGTTGAACCTTGAGAAACATTGGTGAGCACTGCAGATGGGGTCAGCTCTTTGGAGTATCGTCTGGTGCCGTTTAGAGTATCCGGTACCGTTAAGGGTGGACAAACAGACAAATGTAAAGACAAACAGGCAGACCAAAAATTTTGCGTCGAAGGTCCCCGAGAAAGCCTATTGTCTTTAAAAAGTATCTTCAAACATTGGATGCGGTCAGCTGGGGGGGGGGGGGGGGGCATCGCAGCCTGCGATGTGAATTAATAAGCGCTTTTGCAGCCAGCATGGCCGGTGTGTCAGTACCCGGCAGGTGTCGCGTAAAGTCCTGTGTTGTTCTCGGCGCCACCGCTAGATACACTAATTTCCGAAAAACCCATTGAATTCCTCATTTTCTGCTAGTTTCTCGCTAAAATGAAGGTTGTGTGGACACATTTGAGCATGAAATCTCTCAATTGGGCCATTTATCTCGGCTGCAAAAATTTTGTTGAGTATCCCTGTATGGAAACGCCTGCTATGATAACTGTTCTTTTTTTTTTCTTTCCTCTGGCGTAGTTTTAAGCAATAGCATAGATCGAACTCACGCAGACGGCCTAGATTTCTCATTATTTCTTGCATCATTCTCGATTCTTCGGTCACGGACAAGGTAATTTTTCTCTCACAACCAACGGCGCCTACAGCACAGCCGGAATTCATGCGAAACGAATTCCTTAACGCTTTCGTGTTTTAACAGTGCAAAATATATGTCAGCTTCATATATGTTGTATTATGTCACGCTGCATGGGTTTAACAGGAGGGGCACTGACGGAAGCACCGAAAAAAAGAAACACAATCAGAACAGGTGAGCGAACACTGGAAATCATTCATGAGGTGGCGCTCGGGGCCGCCCCACAAAAGGAAGGAAGGAGAACAAGTGAAGGGGTGAAAGAGGAACATAAAAATGTGACAACAAAGCTATATAAGTGTAACGACAATAAAAAATGTTGCGTGTGTCAATGCTGTGCAGCGCTCCTAAGCTCACTCGTTGTTAGGGGCTGGATCGTGTCGCTTAGGATTGTAATTTATGCTTTTCCCAGCGACAACGCTCGAGTTCTTACTCATGTGTCTAATTTTACCCATTGCATGCTGTAGACCTAAACTAGTTCCCGCTTCTGCAGTTTTTTTTTATGCCAAACGAGGCATTGGCATGGTTAAACTATTAATAAGCTGCATCTGCACTCTTTGCAGCACGAGGCCGAGTTCCCCGACTTGCTGCTGATCTGTCTGCATGCAAACCGGTACCCTCGCAGTCGGGTGTTTAGGCATTTGCCTGTTTGTCCATTGTAACTGTTCTTGCATGTCAGGGGAATACGATAAACCACGCCAATGGAGCATTCCGCGAATGATTTGGTGTCTAACCTTGCAAGAGAGTAACCTTGTTTACTCTCTTGCAAAAGCTTTTTTATTGCGCCTGAAAACAGCACGTCCGCATCGCGCTTAACAGCATCTTTATTACGCTAAGCTGCCGTGAAATGTGTATGTAAGGTGATGATGCTGATGCGCTTGGGACCATTGGCACCTACCCACTCTGGGAGATCGGCCATGAGTTGAGCAGATCATACATATTGAACTTATGATTAATATTTACCAAGAGCTAAAATAATTTTGAGATAGCTGTTTTTATCGTAACGTTAATTAAGAATGATTGTAATTTTAAGTTCAACTATTTTGTGTAATCTCTCAGACACTTAAGACCTTTTTACTAGTAAGGCTGATTCAAAAATTGTTAGTAGTTGATACACCTACCTAATCTATGGTAGGTGTATCGCAGAGGCCCCAAATGATAACAGAACGGCCGACGTAACCAGTAGACCACATTGCCGCAATATAATTTTGATACTTCGTTTTATATGTAGGAGAAAAACATCGGCAGCTCAACAAGAAGTGTTCGATAGTTTCGAGTTCGTTGCAATAGGAGCAAAAAGGAGAGATTGCCAAACCCGCTCTGTGCATGTAAAAACTAAGATTTGGAATTCTACAACGGATTCTTGTTATTACAACTTCAGCTCGAGTTGCTGCACATCATTTCCTGCTCCAAGGAAATTGTAAGTGCAGAAAGTCCGGTGATGAGTCGAGACTTGGAGTAATCACAGATAATGCCTACTTTCTGAACCTTACCGTAGCAACAAACGCCATAACAGGAAGGAGAGAGATAACTGGACCTGCCAGAGAAGCTTTCGCCAGAGAGTGAGCAACATCGTTTAGTACAATTCCTTTGTGTCCCGGCATCCAAATTAATCGCAGGTTTCGCAGATGATGGGGAACAAGTAATCGCAATAATCTTAGAATATTCGTATCTGTTGAAACAGTTAGTGTCGCGCATAACGACAATGTATCTGTAACTATAGCTACATAAGTTAATGTTAAAAGAAGTTTACGTAGGGCAAACATAACAGCTAATAATTCGGCCAAAATATTTTTTGTATAATCGGGAAGCCTAACAGAAAACGACCAGTCTAGTTGTGTAGAAAAGTTCTCCTCCTCACCTTTTCTTCACACTGCGAAGCATCAGTTGCTATCACAACCGTCGTATCAATTTGATTTAGTGCTCTTGAAAAATGCCATTCAGAAGGCTACTGAGTAGTGATTTCGCATTGTTAGGGAATATATCGCCATATGATATGGCACTGAACCTTCCACTAACGGGCACTATGCCATTAAGCCTTATGTGCAATGGGTTTAACAGCTTCTGGGTAACGATTACTTGAAGAGTATGAAAGTGCGGCTATGTTATATTAAAAAGCAGAGCTGAATCACTGATAAATATATATTCTTCTCGTCTTATCGGCGAGTCAGACTCTTAAGAATATTTGAGTTGTTAATAATTTAATCTAACGGGTAAAGAAGAAATTCGTGATTCCTTATATAGAACAGAGTTTACTACAAATTCGGGTAACCCCAGACACCAGCGAAGTGCTTGGCGCTCAATTAGAGCTATATAACAGACGTATCTTCCATGCTGGTACGCAAGAAAATAAGGTAGACGTATCTTCCATGCTGGTACGCCAGAACATAAGGCACACCCAAACTCCAGTGTAGGGCATATGTACTTCCGGTTAATCATTATTAAGGCGTCTGTCCACATGCCCCATCGACTATTACCAATTCTTCTGAGTAGGCCGAACGCACGTGACGCTTTGGTCACTGTATATTCAATATGCAAATGCCAGTGGAGCTTTCCATCAGAGATGATTGCGAGGTACTTGAGTGTTTGCACTTGGGGAATATCTGCTTGGTGGAATGAGAGTGATATATTTATATTGTCTTGCACATTTCTGTACGATAAGTGGCAAACAAATGCTGTCTAGCCAAGCTTCCAAGGTAGATAAGTATATATCCTTGTAAAAGGGTTTATAGTGATTGAATGCCATACGCAGATGCAAAGAATGCTATTTCATCCCCGTAAACAAGCGTGTTTCTCTCTTTGATGACGAGCGATGAAGCTAAGGAAGATATTGAATAGTAGCGTGGACAAAACCGCTCCCCGGAGAACACCTCGTGTCTGTCTGAATTTCTCTGTTGATATCCCACCATGTACTCAGTAAAACTCCCTGTATAGCAAGAACTCAGTCGTCCATGCAATAAAAAGTCATGCAAGCTGATCTCTCTCGTTCTTCTTAGTGAAATTGGGTATTCGACACTGTCGTGGGCTTAAGAGATATCTAATGTATCTAACACTGCATACTAATGCTGCATACCGGTCGTTTTTTCTTGCCTTTCCTGCTTTGCTTCGGAGCATGGCAAGGCCTCAGCTCTCTCAAGCCTTTATCCGTTATCGAAACGAGGACTTATGAGAGACCTTGAAACCCACTTTAACTAAATAATTTTCATTGGGCTCGGAGGCTGGGATCCTATTTTGTGTGGGACTCTGGAACCTGAATTTGTCTGCAAGTCTAAATACCAGGAGTTTTCTGCTTCTTGGAGTCTCCAATGCAAATTGCGATCCTGTGTGGGCAGTACCCATAAGGTAAAAGTGGTATGTCACGTTAAACCCCGCATATAAATCAAAATGTCGATGATCTCAAGGCGACTCGTTTCTGAACCTTCACGAAGAAAATATCAAATAATCGTCAACGTATCTATAACATTTCAAAGCGCCACAAGTGCATATCTTGTCTTCCAATTGCTTATCTCTTTTTTGCGAGTTTCAAATCGGCCCTGTAGCGCTGTGCTTTACCCTAAAAATATGCCACCTTTTCGCCTGTACAATACTCTCTGAAATTTGGCATAATGGCACCAAAGACATCCTAAACAGTTCCATAAAATAACCCGCACTCACCCTAAAGGAGTTCTGAAACTGCACACTTCTGCAGGCGTCAGTGCTCTCCCCCGCGGCAGAGTAGTGTCCGGTTGCGACACGCTGTCGAATAAGTCTGATGCCCATGGGTGGGAAGTCTCTAATCGGAAGTGGGCTGTCAATCGGGAGGACCTGAAGGCACCTCTGAAGGAACTTTGTGCATATCTGTCAAAATCCCTCTTTCTCGATCATCCGCAAAGGCTTGCTGCCCTTTTGGTGTTTCATGGTGGAACACGGGTTTAAACAGTCGTTATTGCTTCCCTGGATGCCTTCTGACGTTTTTTTTTTATTTTTCTAATCTTGCTCGTTAGAAGATCTTGCTCAATGTGTTCGAGCTGCTTTCAGCATCCGCTCACCTGCGTCATCTTTGGCCTCAAAGTTTTTTGCAAATGCAGCTGTAGCTCTTTGGCATACTCTTTGATGCACAGAATCACAAATACTTCGTTCTTCTCTGAGATTAGAAGCAGGACCTTTTGTTTCCTCACCACTCGACTGTGCTTGTCGTGCGTGTTTAATTAGATTTGGTTGATTGGTATGCGATGGCGTGCTTCAAGGCTTCTAGTCTGTCCTAAACGCAAGCTTCTCTTTCCCCTCTTGTCGCCTTGTCTGCCAAGTATCGAAGCACGCAAATGTCTCCCGCGGTCGCTCTCTGTTGCACAGAGAAGTTTGGCCTCATTTCGAAACATGACGGAACCAGAGTAGGCCACGGTTATCTAGACATGCTAATTACTGTATGTCTTCGAGTTAGGTCTTCGGCTTTTCTTCTTGGGAAAAAGCCGTGAAAGGTCAATTCAGGTTTTTTTTTCGTTACATGCCTCAGCTTCTGCCAGAAAGAAGCTGAACATTGCTCTTACCTGCTAGGAATTGAGGCATCATTCGGAAGTGGCTCTGACGTTCTGTTCAAGAAGACAGATGATTTGCCTCTGGGATTTGGTGTGTAATATCTTGCAAAGGCAGATGCTTCTGAAAGTAGCATTGCTGTGAAGAGTGAGTTGATCATCAACGCTGTCGAGGACAATCAGCCCCCTGATGACGGGGTGAGTACCGGCGTCGAATATCTCTGATTGAGCACGTACGTGAAAAAGCGCGTCCGGCATCTTGAAAAAGCTACGAAGTCACCACAAAGAAACACGAAACAGGCGTGGAACACAGAAGTCTGATGATCTCGAAATACAGTCCAACTAAGCCCTCCTCTGCACTATGTGGTAGAAGCGTGATATATGTCGCGGATTGTTGCGCTGCCCGGGTGTAACAGAGCGGGGTGGGGCGGGGTGGCAATAATGAAGGCAATAAAAAAAAGCACAGCCAGAAAAGATGGGCGCTAACTATCGGCAGGAAACATTTCGTGACGCACCACTTGGAGGCGCTCCGCTAAACAAAAAAAAAACTACGAGGAAAGGGCGGAATGTGGAAACATTAAAATGGGATCATAACGCTAGATAAGTGAAACTGCTTTCAAACACATTGCGCGTGTTAACACTGCGTGGCACTTCTCAGCATGCTCCTCTTTGCAAGGGCTGGAACATGTCACTTAGGAATTCCATTTCCGCTCTGCTTATCGACAAACTTTAAGTGCTTACGCATGCACCGAATTCGCCAGATGCTATTCTTAGGTCTAAACTGCTTTACCATTCTGGAATTGCCGTGATGGTTAAATGTACGAATGTGTGTGTGTGGGTGTTTTTTTTTTAACAGCCAACGAGGCTGCTTCCGCTCCGTGCGACTTGAAGAGGCTCTGCAACATTTCAGCGGTGGAATGGTTCCAGTAAAGGAGCTGATTGCCTCATGAAATGATCACTGCGAAAGTTTCAGAATCCGTCGAGTGTATACAGTGGAGTAAAAATATCTGTCGCACGTTGTCATTGCTTTCTCTAGAGCACTTTTCACGCAACGGCGTTAGAAAGCTTGTTTCGCGAAAATTCTGACTCCGGCGTTGGTGTCGACGTGGGCGTGGTTGGTTGTGAGAGAAAAATAATATTGTCCGTGACCGAAAAATCAAGAAGCCCCGCCGCGGTGGTCTAGTGGCGGTGGTCCTCAGCTGCTGACCCGCAGGTCGCGGGATCGAATCCCGGCTGCGGCAGCGATGCATTTACAATAGAGGCGAAAATGCTGTAGGCCGTTGTCCTCAGATTTGGGTGCACGTTGAAGAACCCCAGGTGGTCGAAATTACCGGAGCCCTCCACTTCGGCGTCTCTTATAATCGTATGGCGGTTTTGGGGCGTTAAACCCCGCATATCAATAAAAAAATAAAGATGCAAATACAATAAATGACAAAAACTTTACTGCATGGCAAAAAAGTAGGCAGTTCACATCATCTTTCGAATACCAACCAGTCGAGAGCCTATGCCGCACTGCCATCACGTGAGAAAACTGCGGGCGTCCCGATTGGTGCCGCAAAATCGTAGACACGGGAGAGAATCATGCACCTGTTCTCCGCAGTTGCAGAGATAGCGACCACTTAAGATTTGTTGCCATGAATGTGGAATACGGTACAACTTACCAGGATGGCATGTGTCTGACGGGTTAAGTCATTGCCAAGACTAGAGTGCTTTTCCGCCAGTGCTAGATATACAAGCACCGCCGCTTCAGAGAAGTGACGTTGCAACTTTTCCTCCCACAAGATACCCTCCACTTCACAAAAATTGTGACCACTTCGAAGAAAAGGCGCCGAGAGGCTAAAACTAGATAGCTCGTTTAAGAAAATGCAGGCAGGGCAATCACTGTCGCGTTCGCATGATATTCTTTCAAAGGATAGTGCAGGCCGATTTCTCGCTTCGACCCCGGCTACAACTAAATGCACTGTCGAACTCGGAAGTGTTCATGGCAAGGTTACACGCGAGCTGACCACGTGGCTCGCTGCAATAGTGGCTGCAGTAGCTCACGTAGAAAGTCTGTTCGTCAGACAGCCATTCTAGCAACTTCAGTCGCGTGGGTGATTTGCTCGGTTTCAGGGCCGAGCTCGCCCGCATGGCTTCCAGGGCCACGTGAACCGCAAACTGATCGATGAGCAAACTTCGTTCCGTGTCCGACTGAGCCACGTCGAACCTGCGAGCACACGCGCATAATGATCAGCGTCATCTGACGTATACTCAATGTAACAGCTAGCTCTCCGCGTTAGAAGTCTCGTCCATCACGTCGCTTCATGCAAGTGATAGACAGCACCATAGATCGGTGATTGTGTGTAACGAGAATGGTTCTGCTAAAGGAGAACTGTACGCAAGGATAGCTCATCAAAATAGTAAGCTCTGATTCAATGGAAACTATCTATTCGTGCTAATATGTACGAGTAGTCGATTACGAGGTAGAGGGTGCACCATCTCCGCCGTTTTTGTGCATTTGTCTATGCCTATCGTATACTCTGGGAACACTAGCGTTAATACCGGTTTCGGCTGGTGCGAGTGTTGTGAGCAACGTCTCACATATATGCTTTGCACCATGTTTTAGGCAAGCTCTCTGCATACGTACATATATTTCTGAAGCGTCTGTGTTCCACAGCGAGCTCCGGCATAAATCTTACAGCTAATACTGATTCAGACCACATTATTGAAAGCATTTGACCAATGGCAGGCTGCTGACCCGCAGGTCACGGGATTAAATGCCGGGTTCAACGGCTGCATTCACGATGGAGGCGGAAATGCTATAGGCCCTTGTGCTCAGATTTGGGTGCACGTTAAATGACCCCAGGTGGTCGAAATTTCTGGAGCCCTCCACGACGGCGTCTCTCGTAATCATATGGTGGTTTCGGGACGTTAAACATCACATATCAATCATTCTACCAATGGCAAAGAAGATGTCAGGATGACGAATATTGCGAATTTGGCTTATTCGAAAGTATTTAAAAAAGCACATCAAATTAGAATTTTTTTCAAGATAAATTTTAATAGAGTGGTGTTATTGAACGAATTACTGTTCAAAGCACTTAATTAGGTAGAAAGAAGACTTGAGAGAAAGAAAAGCTTCAATATTTTCTACCCTATTTTTTTCAGTGAGTGAACGGACGTGCAGAGCCATACTCGCAACATCAACTTAGCCTACGCCGTTGTTATTAAGACGAAGTTTCAACCAATCTCCACATTGGCCATATCCCCCAAAGAACTCGACCAGTAACTTAAAAAGACCTTGTTAGTCAAATGATTTTTTAACTTGGTTCCCAGTTTCGAGCATCTGCTTAGAACAGGAAAGATCATAGAGAGTGGATGCTAAGGCAGCGGCCTTTATAAGGTATGTGCACTTCTGCGACTGATATTGAAGTTGGGGCAACTTTTCTTCGAGATGTCTGTTATGATCGCCAACAAGAGGACATACCGGCACTGTTGCTGCTTAGGGTTTTCCAGCTTCCACCACGGAATCGTGCGGCCGGTGTTGTCCAAGGTGCGACCGTGCATGTCAAGGGAGCGCGCCATCTGCCTGGCAACCTTGAAACCGAGTCCCGCAAAGGTCATGGCACTCGACCCTTGGCGAACGTACGACGGCGGGAAGAGTGCGGACAGCGTGAACCGAAGCTCGTTCAGCGAGTACAAGTAGAGCATGCCTCCCGACTGCCAGCGGTACCTGCCGAAAGTGAGAGACCGGATACGCGCACGACTTGAGCCACCTAAGGACCATATCTACAAAAGGTGATTCACGGAGACGGGACGTAAGAGATGAGCGAGAAATGAGGCTGATAAAGTCAATAACGTTGTCTCTCCTAAAAGTTTCCGCTGTTAACTTACGCTGCAATCTGCTATGCGAGCAGTGGTGCTCGCAGCGTGTAGAACGCATGCAAGATGACCCAGTATCACCTCCAACGACACTCCTAAAATATACGACGTTTACGTAATCGGCATTACAATATGTGCACCGTGAGCTATAGAAGCCACGCCATGGTTCATGTTATCTCGAAGGCGGTTGCGTAAACAGCTGCGAATGCCGTGTAGCAACAATTCCCAATGTTAAAATTGTAATCCTAAATTTAAAAAAAACAAGTCAGAATATTGACTTTTACAGTCGCTATTAGGCATGTTGCCCATAGCACCAATCTAAAAAAACATGACTGCAACAGAAATTTTATTGCTTCGTTTTATACGGAAACCACATTTGTCTGGCGGGAACTGTATTCGTTGAGTGCTGATTCGTTGCAACCTGTCAAACTAAATGAATAGCAATTATGGACTGTAAGGTGCATTGCAGGTCTTCGGGTGAGATTTCTTCGATTACATGTGACATTGAAGAATAAGGTGTGTCTAATATTAGTGTTGCATTAACCGATAAGAGTTGTCTGGAATGATTACAGCAGTGCCTCACCTCGACGTCATCAGTCGCTCGTAGTGCGGAGTCGCGAGCGCCGCTCGCAGAGCTTTCCTCGACAACATCCAGGACTCGAAGACATTTCCGGGCTTATTGGAGAAGTTGGCGTATAGCGTATCTATCGCCGAATCAGCCTGTAAATAAGGATCGAGTGGCCAGAGCCAGTTTTTCCACACGAGTGTCTCGAGCTTCGATACGGCTTCGCGTTTCGTAAAATTAGATATTGCCGAAGATGCCAGCACCAGTTCGACGAGGGCATCGGAGATCTTTTGAAGTACATTAGTAACCTTCTCCTTTTCGTGGTCATTGAATGCGTTTCTGAATATGGGCGCCGCTTGCACTATTCCGAACGATTCTTGCGAGGCGACGAAGCACAGCACGTTTATTTTGAGCCGACCAGCAGTGGTCGCCTGCGCCGGGAAGTCGAAGCTGGCGTTAACCATCCAGGCGTACGCGTAAGAGAACGTCCATCCAACGACGTCCATCACTCTTGTAGCCGGAAGAGACCCGAGCAGACGACCGAGTCTGCCTAACCGCTCCTTGTTTAGAAACAGGATATTCGTAGTGCTTGAGACGTTTCCAGTGGCATTGCTTAGGTGCTTGTCTAATAGGCTCGACCACTCAATCACCGACAAAACTTTTCCGAAGACCCGCGTGATGTTACCGAGGGAAAGCAGGATGTCAGATACGTCTCCGCTGTCGTCATCTTCGAACGAGGGAAGCAAGATTTTTCTAAAAGCTGCTTCGTCCTGCCGGAGCTGCTTTACAGACGCGTCATCCAATGAGACCTTGCTGCTGGTGAGGTAGAGGGACATCTCCCGGAGGGCGTCGTCGTACGTCGTGTCGTCAAACATTGCTAATTGCTCCGAACGCAGGGCAATCAGGTCTCCGAGTTCCCCTATGACCACCGTAGGGCCGGCGTCGTGCGAAACTGTCTGAGACACGATGACGTCGAACCAGAGGCTAATCCTCCAGTTCACGGCCAAGTCTAGGACAATGTCAAACACACTGAATAGAGTAATGTTTCTCAAAGATGCATCGCGATATGGCCATATGACGCCCCGGTCGTGCATGAATGCCGCAAAGTCGTCCGCGGCAACGTGGCGGGTTGATTCGATGCAACTGACCACGACAGCGAAAGCCTTGGTAGCGGCAGCGTACGTTTGATTCACAGCCAGGAAGGTCTGCAAAAAGTGAGAGATCGAGAACAATGTAAAGCCATGCTGGTCATACGCGGTTTTAATTGCCTGTGTGGCTTTGTAACGAACAGTAAAAGCGTGGTGTGCACCTATTGTATTGACGTGCACGCATGGACGAACTGGATTCTATTTTTCGTAATAATCGTTCATGAATACCATCTTATGGTATGGAATACAATCCTGTGGATAGTTATGCGACATATAAATATCAGTCTTGGTGGATTAATGATGGATTACTGATTAGTGGGGTTGAACGTCTAAAACACACCATATGATTATGAGAGACGCCTTATTGAAGGGCTCCGGAAATTTCGACCACCTGGGGTTCTTTAACGTGCACCCAAATCTGAGTACACGGGCTTAGAACAGGTTGATAAATGACGTGTTGGCGGTGGCAGTTGCACAGATATTTTTTTTTTGCTGTCATGAACAGGGTTGAACATTTAGGTGGTGTGACATTCAAATTTTTAGGCCCCATCGAGGAGGATCTCTAAAAGCTGCGTTCACAAATTGCGACCATAGAGTTAAGATCATTTTTGCAGACGGTGATTGGTAGGTCTCACTGGCCCATACGCGATTACAATCATTGCTAGAGACACGATGATGAGACAGACACACGCGTGTGTGAAGAAGGTTGTTTACACTATTAGGCTGAATAGGGTGGTTGAAAGCGTTATGTAAGTATGTATGTATGTATGTATGCATGCATGTATGCATGTATCTAGGCATGTATGTATGTATCTATGCATGTATGTATGTATGTATGTATGTATGTATGTATGTATGTATGTATGTATGTATGTATGTATGTATGTATGTATGTATGTATGTATGTATGTATGTATGTATGTATGTATGTATGTATGTATGTATGTATGTATGTATGTATGTATGTATGTATGTATGTATGTATGTATGTATGTATGTATGTATGTATGTAAGGTCATTACAAGCGGTGTTGGCTTGTGCATACACGTATATACGCACGACAACTGTCATTTGACAGAAACCCTTCTTCCCACACGAGTCCGAAACTGACAGTCCGCGTCTCACCTCGGCATCTCCGAGCGTTGTCATCACGTCGCGGATGTAGGCGTGCGCCAGCGGGCCGGTATGTGGGGTGTCCTCTTGGCGAGCATCGTCTCCGCACACGTAGGCGTACAGATCGTCGCAGGGGTCGGCAGACTGGTTGAGCCTGTTGAGGATGTCCTTGGAATGCTGCATGCAATCCTCCGTGTCGCAGACCCCGAACCGTTCACTGGAGCGAAGGTGCACGCTACGAACGACGATGAGGAACAGGATGGCCAGCGCCAGGCAGAAAACGGCGAGACCGTAGAATGCCGCAAGGTGGGACATTGGTTGCTGCTTCAACCGTCGGTCTTCTTCCAACCGATCCGGCTGAAACATGTTAGGAAATGTTATATGCAGTTGGGGCTTAAGCAGACAACAGTATATGACGTAAGTCACGTGGAACACCGTCGAAAGGTGCTTATGAGATGGAACTGTTTCAGTTTACCTTCGTTGTAAGGAGAATGGCTTGCGCTCGAGAAAAAGCTCGAGGTCTCCACAGCTCCGGAACTATGTATTTTAAATGCGAAGCATTTCTTAGCGAACTTCAGTGACTTTGAGCGTATCTATCTATTCATCTATCTATCTATCTATCTATCTATCTATCTATCTATCTATCTATCTATCTATCTATCTATCTATCTATCTATCTATCTATCTATCTATCTATCTATCTATCTATCTATCTATCTATCTATCTATCTATCTATCTATCTATCTATCTATCTATCTATCTATCTATCTATCTATCTATCTATCTATCTATCTATCTATCTATCTATCTATCTATCTATCTACCTATCTATCTATCTATCTATCTATCTATCTATCTATCTATCTATCTATCTATCTATCTATCTATCTATCTATCTATCTATCTATCTATCTATCTATCTATCTATCTATCTATCTATCTATCTATCTATCTATGCGCCTATGAGTTTTAGCTCTCCTGGCCGTTTCAATAATGGTATTGATACTAAGCTTGGTATGACATAACATGACTTTACGAAGAACTTATATCACTAGTCATAACTTTAAAATCATGATATGTATGACATGAATGTCATGATTTACATTTTATGGTTTGCAGCTGTTGCGCTGGTTTCGTTTACATGACATGTTGCAAAACTAGTATGGTAAGGCATGATTGCACGGCGAACACAAGCGACAGACCCTAACATAAAAATCATGACAAGCATTTCATGTAACAACATAACTACATGCCGCACTCACGATGCGCTCGTGGCCGTTTTGCTAGCGTCACATATACCAAATTTGGTAATACAGTACATGAATGGATGACGAAGCTATGTGATAGGTGCAAACATGATAATCAGGAGATGCGTGTCATAACAACTTGACTACATGTCACGCTCATGATGTGCTGGCGGCCGTTTCGCTAGCTTCACTTAAACCAAATTTGGAATTACGGGACGTGAATGGATGACAAAGGTATGATACTGGTGCAAACATGATAAACATGAGGGGCGTGCAATGTATAAACATGACTACATGCTACGCTCATGATGCGCTCGCGGCCGTTTCTCTAACTTCACATGTAACAAACTCAGTATTACGCGACGCGAATGGATGACATAAGTAAATGACACATCCAAACATGATAATCATGAAATGCGTGTCATGTAACAACATGACTACATGCCACACTGATGATGCGCTTGCAGCCGTTTCGCTAGCGTCACATATGCCCAATTTGGTAATACGGAACACCAATAGATGACGAATGTATGTGACTGGTGCAAACAAGATAATAATGAGATGCGTGTTATGCGAGAACATGACTACATGCCACAGTCAAGGCCGCCAATACCTTTCGACGTGAAGCGGTGCGCGTGCTCGCCTGTGTTCATTTCGTCGTGTCACGCCGGCGTTGCCACGCCAGCCGCCGGTCCTGCCATGTACCCGCAGGCGCGCCGCGCTGCGTCTTTGACGCGTGCATGTTTCAGCGCGTCCGGCGTCCCTCCATCACAAAATGAAGGAGATGTGTTGTCTGGGTAACGCATCGGCGCGAAATGAACCATGTCGCATTTCGCGCTGGTTGCCTTCGGGCCGCGCCAATGGACGCTGGTCGCGCCTGGATTCCAACTATAGAGTGCTGGCGATTTGATAACGTAGCGTTGGTGTGCCCTGCGTGCGCGTGCTTCAACGCTGCATTGAAGTGTATTGGATCCTTAACGATGCGCTCGCGGTTGTTTTTCTAGCTCCACGTATACCAAATTTGGTGTTACGTGACGTCAATAGATGACAAAATGCATGACTGGTGCAAACATAATAATCCTGACACGCGTGTCATGTAAGAACATGACAACATACCACGCTCATAGCGTGCTCGCGGCCGTTTCGCTAGCTTCACATATACTAAATTTGGTATCCCGTGTCGGGAATTGATAAAAAAATTCCGCCATATCCACGAAGTGAATGATGATGAGTGGACGAAGCTCCGGAGGTAAACCTGGTAAACCATGAATCCTCTGTACATTTTGCCCACTCGATTTTATTACATGGCTCCCCCTTGCGTACGTCGCCGCACTAAATCGAACGATTGCCTTCAACCAATGACACGCGCCATATGTGACATCATTCCTATTTTATAAGATCTCGCGTCTTTCATCAACTACAAGTACCGCTTTCTAGTTTATAACATCTTGCATCTTTTCATCATCAGCTACAAGTACCACCATCTAGTAAACACTACAAGAACTAAACGAGAGGTGGCTACATACAGGAGACGGTACCGCCATCTAGTGAACACTGCAAGAACTAAACTAGAGGTGGCTACATACAGGGGACGGTACCGCCATCTAGTGAACACTGCAAGAACTAAACTAGAGGTGGCTACATACAGGCTACAGGGGACGCACAGCCCACGCCCTAAGGAGCTTCGCCCCTAAAAAGGTGAACGACACATCCAAACATAATAATCATGATACGGAAGTCATGTACAGCATCATTTAACTCCACCTCGTAACAGTGTGCTGATTTTAAGGTGACATATCAATATTTCTTATTCGTGATTCATATATCATTAATTCCCAATGTAAGGTGGATCTGCCAATTTTTCGAAGACATTTTATACGCAGTTTCCAGTGATTCTTGTTACCGTTAGCTGTGTACGGATCTTGTTTTGTTGATCTAGCGTTAAAACTTCGTGAATGTTTCTTGTGTAAGAGTAAACCAAATTGTTAGGGTAAAGAATCGACGAATGACAGCGCGCAGTACTTGGCTACACCGCTAGTCTCTAAATCACTGGTTAACCTCTCAGCTACCCAACTGGAAGCTTTAATTTGTCCGAGAAACTTCTTGGCGTTGCAAACTGCGGGGTAATTCGTAGTCCACAGTCTGGTAACAGTGGCTGAAAGTGTCAGCAGACACCCCATAGCTCTTTTCGCCTAACCAAAGGTAGTAGATTTCAATGTCTTAATAATTTTTTTTCAAGAGGCATAACTGTACACTCGTTCTTTTAAATTTCATTTCGACAAAAAACCTCACAAAACACTCCTCTCAGTCGTTGTCTTCACGATTATTTCTATCAACGCACCCTGCCGGATACGATCACCGAGACCACAAACCGGTGAAGATGATTGAACAAACATCACGGGTTCTTCTTAGCAATGTCAAATATCCGATTCTGCTTTACGCAAACGTCGATGTGTATACTGGAATCAAGCTAACAATCTCAAGTGAGGCCTACCTTCTTTAGATGAACATAATTATAAAACTCGAGTGGGCTCGCGTTTTGAATAAATGTGCTCTTCATATAGCAAACTTTATTTCCAGAAATTTTTTCCGTGCCCTGAACATTATAATTTTACTCGAGAAAGTCACATGCCAAAATTAAAATACAGAGGTGACCTGCTCGACGACATTTGCGGGTCTTACCTCCACACACGGGGCTGTTTTGTGAGTTTATTGATGTTTATGGTCATTGGTACTTGTGTGCTCGTCAGTATGCTTGCCGGTAAGTACGCTATGCAAATCACCCTGCTGTTCTTGAGAAGTTGAGACCATGTGTCACAATCGGTACTGACGGCACTTACGCTGGGCTGCCCAGCAGTTGATCTGCCCGGCATGGGAGAACAGGGTGGTGGTGTCGTGCGCACCACCTTGCCCAACGATATACTCTTGTCTATGGATGCCCGCCTTGACAGCGGTTCACGGGGATCAGGCCACGGCTCGTTCATGCTGCCCGCGGGGGCTTCCGGAGGAGCTCCTTTTGAGATGTCAAGTGAACTTTCCTGCAACGCATGTGACACATGTAATAAAAGACCCTGTTGTTCCAGTTAGGAATGCCTGCACTGTTAAACCATCTGCATGACCATTTTGAGGAATAGTAGAAAAAAATCGCTTTATACCTAAAGCATGCCTGAAATATTATAGCAATATCTGGTGAACCTAAGACTGAAACAAGGCTTATCTTCAAGCGTAGCAGCCAAAAGTTCAGACAAACTGCGATATCAATATGCTTGTGTCATGACAACATCACTATTTCAACCTTCGGCAGCACATTGAGTCACCTGTAAACTTTTCCCATTATCACAATGTGACAGCGAGGACAGCAACCTAATTCAAATCGGCCTAGAATATTTAGAGTAAAGAACCCTCGCGATTCAGAAATATTTTTAATAGAAATATATGAACAATGTATGCTAGGTTCAGCAGAATCATAAGAGGTCAAAGAATTATAAAACTAATCTTTTAAAGCGAGTTCAAATCAGTTCTCATAATGAAAACATAGTAACTGTGCTGGTCAAAGCAAATGAGAAAAGAAATTGGAGGTTAATTTGATTCTAGACTTATTTGTTGGGTAGATGCATTCGCACGAGGGCATTCGTGTACCAAGCATGCTGTCTTAGCTTAGCGCTGACAGAAAAAAAGAAAGGGAACGTTAAGGCTCGTTTTTCGTTCCCTTTTTTTCTTCCTCTCCTATTTTCTTCATATATAGCATAGACCTCCTTCTCGCAGACTGGATGCCGTCAGGTGGATCGAGAAAACATATTGATGAGCTGCCTGCTTGTAAAAAAATCCCGTGCTTCGTGACACCGACAGGCAGAAAAAGTTTCAGACTCGCCACCATGGCCACTACTGGCACTGTCTAACATTACTCGATTTATATGCCCATTTAGGGTGTTTCAGGAATAAAGCACCAAGTAATGAAAACTAATAATGAGCGCTACATGTCTCCAACTAGAGCAATATTGTTGTGAGTCATATAAAGCACGTCAGAATATTTTTTGATCCGCTAAGCTCGGTAATTGACAAAAATTTCTTAATTAATATTTGAAATGTTGACTCTACAGTACAATTTTCTATAGAGACCTCAAAGCGTTCGTTCAGAAATAATAAAGCTATCAATCTGCGGTAAGACGACGGCGCTGCCTATTTTCATTCAGTCTTTGTTTAAAGTGCGTGAAATTCAAACAATACAATGTGATTGCCGCTCAACGCACGGTGATTTTAGTGCACTTAATTGTAAGTTCAAGGAATTATCAGACTGCTCACGCACGAAGGTCGCTTCAGCAAGCTATCGGTGACTACGAAGAACGTTTGGTGATGGTAAGAGGGTGACTAAAAAAAAGCCTATCCACGGTGTGCATGATGAGGAGTGAGGTGAAGCGTCCGTCCGTTCGTTTGTTCTTGCTTTCGTCTGTCCGTGCGTCCGTCCTTCTGTGCGTCCGTCCTTCTGTGCGTCCGTTCGTCCGTGCATCCATCTCTGCGTCTATACGTGCGTCCGTCCGTCCTTCTGTGCGTCCGCACCTCCGTTCATCTAGTGAACACTCCAAGTACCACCATCTCGCATCTTTTCATCATACATTCAGCATATAGAAGTACCGCCATCCAGCAGACATTACAAGGACTAAACGAGAGGCAACACTCGTGCACTTTCTTAGGGTGTCTACTTCCTACCTTTCACCGCCTCTGTTTCATGGCTATATAGTAGCTCACTATATTCATGGCACTGCGGCTTAACGCTCGCTAAACCTTGCTAAAACCAAGGAGGTTACACTCGGCGAGTTCAACGTGGCAACTCTTTCTGGTCAGATAGCGCTCAAAGTGCATTCTTCTGATACTATTTCTTTTAGTAAGCTAAGAAAGATTCGCCTCCAAAAGTTCAACGAAAAAGTGGCTGTCACGTGTATGTGACTGCAATACGAGACCTGCGGAGGCAGCATTTTACGTAGTGCTGGCATTTCCTTACTTTTCGAGCTAACTATAAACACGACGGAATGGTATAGGGTGAAATGTTTATCCTTCGCCTGAAAGGAAAAAAAATGCCGGCACTGCGTGAAATACTGCCTGTGGTCTCGCATCAAACTCCTACGTGGCGGCCGCTTTTTCGTCAAAGCTTCTCGTTTTTTTCAATTGGTACCATCCCACTACCGCTTAACGTCCATCGTCACCAAAAGCATGTTCAAGCAGCCTTATTGTGTGAGCAATCTTTGACGATTCCCTGAAAGTACATATGGGGGCACTAAAACGTGACGTGTTAGGTGGCAACCACATTGTATTCTTTTAAAATTTTGTGCACTCTAAACAAAGGCTGGAAATATTAAGCATTACAGTTATCTCACCGCAGATTAAAAATGTTATTATGAGTGGTTAAGCGCAACAAGCTTTATATAGAAGATTTTACCTTAGAGTCACAATTTAAAAAGTTCATTAAGCCATTTTTGTTAATTGCGATGTTTGGTGGATGGAACAGAATATTCTGACATGCACTACATGGCTCAGAAGAATACTGCGCCAATTGGAGACACGTACCTCTCATGCATGATTTTCACTACTTAGTGCTTTTAGGCTGAAACACCCTGTATACCTTATAAAGTGGACTGTTGGGATGACCACCGCTGTAGCTCAGTTGGTAGAGCATCAGACGCGTCATGATTCGAAGGTCGTAGCTTCGATCACTGCATGCGGCAAGTTGTCTTTTTGTCCACTCTAGTTTTTCACATGTATATCCCAAGTACTACAAGAAACATACCGAACGATTTCCTGGGTTTGACTGTCAATTTGTTCCCATAAAGGTTTTGTCTATGAAAGCAAAACTACCTCTTCGTAAACGTAGCTGGACGCAGGTGCGATGTCTTTGTTTTGTGTGCTCCACCGGTAGGGGGAAAGGCCTCGTGTGTACGAAGAGCGTAAATTGCTCAGTGCGCCTTCAACATTGGCTAAGTGCTTTCAATATTCGAGGACTCAATTTTGCTTGTTTCTTTAAGAAGGTGAATTGGTGGTGTTTCTTCTTGTTTTGCTGCAAATGTCGTGGAAAGAGGATTGCCTCCTGCCAGCAGGCATGTGTGAGAGATCGACGCTATCTGGCAGTAAAGTAGGCAAACAAAAGCAATAAAAGCTTATGTAAAAAGTAGAGCCATTGCCAGCACCACACCGTCTTAGCGATGCCTAGGTAACAGCCGCTTTAGTTGCGATGACAATTATATGGACACTCTGCGCTGGATTTCACCACCGGCCTCAGCGTCACCGTCACTCACCGTATATGTATACGTATATATATATACAAGAAAACGAAAGAAACAAAATCTTAAACTTCTGCTCCTGGAACCAAACATGAAACCTCCCAGAAAGTAAGTGCGAGGCGTTAACCACTGAGCCACCGAGGAGCGCTTCCTTCAATTCTCAAACGGCCAGCTTTTTATATCTACCACTTACCCTGGTGATGGGCAACTCAGGGGGAACTATCGTGTTTTCAGCATTACCAGCAAGATGGGGCAATGAGCGCGCGGCGGTGCACGCTCTGATCTCCCTCGCGTACTTTGCCGCTCAGAGGGGAGAAAGTGGGCGCTCGCTCGAGCATCCTTATCTCTTGGTGGGGACGATCGCATATCTTGGCTGGCGTTGAGCTTTCACTAGAACGTTTCTGTTGTAGTTACCGGGTGCACAAAGATAACTGCAATCGTTGCACCGTTTGCGAAAAGGGCGTGCTTTTCAGACCCAGCGAAGTAACAACTAAGACACTTATTCGCGTTCTGTATGTGAGCATGTTTCGTGCGTCATTTGTGCGTGAAAAACGCGGGGCGCGTTTTGAACTGCTTGCCATTCGGCGCGTGACCTTCCAATGTGTTGCTATCGCATTCATTGCGTCGCCTCTGCGGCAAAGTCATCTCTTTCTTTTTTCGTTCATAGCGTCGCATTGTCATCGCAGCGTAAGAAATACTATGGTCTTTATAATTACGTATCTGCGCATTTTTATTTCAAAAGGCACACTACTTAATTGTTACATATCGGTGTTACGCCTAAGATATTCGTGTTATTTGCTTGTTGATCGAGAATCTTCACAAGTATGAATGCAGCCACCCCATCCAGATGACTGGGCGTTGAGCAAAGGCTTGAACTTTCGCCAGGTGGCTCAGTTGTGTGACAGACAGGCATACAGAGAGACAGACCAATATTTCTGCGTTGAAGTATTCCAAGAAAGGCTATATCATCCTTAATTAATAAAACAAACCACGGCACTGTGCTTTTGGTTTATCCTGTCGTTTTAGCGCTGCTTTTCTACGGGTAATCATGAGCTAATTAACCCAAATGCACACCATACACCCTTGTAGGTTGCAGAAATATTCATCTTTTTGACTTCAAGCTACTACAAGCTATGTGTAGCTGGACGCAGGTGGGAGTTCTTTGCTTTGTGGGCACCGCAGGTAGCAAGAAAAGCCTCATGTGTACAAAGGGTGTAGGTTGCTCAGTGAGCCTTCAACATTGGCTAAGTCGTTTCAATATGCGAGGACTCAAGTAAAAGTCAATTCAAGTTTTAAGTTAAACGTGGGGTTGGGCTGCTTGGTATTCCATTATTATTATAATGGAATACCAACACTGATATCCGTCTCTTGTGTTCGTTGTCTCATTTTTTCCGCCGAGCAGATTAGTAATTGGTTTTGTTGCGAGCAAGCGAGTTACAAATGACTTGCGCATTCGAGGCTTCTCGTTTTGTGTACAGCTTTCGCTTGGTGGCCAGTTCCTAATTTGTATAGACATATGCATGGTTTAAAACAAGGGACTCACGCCATAGTCACGGGTGACCAAAGCACTCCACGCAGGGGAGGTCGGTGCTGGTACGGTATGAATTACGTGTCCTAGCGACACGCGGCGGTCTATGGAGGCACGTCGGCTCAGCGGTTCTCGAGGATCGGCTTGAGGTTCCACGGCGCCGATTTCCATACCATGACATGCCTCCCCGATGGCGACCAGGATGCCACCGTCATGCGCTTGCTGCAGTGAAGTATTGTGATATAAACAATAGGCGCATGCTAAATCCAATTTGTTTATTTGTATATAAATTCGCTGGCTCTTTAAGGATGGCGGCCAGGATGCGACCGTCGTGTGCCTGCTGCAGTGAAGTATTGTGATATAAAACACAGCAATAAACAATGCTTAATCCAATTCATTTATTTGTGTATAAATTCGCTGGCTCGCTTAGAAGAATTTTTCGGAGCTGTTTTGGGCTCTACAAAACTACAGCCTATTGCAAGCCATGGGAACTATACTTAAAGAAGCTGTATAGCGGGATCCGGTCTATGTTATATAGAACGGTAATAGCGCCAACAATTGGGATGGTAGCTGCCACGTCGCAACAGAATTGCTAACACAAGTGGAACACCGACCGTTATTCCTTGTTAATTTCACTGAACATCCAAAAACTTCTGGGAACCTCTAATTATGAACGCACTATCATTGAAGGACGGGTTGTAACCACTATTGCTTGAACCTTTTGCAAGATTCTAGGTCGTGTTTGTTGCTACCGACTCGACGAGGCGTGCCAACCAGGTACTCTGAGCGCAAGCTCTGCTGTCATTACTCGACCTAAGTTTATGCATGCAGATATGAGTTCACAAAAGATTGCTGGTTAGGATAATCACTGCAAACTTATGCAATACATGTATATAGCTCCTAAAAGCCTCCATTTCATCTGTAAACGTAAATGCGTAAGAAATGAAGAAAAAAATCACAGCATATCCACGGAGTGAATGGGGATGAAAGGGCGAAGCGTTCGCCCGTCCATCCATCCTCGTGTCCGTCCGTCCGTGCATGCATCTATTCATCCAATCACGTTCAAGAATACACACGGTGGGCGGGTAACACCGACGAGACGCGAGCCAAGAAAGCCGAGCGCAAGCGTCATTAACGTACCTGCCGCTCTGCTTCGTACATGCCTCAACAATGATGGGCCACGTACGGTGACTATCAAGGAGACAGAGAGGCACTCGTTCTCCGTGCACCCAGGCACAGCCCACACAGCAGGCAATCGGAGAGTAGTGATACAGTGCCATCGAGAATACCCTCACTTAACTGCAGTTTGTATGTACCTTTATGAGTCAGCACCATCTATTATACTGTTCGGAAGATAATGCTTTCTTTCTCGCCTTTTCTTCTCTCGGTGACGCATGACGCATGACAAGGTTAGACTAAGAGGAGCTTCGCCCTTCAAACGGGCAGTATTGCACTTAAACTTCATCACTTCATCATGCTGTTTGAGCCGCATGCGTTACCTGCGACGACGTTGACGGAGGAATTCTAGCAGTCGCCACTGTTCGTTCAACTAGACCGAATTTAGTGAAATTCACTCACGCTTATAAAATGCGTTGGGGGCTCGGTGCGTAACACCTCTCCCATGGACACCCGTCGGTCATTGACGGCCCTATTAGGAAAAGGCTCACGGGGGTCCACGGCTGGCTCGTTATCGTCGACCACGTTCATGCCGGCTTGCTTTGTGTCCTTCCAATGTGCTGACATGTCCTTCTGCAAAATGCAAGAAACACCACCTTAAGAACAGCAAAGTTCGAGTATTGCCTGTAACGCTGAACTTAACGGGGTCTTCTCGATGCTGTGGGTTTTCGCCATTCCTGTGGCTATCCGCAAATTCAACAAGGTTTGCATGCATCCATGACACCAGAATGTTTCCACTCATCAGTGTTACCCGTGATTGGCCACCACGCCTATTGGATGTGGCCCCTTAGTATCCGCCTCACTTGTTCAATGGTTACGGTGCTGGGCTGCATACGCGAAAGTCTTGAGTTCGATCGCGAATGTGGTGGTCCCATTTTGATGGAAGCAATATACTTGAGGCCCGTGTGCTAGGCACTGTCAGTGATCCTTAAAGAACACCATGTGGTCAAAAATTTATCGAGTCATCCGCTTTTATTTGTACAATTATTACGGAGGCTTCCTTAATATTAGTATTGTGCTTCATACAGGTAAAACTTCAGGTAATATTGACTCCTTGAAACTGGTTAGAAATAATTCTTTACTCACCTGCTGTGCTGCAAACATACCATCTTTGTCAACTGGCTTCCTCCAGCGACCTGCTCCTTGGACTTAGATGCAGGAAGTTGTGCAGGCTTCGCGTCTGACGAGGTTACAGTGGATTTGCCGTCAACATAGCCCTTCGAGGTGTCTTGGCCAGCCGCCGAGTGCTTCTTCCCTAAGTCCGGTGCCGAGTTTGTCGAACCTTTGAGGCTCATTGTCGACGTGTCGCTAGCGGAACCACGTTGTCCCAAATCTGCGCTGATGCTCGTTCCGTGCTCCATCCGTATACAGGCAACTCAAGATTATCTGTGAAAGAGATTTTATATCTCAACGCACAACATCAGAAGCTTGGTGCTGTGGTACACTTCGAAAAGACTTCCATTCCTTGTCGATGGTGCAACGGCGTGCAGGCACAAAATGAAGGGGACGAGCATTGATCATTATACTATTTAAGGCATGCTTATCTCAAGCGCATAAGCGAAGATCGCGCATATACAAAGAAAAGACTTGCTATAAGGAAAAAATTGATCACATGCACGACTGTGCGAATGGCTCAAGTCAAGATACTGGGAGCTGTTTGCATAAGCATGGTGTCATTGCGAAACGAGCCGTATCGTAAAATGAGCTAACCTAACTAAATTTTGTCAAGTGGCAGTGGCGGCTGCTAAACGTTAGAGATTAGATTGGCACTTCCGAGCTTCGTGTATGTGCTCTCGTCCGTGCTCGTTTTGTTTTGTTGTATTCTCTATATGTTGCTACTTTTTGTTTCTTTCTGAGGCGTATCTTTTGCCAGTTGACCCTATTCACTCGTACCACTCATCTGGCTATAAGTTCCATATGCTCACGTAAAAAAAATTCGTATAGTTATTCTAGATTCTGTATTTAAACATCTTTGCCATTTCAGAGTCGAAAATGCCGTACAAACATGCCTGAAACAGCCCCTTAATAGCAACCTTTCGCTCTTCCAGTGTAACAAAATTACTTAAAAGCTCTTTTAAGTCCTTTTCGACTGAGAAGAGTTGTTTCGACCGAGAATAGAAGATGGCTAACAACAATGACCCTACCGTAATGCGATTATTGCAATTCTGAATCCCGATAGCTTGCCCCGCTGTGGTGGTCTAGTGACTTAGGTACTCGGCTGCTGATCCGCAGGTCGCGGGATCAAATCCTGGCTGCGGCGGCTGCATTTTCGATGAAGGCGAAAATGCTGTGGGCCCACGTGGTCACATTGGGGCGCACAGTAAAGAACCCCGTGTGGTTGAAATTTGTGGAGCACTTCACTACAGCGTCTCTCATAATCATATAGTGGCTTTGGGACGTTAAATCCCACATATCCAATCCCGATGGCTTAACTATGCACACATGCTGCGGACTTAAGCGATGTTTGGATGACGCCACGCAACGCCTAGTTCACGCTGCTGAGTCACCATGCAGTAGATCACCTTGTCACCAACATCTCCGAGTGCCCTCAGTGCCGTCCAGGCTGTGGCAAACGGCAGACGCGTCCTGTTGTGGCCTCAGTGGCATAACCTGAGGTGTATTCTACATGAAACCTGTACCCGTATAAGATACTAGTTATGCCGAAAAGGCATTTAACCTCGCCCGTTTCACAAGCAAAAAAAAGAGTACGATGCCCATCAGGCAAAGGTCCCTGTCGCTATAGCTCTAAATGAGATCGGAAGCTGCTTCGAAGTCGTGAGAGCTATGGTTTGCGATACTTTTTTTCGCAGTCCATGGGCTGAAAGTATCATTAAGCTTCCACAAACACAGCGCAAATTATGAAAAAAAAGCTATTGTTTCACAAGCTTCATCCAGTGGTATGGCTTCCTTACTGCTGTGAGGAGCGCAACATGAACCACGACAGCGTTAACATAAACAGCCTACCTGACGTCACACTGGTCTTAATGTTACTGGAGGACAGGACTTACGTTCGGCGAAATAAGATGAGTCCTGGCAGGTACGAAGCAGTTCGTACTGCACGTAATGTTGTTGTTGTTGTTGCCCCTTCGCACTGGCACATACCCACTATGGGGGATTGGCCATGAAATCTAGAAGTATCCTATATGAGATATATTAAAAGGTTTATCCTTAATGAAAAAACTAATGATGTAATAGAAAATAATAATTAACTAAAAAGGAATATTAAACTAAACAAATAATTGAAGATTGAATCAAGAAGAGAAAAGGTGAGGTAATACTACAGTGGAAGACAGAAATTTTGAGTAGACCAGACAATCGAGCTTATCTCACCCGGTCACAATCAAATGAATATGCAAATTTCATTCAAAATTAGACAAGTGTCTTCAGAAATATATTTAAGCAGGCATTATTATGACATGCGCTTTGATTCTCGAATGAAATTGCATACAGCATCGAATACGCTCCTGTGGCAATGTCCCAAGCTAAAGGCACCGAAACTTAGAACATTATCTGCAGTTAAATTTAAACCTACTGCTTGAAACGGAACAATTAAAAGTCTTTTCCTAATTAATGAATAGTTTTTACATGTTATAAAGTAATGCTCTATTGTTTCCGTTTCTTCACAGAATGGACACAGGGGGGATATCGCCAGACCAGCTCTGTGCAAGTAAAAGTTTAATGGAGGGACACGACATCGAAATTTGGTTAAAATAACTTCTAACTTTTTAGATTGACTCCACTGAGGTTTCCAGGGGTATGTTAGGTGCTGATAGTCCGTATATTTAGTAATATTTTCCATAATATCCGTATAAATAGCCCATTTTCTATATCTGATCGACACCATGTGTTCCGATTCTGGTAGTACCGAGATCACAGGGCCATCAAGTGTGGCTCGAGATAGTGAATCGGCTATTTCATTCAACCGTATGCCACAGTGTCCCGGGACCCAGACTAACTTCAGGAACTTCACATGAGGTGGAACTAATGTTTGTAATGTCGCTAGAGCTCTTGATTGTTCTGAAGCTGTG
The DNA here is from genome assembly GCF_043290135.1 of Rhipicephalus microplus. Taxonomy (NCBI): domain Eukaryota; kingdom Metazoa; phylum Arthropoda; class Arachnida; order Ixodida; family Ixodidae; genus Rhipicephalus; species Rhipicephalus microplus. Next base: position 189,917,971 of record NC_134700.1, on the reverse strand, counting down.
AGAGTAGTACACAGCGAAAGAGAATCAGTAATTATCATTGCACTCTCTTCGTTTGAAGGAAGTTTTCGTAGCGCTAAAATAATAGCCAGGAGCTCAGCTTCGAAAACCGGAGTGAAGTCTGGTAGTCTTACCGAGAATGACCAACCGAGGTAATCTGAGACGATTCCTACTGCTGCCTTTTCTTTATTCACAGAAGCGTCTGTGGCTATTATGTTCTTTATTTCCGCATGAGCTATGTAGTCTTCTAACCTGTCATTTAAGTAACTCGAAGATTGAAACTTAGATAGTGGGGGAAAAATTTCATCACATTCTATCGTAATATTGTGATTTAATGCTTTGGTTCCAATTACCGATCTGATATCCACCTTTATGCTTTCAAGTTTCTTTTGTACAAAAATAATCTGGGGAGTACGAAAGCGTGGCCAGTGAGCGAGGAAGAAGGCGTCGGGGTCACTAATAAAGGCATATGCAGACCGTCTCGCTGATAAGCCGTAAAATTTCAAGTATGTTTGTACTGTTAAGATACGGAATCGGCAAAGAATAGTTGGTATGCGAGCTTCCTGATATAGTACATTAATAGCGACATACCTGGGGAGTCGCAAACACAACCGTAACGCTTCTCGCTCTAATAGAACTAACGGTTTAATTTTGTACGTAGGGCCACCCGAAAATAATATACACCCAAATTCGAGTATTGGGCGCATGTACATTTTATATATCATTAATAAGGTGTGTCTACGTAACCCATATTTTCTGTTGCTCAACCTTCGCAATAAGCCTGAAGCTCGTTGTGCCTTTGCCACGTTATAGTCTATGTGAGGGCTCCAGTTAAGTTTCTCGTTATAAATAATGCCCAAATATTTGATAGACTCTACTTGTGGAATCGGTTCCTGATTATAAAGTACTGAAATTTGAATAGAATCTGCTATAGGGAACACCAGGAGCGCACTTTTACTGATGTTTAGAGACAATGAAATTGAATGCAGCCAAATTTCAAGAGAATACATGTACTTTTGCAATTTTTGATGCAAAGAATAAATGTCACTGTCTGCAACGAAAAATGCAATGTCGTCTGCATAAATGTAGACAGTGATATCTCGTTCAATGGGAATTGAGCTCATCAACACATTGAATAACAGCGGAGATAGGACCGCCCCTTGAGGTACTCCACGTTGCTGTTTGAATTTAGATGAGTGACATCCATCCTTTGCACAATAAAATTCTCTCGATTTTAGAAACTCTGCTACCCAATCAACAATATATCGCGGAAAGTCACATTCGTGTAAAGAATTCAATAAAATTGAGTGCTCAACGCTATCATAAGCTTTAGCTATGTCTAGTGTTACTAGTACCGCGTATTGTCGTCTTTTTCGGGCAAGCTGTATTCGGCTCTCTAAGTCGGCATGAGCACACCAAATTGAGCATTCGCTACGAAAACCTATTTGAAATGGTTTCAATATTAGCTTGTCAGCCATCCAAACTTTTATTCTATTATTAAGAACTCTCTCTATAATTTTGATCAGGTGAGATGTTAGAGAGATTGGTCTGATGTTGTCAATGTTAAAACCTGACCCTTGTTTTTTTAATATGGGAATCACTCTAGCTATTTTCCAGTCATGTGGTATCCAGGCATTGCTTAAGGAATAGTTTATAAGGTTGAGGACGTCGCCGGGTGATATCTGGAATAAAATTTTAATCATAGGAACTGTTATACCGTCAGGACCAGGAGCCGAAGAGGGTAAGTTTCTAATTACGCTTGACATTTCGGACAATGTCACTTTTTCGTAGTCAGTCTTTATAGAGGACTTTTGCCAGTTGATTGTCAAAGTCGACGAAAATCTGTTAGCTAAACCTCTTCCGATTGCCTCTAACGAATTAGTCATTTCTTCCGTCGATAACCTGTCATAATCAGAGTTAGCTAGAGACGGCAGAATTTTGCGCGATCTCATATATCGGAATAACGCTTTCTTATTTCTAGGTTTGGAAAGAAAGTCGAAATGTTTTTTGTCATAGTCTTCTTTAGCTTTAGCCACGGTGCGCTTAAATGTAGCAGCAATAAACTTGTAATCTGCCCAATTTTTGGGGGACTGATTATGAATTAGCTGCTTCCAAGCCGCTTGTCGTCTTCTATGATCACGAGAGCACTCAGAATTCCACCACTGACTACAAGGCTTTCTCGTATCAGACTCAATAGAAAATTCTGCTTTTTTGAACGTTCTTTTAATTACCGCACTTAATTTCATGGCTTTATTTTCATCGTTGTCTTCAGTGGGGGTAGTCAAAGCAACTTCTAGGTCATTTTTAAATTTGGAATAATTGATAAAGGTTCGAGCTTGGGAGTAAGATGGAATAATGGGGCAAGAAATTTCAAACAGTACTGGTAAGTGGTCACTGTTGGTGGCGCAGTCTAGAGTAGTCCAAGATACGCTAGAAATACCCGAGCTTATAAAACTCAAATCTAAGGCAGAGCGGGATCGGTCTCGGATAAATGTGGGAGTTCTAGCGTTGAGGCATGATAAATTATGGTCTATAGACCAGTCCCACAAGCGTTGTCCACATTGATCAGTCCTAAAACCCCAACTAGTGTGGTGAGAATTAAAATCTCCAACCATAATTTTTTCTGTGCACCACGAACTAACAGCCATGTCTAAACATCGCGTGTCTTGTACACCCAGAGGAAAGTAAAGATTTACCAGAGAGAAGGGAGAGCATCCAGGCAAGGTGATGTCTAAAGCGAAAATTTCACATTCGGGGGATATACTTTTGTACGAAGTTTTGATCTTTGAACTAATTTTATTATTGACAAAGAACGCTAAACCTCCACCTTTGGATGGGCGATCCAGGCGAAAAGACCGGAAATTAGGTAGGTAAAACGAATTATGTGCTGACAGCCACGTTTCTTGCAGTGCAATAATGTCTGGATTGAATTTACAAGATAAATACAATAAATCTGTACTAGCTGAATGAATAGATCGGCAGTTCCAATGAAGAATTTTGATAGAACCTATCATTTTGACAGAATTGTTTCGGCAACTACCTTATCTAAAATGCTGTCTTTAAGAAAATCGCTCTTCGATAGGTTCTCCTTCTGGTATTTTTTGTTTTTTGAATGTTTTGAAGAGCCAGTATTTTTGGAGACAGGGGATCGAGTGCGCTTTAGGGATTTGATGTCCATGTCCATATCATCATAATCCTGATCATCCTCTAGTATGTCTTCACCTATCCTCTGGTTGTCTGTACAAGAGGGCCCTGCAGCCTGTACCCCTGAAGGAGATGACTCTGCGTCTGCTTCACTTGGTGGGAGAGTTACGTTGTCTTGGGAAGTATCCTTCATATCTCTTGGTGTCCCATATATTTGCGTCAACTGAGTGGCTACAATATGAGATAAGGAGTCACAAAGGGTGGTGGCCAGGCGATCTATAGCTTTCTCCATCGCTTTTTCAATCATGTCTGCAATGGACACTGAAAGAGAAGCTTCTAAAGTTGCATTATGTCGGGCTGCAACACCAGCATATCCCTGGGTTCTTGCCTGAATTTCAGCGATGGCGTCTTTTCGTGAACAGCGTCTGCGATCAACAATTTCCATAATTTGAGTCTCCCGCGCTTTGGCTGAGCAATTAGCGTTATCTGCGCAGTGCTGCTCATGACAAAGACAACACTTTTCTTCAGTACAATTGCATTCATTTGCAGTATGTGCCTCACCACATTTTCGGCATCTGGGAGCTGACCTACATCCTTTTAAAGTGTGTCCATAGCGCCAACATTTCTGACACTGGAGGGGACGAGGTGACAGTTGTTCGACTCTGAATATTAAAGGCCACGCCTTGATTTCAGTGGGGCGAATCGACCCGGCAAATGTGACAATTACAGACTCAGTAGGGATCTTTGTCTGTTCTACAACTCGTGAGCATCTATAAACTGCAATAGCACCTGCCTCAGAGAACATCTCTAGGACCTCAGCTGGAGTCATGTTGATGTCTACGCCTCGGACAATACCTCTGACGCATGCTAGGTGAGGAGGAATGAAGGCGCTCACCGGATTGGTAGCGAACATCGAGCATTTAAGTAAGTCTTTGACACAGAGCTGGTCAGGAGAAAAGCAGACAATGCCTCCCTTGCCAAACTGCCGGACCTCTGTGATGGTGTGATAGTGAGTTGTCGCTGCTTTGAGTTCCGACTGGATCACTTTAGGGTTTTTCATCTTAATGACTCCGTCGTTGCTTGGGACTAGGGCCACAGGAACGGAAGCGACGCCATTGCGTAGGAACCGGTCCACTGGTAGCTCCTGCGGTGAAAGAGAAGCAGACCAGAGATAAGTCCCTGGTCCAGGCGAAGAAAGCGGCATCTGTCTGGATTGACTAGCCAGAAGGGTACTAGCTAATCAATGCTAAGGCTTTAGATACGCCTATCCAAGAAGAAATTCAGTAGAGGCTACTCAGATTTCAGCCAAACCCCCAGAGCAAGCAAGCGTGCGAGCTTCGACAGCTCAGTCACAAGAAGACTGCACGTAATAACGAGCACCTTCTTCTTTCTTCCGTCTAACAAGCACGTGCACGTGAATGGCTCGCCACCATCCGGGATTGCATAATTTTGGCTACCATTTCAAAATGTCCAGTCACTACGACTACATTTGCAGGTATGTACACAATAGATTTTTGCACTGAATATTCGCTCACTTTGGCGTTATAATTTCGCGAGGAACGTAATTTCTGCAATGATTGACGCTTTCTAATATTTCTTGTACTGAAAGTGAAGAGCTGACTGCTGTCATCAAAACAGCGAACTCATTTTTTATCTACTTTACTCTGGAATAAAGCAAGCAGAAAGAGAGGAAATTAGCTTGCTCCACGTTGCGAGGTAAACAGAGAAGAAGCCATCATAATGCGCTGACTTCAAGTAGTCACTTTCTTTCATGGCATGCATTGTGTCCTCGAACATATAGAAGAGGCTACAAATTTTTCAAGCTCCTAACAGACCGTAGCAGATAATCTGGATTCTTAACAAGATCTCACACAAATGCTTATCTAATCGCCAATAGATGATGAGTGGGAAACACAGTTTATAAGTCTCAATCCCAAGGAGCAGGCAAACAAAGGGTGAACCAGGCATGGGTATCAATCAGCTGAAGCTCACAGCTATTTGGACGGAGGTGGACGCTAGACCCTGGGGGCGTAGAGCTTCTTATAAGTACACTACAGGGAACTCTGGTGCTAGTGTCTGTGGGAGCTGTAACGCATGGTACTTCAGCGAGCATGGGAATGATGGGTAATAAACGAATTTGTCTAATCTTCATACTTTCGACTCCATCTGGCTTCGCATGGTTCGGAGGTGCTTTATCACAAAACGACAGTCAGCAAATGTTCAGATGTTGCTCTCCCCCATAACCTTTTAGTCTCACACATTCAAATCAGGTCACGAAGTTCAAAACAGTTTTTTATCCTAAACAAAACAAAATCACTGCAACAAACAAATTCGCAAGTGCGGTTGAAGCCTGCAAGCACGAAGATTCAAATCCACGTCCTACCCATCATTTTCAACGTCGCTGAACGATCGCAGTGCCAGAGTAAATTCTAGTTAATTTTAGGAAAGTCTAAGTCTGGGTGTGGGGAGCCTGGTCAACGAAATGAAGTTTGATTCGAGATCTCTCTCTGTATTCTCTCTCTTTGTATTCTGTTGTGTTTGTCAGAGGATCACAGGGTGCCCTAACGACCCTCCGAGATAACTTTCTTGAGGGGCGCTCCTCCACCGCCCGTTAATCTCTTTGGCAATAACACGCGCGTTTCCTCTTTAAGGCATTTAAATACGAGGTGAGCTGAGGTAAACAAACTACAATGGTGAAGTATAAATTTCTAATGTTGGTATGTCATTTGGCCGACCCACTGAAAGAAAGAAGCCCTTGTTTCGCGCATCCTGCAAAGAGAGCACATTTTTTAATTCTTGAAACAATGGTATGGAACTCTCGGTGTACTTTAATTGTCGGCGTCACGAACATATCCAGACTACGTATACATATGTACGTGTACCGCAGTATTCCTAGCAAGCGCCCCCTGTTTGTTTGTTTTTCGGGGGGGGGGAGGGGACGGAGATCTCAAGTAAGCGCCTGTTAAGGAGCAAACACCCCACTCTACTCTGCGACCACCTTTTTTTTTCTAGGTCGAGTATCGTTTGTGGAAAAAGAACCACAACAATGAGTCCACTGAATAAAAGGAAGGATTAACAATAGAGAAGACACCGAAGTTGACCAGGCCCATTCCGGGTTTGCTACCATACGCTGGGGTAATAGGAGAGGGAAGTATAAAGATGAGAGAGAGAGAGAGGGATGAGAGAGAAAGTAAAGAGAGGAAAAGCTGTCAGTCAGTGGGCTGACGCATATGAAGTGGTGGCACTACACAAAAGTCAAAGGCGTTTACATAGGTACGTAGTCGAAGCACAAGAGGGCTTCGACTGCCTTGCGAGCCGAAGAAAGACGAAGACGGTGTTCCAGCACCATCTGTACAATGAGGGGCCTGTCGTCAAATTATTGCAATACGAGAAAGTATTTGTCTTTCAGAGGCAAATCGAGGGTAACGGCATAGCAGGTACTCAATTTCTTTGGTGTTGCCGGCCTCGCATGCATGAGACATGTTATGAATAGAGCGTTTCATTAGAAGCATGGATGGGCATTTTTCTATATTTAGTGGCTCTCCCACAGCCATCTTGAATTATGGCCAGGACCGAGCAAGCAGCCCCCTCCCAAATCTGTTCGGACTATCTTTCGCTGTAGGGCAAGCGGGTATGAATAAAATGAAAATAAAAAAAAACTTATATGAAAAAATTTGAAGTGCCACTGGGCTTCGAACCTGTGACGCCTGGCTCCGCTGCTGCCACGTTAGACAATTTTGAAACATTTAATTTTTCATGGTATTTAATAGAATGTGTATTAAAATAATATACAGCGTAGTGTGTTTACAAAAAGTGGGTAGCAATTTAGAGTACTATAGGACTATGGGAGAGCTTAAAGCCATCCCGTCGGCATCACACGGAATGATTTCGAGAAGAGTTATATAGCGACAATAAGCGTACAGGCACTAGTAATGAAAAAAGCTCTAAAAGGTCAAGATTCTGTAGTCTGGGGGGAGTTCTTCATCATTTGCTGCACACGAAAAATGCGAAACTAAGCACCTTACTAAGATGGGGTACCTGTCCAGCCTAAAATCAAGTCCATCGTAAACATCCTTTATGTGAAAAGCCATTCGGATGAAATGCCTCGTCCTTTGTAATGATAACGATGAGCATTATTTACCTGCTGGCATTACTAAGATCTTGGAGGTGATCGGCGTGTTGAGTACGAACCACGAGATTGTGTTTTCGGCGCAATGAGCGTCATAAAGGCACGCTAGCATAAAGGCGACACTCCTAGATTTAGTTTCAACAGCTATAGCGCGCTAATAAGTGGCCCGCTTCCGCATCCACTGAACGCCAAGCAGAAAACGCTTCGAACGCCACACACCGCAAGAGGCACCGAAGGGTGACTCGGAGTAGTGTTACGTTATATGCTCCTAAGCAACTCTAATTTCACGTACCGTAGTTTTTAACAAGGATGCGCTGGCATGGTCGACAATTGCAGTGCGGGGACCCAACATGAAGAAGGAAGTAACAGCTGTGAAAGTTGTTCGCGTTCGTCCTGTGTACACGCGTGCGTTCTTTTCAAGCATCCTTCTTTCTCTTTCCGCACCGTGGTACCAGTGTCGTTTTGTGACATTTGATAGTGGGCGCTTGACATGCGTTTCTTCTTTCCGTGCGTCATTTGCGCGTGAGCAACGCTCCGCAAGTACCGAGTTGCTTCCCGTTTATGATGTGACGTTCTAATTTATTGCTATCGTATCCATTGAGTCACCCTTGAAGCGAAACTGACTTTTCGAAAATTGTTATGCATGTTATCATTGGGTCATCAGTTATATTCCTGCGAAAGTGGCAAATCAAATATCTTTAGGAAGTGTTGCGGTAACTCGTTCTCTCTTTGACAGATTCCGTCTGTTTAATGTATAGGACTTGCCTGCGAAGTTTATTGGTTTACAAACACTGCCAGTCGTGCAACATCGGTATACTACACGAGTGGATAACAACGCATGTATAAACAAAATATTATATCTGGTCTTCTTGATTCGCATCGCAAGTATCTAAAAAAAGAAAGAATCAGTGATGTTTTAATCATGAAGATCAGATTTCGTAGTTAAATTTGCTTAATCCGGTAAAATAGTGCAATACGCCCATATTTTAGTCCGTATCCTGTAGTAAGCCAAATGCTATCATTGCTTTCCAGCTTTATCCGGGTCGGCTGCTGACCCGCAGGGCGCGGGTTCGAATCCCGACTGCGGCGGCTGCATTTCCGATGGAGGCGGAAATGTTGTAGGCCCGTGTGCTCAGATTTGGGTGCACGTTAAAGAACCCCAGGTGGTCTAAATTTCCGGAGCCCTCCACTACGGCGTCTCTCATAATCATATAGTGGTTTTGGGACGTTAAACCCCACATATCAATCAGCTTTATCCGGAAAAATGTTCCGGAAGCTGTCTTGCTTGAAGAGAGAGTGAGAGGGAATATAATGACACGTAGGGTGAAGAAGTGAGAGCTTGTTTCAGCCTGTTTCTCCACAGCTGCATGGTGTACAAGGTTACAGACAAACAAGAACAGTGGAAAGAAAGGTGGACATTACTTTTGTGAATGCGACAAATAGTTAGCCCAACGTGGGCAGTGCGGAACACATTCTATGTAGAATCTGTACAAGTGCTTTTTTTTTTGCGCGCACCGCTTTTAATCTCTCGGCCGCTGACCCGCAGGGCGTGGGTTCGAATCCCGGCTGCGGCGGCTGCATTTCCGATGCAGGTGGAATTGTTGTAGGCCCATGTGCTCAGATTTGGGTGCACGTTAAAGAACCTCTGGTGGTCGAAATTTCCGGAGCCTTCCACTACGCCGTCTTTCATAATCATATGGTGGTTTTTGGACGTTAAACCCCACATATGAATCAATCAACTGCTTTTAATCTCTGTGTGATGAACAGTGGTGTAGGAAATTATCGGTTATAGACCCTCTTTAGGCTACAAATTTCGCACAAAAGAACATACTAATAGTGATGCTGTGGGTGGTTTCCCCATCGACGACTAAATTTTGACGGGGTCTGATAAAGCTCACGGGTGTTATTTGCGGGTAAAAGAGACTTACAATCTTAAATAAACTTCTGTTTGGGTGAATTGGTGCTCATATTGCTTAAATTGCTATGCTTAGATTACACAGCTTAGATTGCATTGCTTATGCATCAAATAAACTACTATAGAGTTGTTGGAAACATTCTTTATCGAAAAGAATGAGTCGAATTGTGTCAGTGACACATCTATAACTTTGTATTCGACAGAAATGCGCTTTCCCGATAGTATGTTGCAATGCCCATGTCGCTGCACGTAGTGCATTGGATTTTCACGCATGCGCCAAAACGTGCTCTTTTTCCGTGTACGTTTCTAAGACTTCCATTACACACATGGTGCATCGGCAATTCACTTTCTTCTCTTCTGCCAACCTTATTCACAAAATCTATTTTGCGCCACAGTAAAGTATATACAATGCATTCTAATGGAGCCAGACGGTTACTACAGCATGACTGAGGCAATTCTGTTGAGCCAATGAGGCTAAAAAAAGAAATAGAAAACAGTTTCGGAATCCGTGACGTCACGGTGAAGTTCAGGCACTCATGGCGAAGATAAATGTTTCTCCGATAATTATTTATCAGTCAGAACCTAGTAAGTGTTCTCATTCTCATATCACTTTGAGGAGAAAAAATTGCCATGGTGTGGCACAACTCAAAGCTGTCTTTACCTCTCCGGTCGATTGAAAGTAATAAATAAGGAATTCCACGTTCTACACTCATCAAAATAACACTTTATGACCTGCAGTCAAACCTCGAATGTCTTGCGTTTATTATAGCATGGGCCTCGTGGCAAAGAAGCCGAATATAGCAAGTGCATATCATACTTATATATATATATATATATATATATATATATATATATATATATATATATATATATATATATATATATATATATATATATATATAAGTTTGTGTGTGTGTGTGTAACTCTTTTGGCACATTTATCAAGCGTCACTAAACAATGAAGTTGAATATGCGGCAGTTTGATATCCTTCTTCGACCGAATTCGCAGTAATGTCAAACGATCACGCTGCTTTTTAGTATTATTGTTTTTTTGTTTTCATGTTTCATTCAAGTAGGACCTCAAAAGTAAAGAATGCGAAAGTATGCAACACACTACAAATACGAGTTCTCCAACCAACGCGGGACAACTATCGTCCTCTACGCGGGCTAGTGCAACGAAAAAGGACCAAATACTTTTAGCTGTATCCCAGCCAGGCCCAATATTTGAAGTATGGTAGGAAAAGCCGGAGAGAAAGAAATACCCACTATTCTCTTCTTGAGCGCGTTGGAATCGAAGCTAAGTAAAAACAACATCACCTCAAATGGATATCCGGCCCGAGTCTATTGTAATAAATTGCTATCAGCTCGCTGGAAAGGGAATTCTCAACTCGAAATGGTTGCCCTGAACACTTGGTCTTGCGTTTTTTTTTTTGTGGCCGAATTCTGTACAGATGTTGTAGTTTTATGTGAACCGCTATTGAGATGATTGTCTGAACTCGGCGGTAGACGGGTACGGAGGTCATTTCCTTTCTGCTATTCCCATCAGAATTTCGGCGATAAATTTAAATGAATTCGGTGTTTGGTATGACAATCACCCGGCAGACCGTCGAAGTAAGCTGGTCATCTTTTTTTTAGAGAGAAACCACTTTATTGAAACAAAAGCTGCTCTGTTAAAATGCGTGGGCTGCCACATCTCGAGGGCTTAACTGCCTTATTGCAGCTGGCTGGGTCTGAAGTTTTTTAGACCGTAATTGAACGTATGCTCGTTATACGTATGCCGGCACCAAACAGCTTCTTGTGATGTTCAGCGTAAGTGTCACGCAAAGAACACATTAGTTGCGTATAGACCTAGTGGAAACTTCTTTCATTCGTTGCCAGTGGCCATACCACGCTAAATGTGCCCTTCCTCGCCCCATCAGCTCTTCGATTCGTTATTCGCAGCTGCTATAGAGTTTGTGTTAGACTGCGCCACATTACGTGTCTTCCAGCACTCGCCATTTCTTCCTCGTGATCGCTAATGCATGCACAGAAATGTACGAACATTACGGGTCATAACATTTTTCTCCACAGCAAAGAATTTCACTAATTACGGCATCACCGTCACACTATCTGGCCACCTTGTTTTTCTGCCACCATAAAACAGAAGTTTGAGTTACGCGCAACGCGAAAAGGGTTGGACCCATTTGTACTATATAGTATGGTGTAACAGGAGTGTCTCCTTTTCCCTCAGTCTATACTCGTCTGACATGGCCTGCATTTTTCATCTAATACAGTTGAAAACAACTTGTTTTCGCTATGTAATGGTAGCTTACCAAACCCAATGGAAGCATGCTTTAGTGTTCGTACGCCTGTCATTGTCCTATGGTTATTTGGGGAGATGAATATTTCCGTGTATGTGAAAACAGGAATGCAAAAGTTCTGATAGGCCATAGGGGTCACTGTCTTCTCAAGACCGCTAGATGGCTGTCTTCAGCACGCATAGATATAATGTTCCACCATAGCGAGAAAGGTTCGTTTCTATCACAGTCGATCACTTGCATGGGCGGCAAAACGGAGCTTGGTATGCTTTTTCACATGAACTATTATTACTGAGAACCAACAGACGACGGGAGGACAAGAAAAACAAGAGAGAAGGCATGGAGGTTAACCAGGCACGAGCCCGGTTTGCTATTCTACGCGGGGGGAGTAGCAAAGGGGAGTATAAAGATGAGAGAGAAAAAAAAGAGACAGAGACAAATAAAAAGGATTATCAGTCAATGGGCTGACGGGTATGCAGCGGTGGCACTACACAAAAGTTAAAGGTGTTCACATAGCCCTGTAGTCATAAAAAAGCACAAGACGGCTTTGGCTGCCTTTTGAGCCATCGGAAGACGAGAACGGTGCTCCAGTAGCATTTGCATAGAGAGTGGCCGATCATCCGATTCTCGCAATGCGTCAGAAAGCTTCTGTCTTTCAGAGGCAAATCGAAGGCAACGGCATAGCAGATGGTCTATGTCTTCTTCGGTTCCGCAGACGTTGCATTCGGCATTGACGGTCAATCCAATGAGGGTTGTATATGCTTTTGTAAAGGCAACCCCCAACCAAAAGCAACAAAGAAGCGAAGCTTCACGTCGACGAAGTCCGGATGGAGGTCGAAGTTCCAGTCGAGGGTTTATTTGGTAGAGTCCCGTATGTCTTAAGCTTGGGGTGTTCCACTCCAACAGACACAGACTACGTGCCAGGCGCGGAAGTTGCTTTGCAGCGTCTGTCCTTGACAAAAGAATCAGAAGGGTGTGCTCTTCTAGGTGGGATGTGCGAGCCGCGTTGTCTGCGGAATCATTGCCACTGATCCCACAATTACCAGGTAGCCATTGAAAATTGACCTCGTGGCCTGTTTTTGTGACGTGGTGAAGAAGCTTGACAACCTCGTACGTTAACTGTTCGTGGCAACCGCGTCGAAAGACTCACTGCATGCTCTGTAAGGCTGGTTTCGAGTCCGAAAACACAGCCAATTTACTTGTTCTCTAGGATGTGATGTACTCTAGGAAGCCACGCAAAGCCGCAAGTTCTGTCACCGTAGACATAGTGACGTGTGACAGCTTGATTCGCAGGGTAATTCTTCTCGCTGAAATCCCCCCCGCACCGCCAGAGCCAGACGCTGTGGTTGAACCATCGGTGTATACGTGCACGTGGTTATTGTACATTTTGTGCAAGAGGTGCAGGCTCTGTTGTTTTAGGGCTGACGAAGGCAAATTTGCTTTTTTCCTGTATTCCTGGAATTGAAAGACGTACTTGCGGAAGAGTCAGGCACCACAGAGGATACACCAATTTCTCCGCAGGCGTAAAACCTGACGTAAACAATGCGCACAGACAATTGCACTGAATTTCGTGCGGGGCCTCTCAGTAGCAAGGGTTGCTAAGTGGTGGGAAGGATTTCTAGGGAGAGAGAGAATAAAAGGAGGGAAAGACAGGGAGGTTAACCAGAAATAAGAGCATCCGGTTTGCTACCCTGCACTAAAGGAAGAGAGAATGGGGAATAAAGATGGGAAAGAAAGCGAAGAGCAAAATAGACGCGCGAAATAGAAAAGAAAAAAAGTGATCTGAGGTGCTATAGCCTATTCAATAGGCCACTACCACACAACAAGTTTATTAAGGACTTCACTAATTTTCTGTGCGAAGACAGATTATGTCGCCTTTCAAGCACTGGCTGTTCTGACAAGGGTCTGCCGTCAAGGCGAGCTAACGCATGCCGTCTTTGCACGCTGTAACGAGGGTAGTGACAGAAAACGTGCTGTATCGTATCGTTTCTGCCGCAGTGATCGCAAGCAGCACTGTCTTCTATGCCAATTCGGAAGGCGAAAACTTTGGTGAAAGCGACATCAAGCCACAGTCGGCAAAGCGCAGTTGTCTGAAGTCGAGATAGTCCGGACGGAGGCCGAAGTCGACGGGACGTGTCCAGCCTATGCAGTCGCATGTTCCGTTAGCACTCAGCGTTCCACAGGGATCTTACTTCTTCATTAGCAATGTTTGGGATTTTCATTCTAGCATTAGTCCTTGAAAATGGAATGGATTCTTCTTTGCCATCTTCCTGTGCTGATCGAGCAGCTGCATCAGCATGTTCGTTGCCCAATATGCCGCAGTGGCTTAGAAGCCACTGAAACGTGATTCCGTATCCTTCGTCGAAGAGCTGGTGAAGTAACTCTCTAATTTTCAACACTAGTTGTTCATGAGGTCTTCGGCGTTATGTGAACACCAAACACTGTAGTGCTGCTTTGGAATCCGCGAACACGCTCAATTTCTTGGCTTCTTGCTGTTTAATGACTTCAACAGCTCTACGTAGAGCAGCAAGTTTCGCAGCTGTCGATGACGTCTGGTGAGATAACCGAATCTTCGTCGGGGTCACTGTTGCGAGAAAGAGACCCAACTTTGCAGACGCATCTACTTTAGTAGAGGCGTCAGTATATAATTGGTTATGCTCACTGTACTTCTCATATTACAAGAAAAGAGAGAGCTGCTTTAGCGCTGGAGACGAGAGCCGAGCTTTTGGCTTTACGCCTGGAACCATGAGTTCAACATGTTACACCATGGGGGAGTTGCAATTCTGGACGTAGTTGTATATACCGTGGGTATGCGTGTACGATATGTCAAGACTGTCTTGCAAAGTGAGGCACGAGGTTGGTCTTCTGACAGTGAGGCTAGATGATGGGCAGGGGCGCGAGTAAGGTACCACACCTGTGCTCTGAGCACTTCCATTACAATATGCGTCTTGAGCGGGTAGTCTGCGATCGCAATTGTCTCATCTGTTGACGAACATCGCAGTAGGCCCACACAAACTCGCAGAGCCGTAGCCTGGATGCTTTCGAGAGTGCAAATGTCGGTTCCGCAGGTATTGGTCAACACAGGCAAGCTGTATCGTAGATAGCCGAGAAAAAGCGTCTTGTGCAATTGCATCATTGCATGTACTGAAGTCCCCCAGGTTTTTCCTCCAACATACTTGAATAAGTTAGCAATGTCTGTCAGCCTCTTCTTCAAGTGGGCCACATGTGGGCCCCAGGAGAGGTCTCTATAAATGAATTTGCCTCGAAATCTGTGCGTCCTGACAACCTCCCACATGCTTACGACATACGGTGCTGGTCGTCGATAAATATAGCGTAGGGCCACCAACCTCTCCTTACATACATTTAATTAAAAAAATATATAACGTATGGTCTCATTGGCTTTCGACTAAAAGCAATCAATGCGCATATTTTTCTGGCGAGATCATCAGACCCTGTTCATTGAGGTACACTGATACCAACGTCGCAACTTTCTGAAGTCTTGCGCGTACCTAGGGTATTGTCCCACCAGAAGCCCAGACGCAGATGTCGTCAGCGTACATAGATAGCTTGACCACACACGGTAGTCGTTTCACAAGACCAATGAGAACGAGGTTGAAGGGGTGGACTCAAGACGCCACCTTGCAGAACTCCACGAAGTGTGGGGTGTTTGGAGGTTGGACCATCTGCAGTGTTCACAAACAAGGTCCGCCCTTGTAAATAACTGCGTGTTCAACAATACAGTTGTCCACCTAGGCCCACAGACTCAATGGCTTCGAGGATGGCGTCATGAAGAACGTTGTCGTATGCTCCTTTTACGTCAAGGAACATGGTCACAGATAATCGTTTACATGCTTTTTGATACTGGACATAGGTCACAAGATCTATAACATTGTCGATGGAACATCAGTAATGGCAAAAACCATCCATGGCGTTCGGATATATCTTGTAGTATTCAAGGTACCATTCAAGTCTGGCCAAGATCGTTCTCTCCATTACCTTTCCAACACAACTTGAAAGTGTGATCGGTCGGTAAGAGGTGATGTCCAGGGGAGATTTGCCAGGCTTAAGAAGCGGTACCAAGCGGATAATCTTTCAATCTTGCGGAACGACTACAGCTTGCCAGAATTCGTTGAAGATATTAAAGAGTTTTTCTCGTGCCCGTTCATCAAGGTGGTACAGCATCCGGTAAGAAATGTCATCCGGGCCAGTCGACGACGACCTATTGCATATGACAAGCCCCGCATGAAGTTCCTGTGATGTAAACGGTAGATCCATGCGCGGGTCCCGTGAGTTAGGAATTTGGTTCACTCTATGTAGGCTTGTGTACGCTGTCTGGCCCACAATCATAGCACAGAATACTTATGCCACCTCAGTTTCATGTCGGCGATGGAAAAGGGCAAGGACTCTGAAGGAAAGCGCTTCTGGAACAGAGCGTATAAGCCTCGCACAGTTCTCCATATCTGACACAGTAGTTTATGAGGATCTATCGACACACAGAATTTCCTCCATCGTTGGGTGTCTAATTTGTCGAGGTGTCGTTGTATCTTCTCTTGGATGCGCCGGGCTTCTCCTAGAATGTCTGTGGAATTTGGAAAATTGTGCGTCGGTATCTTCTTTCGGCACGACAGTGGATCGCACGAAGTCTCTCTAGCTCGAAGTCAAATTCAGAGTACTTCTTAGAGCATATTATTGTGCGCAAAGGATTCCTAGCATGTTGCCTGGGGCACGTACGCATCGCTTCAATGGTGATGTGCGCCATAATCGGGTAGACCTGTGCAATGACAATGGTTTCAGCCGTCGATGCACAGCGGGGTAAACCAAGGCGTATCCTAATAGCCTGGGCTTGAATATTTTGGAGTATGCGCAGGTTAGTTTTGCTCGTGTTAGATATAAGAGGTATGCTGTACAACGGTAATCCAATATATAATACCTTGTACAGCTGTAACATAGACTCGACAGACACTCCCCAACATTTTTCCGGCAAGGAACCTGAGCAAGTGACAAATGGCGGTCAGCCGTTTCATCATGTAGTTTACAAGGAAAGTATAGGGGAGGTTATTAGTAATAAATGTATTGTAAATGTGAAGAAAGAAAAGTAAACGAAATGATAACTTGCCCTGGGCAGGGACCGAACCTGCGACCTTCGTATAATGCGTCCGATGTTCGACCAATTAGGCTACCACAGGGGCAAACCCGCGTCCACCCTGTGTGGTATATATATATATATATATATATATATATATATATATATATATATATATATATATATATATATATATATATATATATATATATATATATATATATATATATATACATATGCGCGCTTAAACGTGGGAGCCTCAGACAGTGCCACCATGATGGCTATTCTGGAACACTCTTTTTGTGCCTGCTGGAGTCGCGCAGCGCGTGACCTTGTGATGGGCTAGCAGCTGATTAATAATCTCTCGCATACTACGTGAAATCACGAAGTCCGCCAGAGCAAGACCCTCGCTATGAATGAAGGAAAGAAATGAATATTTTAGGGCTCGTTTGTCTTTATTAGATACAATTTTATTGAAAACTATCAGACAACACTGCCAAGAAAAGTAAAGGACGTGTTATTAGTAGTAAATGTTATGTAAACGTGAACAAAAATAAAAGTCCTCTCTCGTTCGGCAGGGACCGAACCTGCGACCTTCGAATAACGCGTCCAATGCTCTGTAGCAGCCGTGGTAGCACAGTTGATAGATCATCGGAGGTGTTATGAGAGGTAGAGCGTAAAGCACAGCAAATGAAGATTGAGAAAGACAGAAATAGAGTGGGAGAAGGCCGAAAGAAATTGGAAGAAAGAGCGATCATCAAGGCAGTGCAATAAATAAATAGAGTGGGACAAAGATAGGAAGCAGAAAGAAAGGAAGACACAAAATTAAAGTGTTCAAAAAGACGGAGATAAAGTAATGGAGACACTCGAAGGCAAAAAAGATAGAAAATCAAAGAAAACAGCGAAAAAAAGAGTGGGAGAAAGAATTGATTGATTGATTAATATGTGAGGTTTAACATTCCAAAACCGCCATATGATTATGAGAGACGACGCAGTGGAGGGCCCCGGAAATTCCTACCACCTGGGGTTTTTTAACGTGCACCTTAATCTGAGCACATGGGCCTACAGCATTTTCACCTTCATCGAAAATGCAGCCGCTGCAGCCGGTATTAGATCCTGTGACCTACGGGTCAGTAGCGGAGTACCTTCTACTAGACCACCGTGGTGGCGGCGGCGAAAGAAAGGAAAAACTAAACAGAAAAAGAATATTTGCCAAGTCCCATATAGACATGGAGAAATATGTAATCCACAGAGGGGCGACATGTCCATCGCTGTGAGACGTCCCCCGCAAAGCCACCGATTTCCAAAGACAGGGAAGACCACTCAACCCCTAGTCTACCCGGTTCCCTCTTGGCTATGTGTCTCAACCACTTCTCACATACAGGGATTTGTGCTGGGGCCGGCAAGTAAGAGACGCTACGACCTGTTTCTGTTTACTGATTCATTTAATTTATTACTAACTGCAAACATCATATACCCGCGTACATCAACCACTACACAAAATTATAACACATGACTTACACACTCGCGACGTGCGACGCAGGATACATAAGGAAAAGAACTTTGACAATACAATGGTGCGACGATACAAAGTAAACGCATGACGACAGAAATGGTGAAGTTATCAATGAATAAAACCACGCAATGTCTCAACACGCCACCTCCCTTCCCGCAAAGCTAATCTAGATAAGGTGCATAAAGTCCGTCTCACGAAAGGTCCATGTTGACGGGGGCCTCGGAGCTGGCTGTTCGAGTCGGGGCTCAGGGCTTCTTCCTGGGGTCATTGTCCAACTCGTCAGCGTCTTCACCGTCTTCGTCATCGTCGCCTTCGTCGTGCCTTTAGTGATTTCCATCTTAGCCTTCTCTCGTAACGTTCCATTCACTCGCCTCCTATCCCTAACTTTCATTTCTCTTCGTACCGTCCTTGCCCCAGTCATCATCTCATCGCCTCTCATCGCTATCTCTTCGCACCGTTATCTTCCATTTCCATCCCGTCTCTCTACCATCTCGAGCTCATCGGATCGTATCTCTCACTCCGTTGCGATCTAGGCATTCCTCAATCTCATTTACTCTCTCTAACGTTCGGTCTACCACCGTGTCGACCAAGACTCCAACAACTGCATCTTCAGAAAACCCATTCGCATCCAACTCCATATCTGCAACTCCTACTGGTAATGCCTCATCGTCTCGTGGGACCTTCGAGGTAGAAACCGCAGCTAAACCGTCTGTATCCGCTCTAGCAACCTCGATAACTTTTGTTTCCCCCAGTGGCACCGGCGTGCGAGCGTTCCCCCCAAACACACACTCGCTCAGTGGCGGAACATCCTCCTCGATCATGGAAATTACATTAACCACATCCGCACATGGTGAACCGCGACTCTTTCTTACGGAGCTTGTTTCCTTGCGAATATTTACGACTGCGATGGACCTCTGCGCGTCAACGTCATGAGGAAGAGTTGCGTCTAAGTTTCCAGATTCGAATTTTCCCACCATCTCATTGCCTTTGTGAATGCGGCTGCCACCCGTCGAATTCCACTTTCGTCGTCGGTACCGGTGGCATTCTCGCCGAATGTGACCAAACCTGCCACAGTTATAGCACTCACCGGGATAAGGGAGTTGCTTCGCGAATTCCTGCCAATTCCGTTTCACCTTATGGCGTACTGCCAAGCTCTCCACAAGTTTTTCGAGGCGGTCAAGGCGGCTATGCATCTCATGAATATCCATGTTCTCTTCTGCGTAACGGACGGGTTACGTATGGCTCCACGACACTTTCCCATTCTGCTCCTCCTTGACCGCTATGGGAATGGCCTCGTCAAATGTTTTCGTGTCCCGAGAGAGAACAAATCTGCGGACCAGATCCTTCAGGCCTAACGAAAATTGCGAGAGTAATTATTCGGCTAGAATTTCGCGGCGCAGTGAAGCTTTCACCGGATCCTGACTATCGGAGCTCGGCAGGGTGGCCGTCCCGAGGATGCGCAAGCGACTTGCAAATGACCACCCCTCCTCATCGGCCCTCTGCCTCGCGTTTAAAAACCTTTCCATTTTAAAGATAAGTCGCTCCGCATCGAACCTCTTGAGGGCCAAATATTTGAACTCAGAAAAAGTTGCAGCCGCCGCGACATCATCATCCCACCAGGCAAAATCGTGCGCCGCGCCTACCATCTTGCATCGTGCTATGCAGACCAGCTCATTATCCCGCCATCCACCGTAGCGGGGGACGTCTCAAGTGGTGGCAGCGGTGGGATTACTGCTGGGGCAACGGTGCGAGATTTCACCCTTGTACTAGGGAAGGAGGCGGCAAAATGAACGAGCAGACTACCAAGATGACCGACAGAGACGACCCTGCCGCAGCGCCTGTGCCGGGTCCGGTCTGACTTTCCGTCAGCCTCCGTGGCTCCAGGGCTCATTACTGCGTTCTGCGTGGATGGCCACCCGATGCGTTGAATGACGAAGAAGCGGCGGCTACGGAGAATTTCGCGGGAGACACCGAGCTGCATGGAGACGTCGAGACTCGTTCTGGACATCGGCTCATCAAGTACCAGAAACCGGGGCAATTGGTTCGGCCGGAAACATCTTGGCACAACACTGCAAACTCCGGACGTTGGCCATTACAGACCACGCACTTTGTCGGAAGCATCGGGACTATTGTTCACCCGTAATTAAAGTGTCTTCGGACGGCTCGCCCATCTCTATCCCTGAGGCTTGAGTTTGAACATTGTTACTTGCTCGGCTTTGTTTGGGAGAGGGTTTTCTACTGGTGTGGGCTGGGGGCGGCTGTCGAAGATGATACACTCTGACTGACAAGAAAATATGCCGCGTCGATAGTGGTGATTGGTTTGGTGCCCCGGTAGGGCGGAGTCGGGTCCTACAAAAAGGGACTACGAGACGATACGAGGAGAGTCAGAGAGACGGAGCGTTGAGATTGAGATGGTAGAAAGACGGAATGGAAAAGGAAGATAACGGTGCGAAGATATAGCGATGAGAGGCGTTGAGATGATGACTGGGGCAAGGACGGTACGATGAGGAATGAAAGTTAGGGATAGGAGGTGAGTGAATGGAACGTTACGAAAGAGGACTAAGATGGAAATCACTGAGAGTCATGACGAAGGTGACGATGACGGAGACGATGAAGACGCCGACGAATTGGACAATGACCCCAGGAAGAAGCCCTGAGCCCCGACTCGAACAGCCAGCTCCAATGCCCCCGTCAACATGAACCTTTCGTGAGACGGACTTTATGCACCTTATTTAGATTAGCTTTGCGGGAAGTGAGGTGGCGTGTTGAGACATTGCGTGGTTTTATTCATTGATAACTTCATCATTTGAGTCGTCGTGTGTTTATTCTGTATTGAGGCACCCTTGTATGGTCACCGTTTCTTCGCTTATGTATCCTGTTTTTCCTGTCGCGAGGAATTGCTGATGTGTTACAATTTCGTGTAACAGAGATGTCGTTCACGGACAGTATGTGTGTACGCCATTTGCACTCGCTATTGGATTAAATGCGTCCATGATTAAGAAAAGATCGTGACGTCTCTTACTTCCCGGCCCCAGCACGAATCCCTGTATGTGGAAAGTGATTAAGACCCATAGCCAAGAGGGAACCGGATAAAAAGGGGGTTGAGGGGTCTTCCCTCTCTTTGGCGGATGGTGGCGTAGTGGGGACGTCTCAGCTGTGCCAGGCTTTCCGTAACTTAACATAAACTTCCAGCTTTTTCTTGTTGTTTTTTACATTTTAGTTATTCCAGGATCTCCGTTACCTAGCGAGACACAGGTGAGCCCTCATGTATCATCAAGTCTCCCCAGTTGAGTATTTTAACGTGATTTGATGGAACACAGGAATGAAGACACGTCGCGAGAACCTTGTATAATCATTACGGCAAGTACATGGCGCCCTCTCAAATTACTTCCGCTGTATGCTCTGCATCTTCCGCCGGCTTTGAAGGTGCCATCGATTCCGATTTAACGTCTCTGCAATCGCAGCACTTGTTTGTTTTAGTGGCGAAGCTTGCATCGTGTTTGCGTTTGTCCAACACTTAAAAAAGAACAAAACCAAGAAGGATTTTTTTTCCAAATATGAAACAATGTCAATTTTTTCCATGTTTATTTCTTTTTATATTCCCCATTCCCGCTCAAAAACTTGCTGCTTTGGCCAAATACTGTAAACAAATTCCATGCTTCGCTAATCTTGAATGAAGGCCAAAAATTCTTTAGCAAAGGTGGAAAACAATCAGAACCTAAGGAAGAGAAACTTATTCAAATTGACTTTAATAGGCAGGAGGCATTGAACGGTATTTTTTTTTCAGATGTCCTCACTGTAAATAACTAAAATTTAAACCTGCACCGAGAAGTAGTCGAGCAGGCTCCTTCGCACTGTCAGTCTATAGCAGCGGGGCAGCTTCTTATAAACTGCATGCATCACCTCAGCGCAGGCTTATTTTCTTGCGCCCTTGTGTCCTCGGCAGACGTTGCCTCCGGGGTACATCGCAGATTGTTTTCCCGCGTAAGCCTGAGCCCCGGATAAAACGCCCCGAGCGTGTTGATATTGAAGACATGGATAATCTCTACAATGCGGCGCAGGGATCTGTGAAATGTCCGAAACAAAGGTGGGCATCCAGTGACGCGTAGTAAAAGTAAAATAACCGATAAAACTTGCAAAAAGGCCCCCATACGCACCTGGTTTTTCTATTTATTTTTGCCAATCGATCTATTCTTTATTTTTTGTCTTAATGTCTGGTCAAGCATCTATAAGGATTTCCAAGTTACAGCGAAGTAAAAGGTAAAGATAATTAATCCATGGATACCATCACAGTAACTTATTGTAAGTGCACACTTGAATGTAGAAACAATATCGTGTGAGTTTGGAACTTGACCGCGGGAAACTGGCCGTTGTATGAATAAATTATTCGTTCGCTTTGTACACACGTTTACCGAGTAACTTCCCATGTGCTTTCATGCAACATTAAGAAGGCAGTGGACTCTCCCCACTGCTCTCGTTCGTTGCATATCGATGGAGGTCCACGTTGAACAGCCGTCATGCGAGAACATCGGCGTACGTCGCCAATGTCAGCGCAACATCACTTAGATTAAAAATCAGCATGTACGCCTTATTTACAAAGTGCGCCTTTTTTTTCTTGCTATTCAGATTTTTTGCGGCGTATCGAACGTCGTGGAAGAAATCTGCGAAATTCTTGGAGAGCCCAAAATGAGATCATGTGACCCGCAGCATTGAGAAACGCGCGGTGTCGCTACTGCTAACAGCAAAGCTTGACCTCAACAAAATATTTCTTCATTCATGTATTTTTTTCTTCTATATAAAGTTCACCGCGTTCTCAAATACAAGGATAAGTAACAAACACAAACCCAACGGAAAGGAAAAGACGTATTTTTTCGATTTTTCCAGACCTTTTCCTGACTCACTATGGTGATTCAGTTTCCTTGCTTCTTTTTTGGTAAGCACGCCACCCCACAAACGGTCTCCCCTGAACCCCAGTTTACCAATCAAGAACGCCAGTCGTGGGTGGCGAGGCGCGCTGGTATAAAGATAAGACGTCCGCAAGGAGATTCTTACCGTCTCCGCACCGAATCCCGCCATCTCCCCGGAGAACAAGTCTAAGCCAAGGACACGGGCGCAGGCGTCTGTCGCACCGGGGTCCCGCTACAGAGACCATTTGCTGAAAGGATTATCCAATGACGCGGCGTTGACAGGTTCATTTGTATACATTTCGAGTGAAGAGAAGCCGGGGAAGTGTTGCGTCGTGAAACTACTCTTTTTCTGGGCAGGTGGTGAAAGAAAGCGTAATAACGGCGCGCTGTGGGAACTACGTGACCCGGTTTAAACCCCAAACGCCGAAGGTAGGAGTATGGAGCCCGAATAGACAGGGCGCCAGCAGGCGTTGCTTGGCGCTGACAGTCTGAACAGTGCGCTTTTGTGCTATAAAAAATCTGCAGTTCAGACTGTGCCTTTGGGACGTTTCACCGTAGCTTCGATATGTTTAGCTTGCTGCCTGCACAGTTTTAATACTAAAACTAAGGCATTACACTTCTCATTAGGGGCGTATAAAAGGCGCCAAAGGCGGTGCACACGATTCGCACATGTAATAAGACGTCCACTGTAAAAATGAACAAAACGTTGTTCATTTTTAATGAACAACGTTTTTAATGAACAACGTTTTTAATGAACAAACAAAATGTAACATGATTACAATAAAAAAGCAACCGCCAGTTTTGTGAAATGGAACAAGAACGCTAAACTGCAAACTGCACAGAAATTGAGTCTATATAGTCTCTTCCACAAAAGCCTGACGTTACAGCTACATGCGCTGCCCTTAAAGTATAAAAAATGAAGTGCCAGTGTATGTAGAGTTTGTAAGGAGCGTATTTTACATTACTATTCCCTACGAATTAATGAATTCTTGACGAAAACGTCAGTGCTGCGTCACGATACTTGCACTAGTGATTTAAGGCACAAATCAACAGCGGATATAGTGTTCGCAGGTCCAAGGGAGGAGCTGCAGTAGTATTCACCTTTGAGCCGAAGCCTCTCTCAACCCCAGCCAACAATCCTGGCAGACACATATACCGTCATTGCCAGCGCTGGAATAGAGCCCTTTAGGGAATTTGCATAGACGGTGGCGCCACGTTTCCCTCTAGGTATTTTGGTGAGAAACTCTACGGGGGTGGGGAACAGAAAGAGATTGAGTAGTGTAAATTGTTGCTTAGGCTTGAGTAGTGAGTATAGCAAAGGAGAAAAAGGAAAGTGACAAGAACTAATTCGAGGCTCTGGGATAAAGAAAGGACCACGGGAAGACCCCCAGCTCTGTGTTCGCTTCATTAGCGCGTCGGTGCACACTTTTTTTTTAATTACCACTTCTACCGAAAGTTGAACTTAACTGACTCTCTATAGCCGCGATGAAGTATTAGTTGTTATTAGGCATACATGTAAGCCTGCTTTCGTTGATTTACAATGCAAAAAATGCCGCCATATCCACGAAGTGAATGATGATGAGTGGGCGAAGCTCCGGAGGTAAACCTGGTAAACCATGAATCCTCCGTACATTTTGCCCACTCGATTTTATTGCAACGCTCCCCCTAGCGTACGTCGCCGCACTATATCGAACGATGACACGCGCCATATGTGGCATCATTCCTATTTTATAACACCTCGCATCTTTCATAATCAACTACACGTACCGCCGTCTAGTTTATAACATCTTGCATCTTTTGGACGGACGGACGGACGAACAGACGGACGGACGGATGGATGGATGGATGGATGGATGGATGGATGGATGGATGGATGGATGGACGGATGGATGGATGGATGGATGGATGGATGGATGGATGGATGGATGGATGGATGGACGGACGGACGGACAGATGGACGGACGGGTGGATGGACGGACGGACGGATGGACGGATGGATGGACGGATGGATGGACGGACGGACGGACGGATGGACGGATGGATGGATGGATGGATGGATGGATGGATGGATGGACGGACGGATGGATATGGCTGTACCCTTTAGATCGGGCGGTGGCTAGCGTAATACTTAGAACTGAACGAGAGGTGGCTACATACAGGGGACGCACAGCCCACGCCTTAAGGAGCTTCGCTCCTAAAAAAAACAGAAATTTGAAGATCACGCGCTAATACGAAACTGTACGAACGTACAGTGTTTATGGCACCATATAAATTATACCGATGTTGCCAGACTAAGTAAGATCTCTCAACGGCAGAGTATATATTGAGTTCAGCTGTTATCGATGTACGAGCAGTTTAGGGTAAGCCAACCGTAACTCAATAAGCTGGCTTTACATGTACAGCTTGCATG
Organism: Rhipicephalus microplus; assembly: GCF_043290135.1. Lineage (NCBI taxonomy): Eukaryota > Metazoa > Arthropoda > Arachnida > Ixodida > Ixodidae > Rhipicephalus > Rhipicephalus microplus. The sequence goes on along the minus strand of NC_134700.1, from coordinate 189,892,574 downwards.
AGACAAGCCCTAAAAAGACGTCCGCGGTAAAATCGTGGCTTACATACGTAATATGAATGAGGCCACGACAGAGTTAATTACTGGGCACCAATACACAACAAAATCACATTTAAACAACGGAAAGTTGCCATAAGCTGAAAACCATCCACCCGTCCAAAAAATGTACAGAGCGTAATGCTCCACAAGTTAATACAAACATCAACATTTCTTAAACAATTATCTATGCAATATTTCTTATTGGTCGCACTTTAAACTATGTATTTGTGTCTGTTTAGTTGTTTCCAGGACTTTATGAATGCTGTCACTTTTTCTGCCTTGTATTGATGGGATGTGGGGCTAGTCAAGCTGCGTTTTTATTGCAGCTTTTTTCCCGCATTCCACACCACACATTGTATGGTGTAACACTGTGGTAAAGTAAACTTCAAACTTCAAAGTTATAACGGGTGCATATGTGAACATACATATGCATAGAAACTACCCATACTTATGAACGGTATGTAAGGTTACACAATGGAGAATAGGCGTTTTAATTTACGTACAGATGACATATACAATTATTTGCAGCAATATTGTTCGTTTATCATAAATGTTAATATCAAAAAAGAGGTGGCATAAGCCAACACGGTGTGCAGGCACTTCGTATTTCATGGTCATAGCACGTCGAAAAGTACTGGAGGTGATTGTGGCATCTTCCCGAAGGACGCACCAAGCGGATGGCCCACAGATAACCTTTTTCTGGTAGAAGAGCAGAAGAATAAAATTTGCACCAGAACAAGGACTCAATTCATCCTGAAGATGCAGCCTCGAACCCAGGCTGCTGCGGCCGACACCCCCGGACCAACGCGCCTTGGAGGCAAACGAGCTCCGCACGGCACGCTGGGAGACGTCAGACTATCGCGCACGGGGGTGCCATTTGGGAACACTCGAACGCCTCGATGAACTTGAACATCTTGAGCAGGGGCAGCCAGCAAGAAACGCACGCGGGTACTCCTGGCAACCGCTGGTTGCCCGTCAACGAACCCACACTGTGGCGATCCCCTGACGTGTCCTACAGAGACCTACAGGACAGCAGGCAGGGCCACCGGAAAAAGGTGCGCTGGACGTCGCGCCAGAAGGTGTTCCAGTTGGCCACGCGCCTCTCGGCCGCGTACGAGGCCCTCGAGACAGCGTATAGGCGTTGGGTGCTCCCTTCAGCCAGAACTATATTACTCGGGCGCCTGGTTGTCCTGCGGCCACTTCGGAGTGATGTTCATCGCACCACGTGCCAGGGAGTGAACGGACTGGTCGTGTCGCAAGAACGCTACCTGAGGGTAAATTGACCGTAGCATATGATTTTTGCGATAGCGACATAATCCAGGGTTTGAGTAGGAATAGGCTGAGGTGCTAGAGTTGACATTATTGCCTGATTCGTAAAACCGATGGATAAACTTGGTAGTGGCCGAATACAACCAACGGTAAAAATAATGAATTCCGCACTTTCCCGCACTAAAAACAGGGCATTTCAGGCGAGCCGTGATGGGGGTATACACATTAATTTTGACTCCTAGGCTTCTCTAGCCCGCACACACCACGTTGCGCGGCAGTTCAAGCAATCTCTTTCTTTGATCAATTTCTCGAAAAGCAGAGCAGTTGTGCAGTTAGCTTAAGTACTACTAGGCCAGCCTCTCAGCTTTTCTTGGCGAAGAGAACAATCGTTCAGGTGAATAAGCACTCGTTCAGATGAATAATAGTCAGTTGTAAGAGCCTTGCTTTACTGCTTGTCTTCTGAACCTACCGCAGTTGCGAGTAGCGCTTTGACCTGTGGGTAAGGAGGCAGACTGATCATACACTGTGGGTAGCAGGCAGACTGATCATAGCTGTACTTATGAGTCATGACATTGAAAACTTGTTGGACTAACAAAAACCTCTTATGTTAGTTTCTAAGAAGAAAGTTAAACCAGTCGCAATGCCGGACATGTGAAGCATGCCCGGCATTGAAACATGTGGACATGTGGACATTGCGGCAACGTGAAAGAGAGTTTTGTCCAACTGGAGGATTTGAGGCGAGTGTGGTGGAGCTGTTATGACCACTTTTGTGCATTTACCACCTTATTAACATATGCCGTTTGCACTTCCTACCCCTAGTTAAGAGTCGTACCCATTTATACCATAAAAACAATGAAAAAATTGAAAGTTCACGTTTCGTTGAGCGCTGCACGACGACCGGCAAACAGGCTTGAACGTGCTCCGAGAATAAATTTGAGCATGCTAATGCCGGGAAGGACGGGACGAAAAAAAAACACTAAGACATCGCACTTGTCCCTTACAACCGCTCAGTGCTGCATCAGCGATGCAAGAGGAGTGAGGTTCTTCTATGGCAGAGAGCTGAGGATTGCGCTTGCATTTATGCAAACAACCGCAAAAACACGACGCACTCATCGGTTGCAGCGAATGTAAATTGTACAAACCGTACTCTTTCGTGAACCCCGGCAAAAAGCGTTGATTGTTGCATCGGCTCTTTCCTGCATTTCCATGTCCTACGTTATTCGGAATACCATGCATTAGTACATTCTTCTTTTCTGAGGTCGTCACAACACCATGCACTACAAGATGTGTAAAAACGTTTGCAAATTATGCAGATGGTCTACACGTAGGGAGTATACGCTCGCACACACTCAATCTTTAACTCCAGAATCACTTGAATTCTTTTAATAAGCAATTTTCTGGCAGCAGTTTCCCTTATACTAGCTTAGAAATGTCTACTTTTTGTATCTAAAAGAAAGCGGAACTAAAGAAGCATACCGTTACAAGGAGATAAAGCTTGCATTAGCATGAAGTTTTTGATACCATTGAAAGTCAACATATATTGCAATACGATCTACCCGGGGTTAAAGAAAGTTTTCTGATAACATCATAGTAACTGAAAACAGTTGAATGAGGCACCTACTTTACATATCCTTTTTTTAGTGCATGCTCTAAATCACACTTACGCAGGGCGAAATACTAAAAATAAACTGGGACGGCGTCCCGACCAAAATATTTCGTGGCGATCGAATGAAAGGTGGTGAAAAATATGAGCAGTTTCTTTCTTACCTCCTTTCTTTGGGCATTTTCTCGTACCGAACGCAATTCTTTTGCAGCTTGCATAAGACACCATTGGATGGTGGTGGCGGCAGTTCACGTTAATTTCATTAGGCTGTTATATACAGATAGTTTGTTCGACAAACCAGTCCCAAGTGGGTCAGATCCCTTGCATTAACAGGCAAGGGATCTAGGACCCCATTGGCCTTGAGCGCTGTCCTGACTCGCTGTATTATAGCTTGTCGGCCCGGAAGGTCCTCGCATCCGAGCAGGGCTTCCTCTCAGCTCTATTGGGTTAGGTTGGAATGTAGTGGTAAAAGAAAAATTGATGTCTATACTATGTGGCGGCTGTATAAGCCACCTCTGCGCAACGCTGGTAGAACCAGCCAAAAGAAGGGTAAAAAAGTTTGAGCACTGCTGGGCACAGTATTGGTAAAGCGAATAGTCAAAGAAGTATTATCGAGAAGTATGTTGGGAAACTGCGAAGCACGGGGTTTATCTTTCCCCTGACTGGCTATACAGAGCTGTTTTCTAATCATTATAAATATACAGTGCATCGAATTGTGCAAGAGCGAAGATGATGGCTAGCTCAACTGTCGCCTCAGGTGTAGAGCCTGAAGGAAGGCGGCGAATTAGGGATTGGGGCACAGTAGAATTCTAGGCAACTGCCGCAAGTTCTTATCATCCTTCTCGCTGAAAGGTATTCGGATTAAAATTTTACCAAGGAAAATTCGTTGCCTAGCACTTGTCCACAAAATTCCCCGAGCTGAACCCAGTAATGCTATACATTCACCCGTATCCAACGTACAGTTTTATCTTTCCCTTTTCGTGCTTCTTCGCGCTTCAGATTTATTGTTGACAATAACACATCATCTTTCCTCATCACACATTTTGGTGATCACTACACTTGATGCAAAAAAGTTAACCACTTCCTTCCCCTCTCCGTTCACTTTGAGCCCCACTATTCTTGTTGCTCAAACTTCGGAATCAGCACATCCTGTTATCGCGTGGGGGTCCACACTGAGTCGTAAGCTTCTCTGCACACCGCATTGTGGCAACCTAAAGCGTGGCCTACACTTGGCTGGCGCCACCCCAAGCCCTTTCTTTTGCTCTCCAGTGGGACGTGTCTCCTACTCGCTGGGTCCGAGAAAGCGCTAGCTGATCGATAGCGGCGCCGAAACGTCGTGCCGTCACCAGGCGCTGCGTAGCGCGACTCTCAGCTCAATGCGGGTCCTTCCTTTGCAGGCGCCTCATCGACTCGGAAACGCCTTGCAAAGACACTCGGGAGAAAGTTCTGTACTCTTTCTCTCACGCGAGGGACGACATCATGGCACGCATGGGCATGCCCTCACAAGAACCCCCGACACGGCAGAGACTTCGTTCGGGCCGAAAGACTAGTGATTCGATTACGGAGCTCCGGAACAGCGTATTTACGTGCGTGGACTGCGTCAGAGCTCAAGTGAACTCGGGTCGCTTAATTGAGAAGCACGCGAGCCTGAACTAACCCACTGTGCTGACTGTGGTGTTGCGATTGCTAAGAACGAGAAGTGCTGGTTCTATTTCTTGGCCCCGTCAGCCGCATTCTGATGGCACTGAAGCGCACAAATATTCCCTGTACCTAATTGTACATGCACTTTAAGTAATGGCAGGTGATCAAAGTTATTCTTGAGTAGCCTGTTACAGTGTGTCTAGTTTTGATATTCCGAAATCGTCCACATAAAACACCAGGAAATAATTATTTTAGCCTAGAATCTATACTTATAGATGGAAAAATTTGATGTAGTTCCGCGAATATAACCTGAACCTTTTTTCCCAAGACCAACATAGGTCACGAAGCGTACTTTTATTGTAGTGTCACTAGGGCTCTTGGAACGTAAATTATTAAGACAGATAAATATAGAATCAACAAAATCGAAAAGCACGTCTTTCACGGCTGCCAAAAGCCAGTTGTCGACAGCTATAGCCAGTGCTTCAGCACGTATCTTTTTTTACAAGTACGAGAGCCGAGTGAAGCAGTTGTTTCTCATTGTAGCACTGGTCAAAAGTTTCGTTTTTTTTGGACTACATATTCACCAAAAACCAGCTAAAATAGAAATCTGTGGCTCTGGCTAAAGTCGAGATATATCGAATACAATGATATCGGACATAACGTTACCTGAGAAAAGAACCAACTAGCTGTCAGAATTATGAAAATTTATGATTGATCCAAGTGAATAACTGTAAGCAGCTGGTAGTGTTGCGCCACCTGGCACAGAAAATCTTAACTACGTGCTTTTTTTCTACGTGACCTCCAAGATCCGCCTAAGCAGTCAGAAAAAACAAAGTTTACCCAAAGAATAACCCGGGACCTACGAACGCCCAGGTGCAAATGCCAGTACCGGGCACCTAAGTCGAGGAATAGGGTGACCCCAACAATTTTCGATTTCACAATGAAGCCGACTCTACACAGGTGAATACTAAACGTATTTTTCAATGAGTGTCTGGAAGCGGACTTAAGACTACTGTACCCAATTTGACGACAGCTTTGTAAGTTTACCAAGTGTTTGTGACAACCTATTACTGTCCCGACAGTGCAGGAGCCCCCTCGGATACCTTCTATTGCCTTCCTTAACTTGTCTTATGTCCCTTTTTTTCTAGTTACAAATAAATAGGTGCAATCAACATGGAATAATTTATTTACTTACTGAGTTTCGAGTACAGGTAACGCGTTCCTGAGCCGGAAAGGGACCCGCGAAACGAGCGTGTTTTTCTTGACATGCCAAATTATCTATATAACTGTACGGTGTGCAACTGATACGCAGTGGGGAATTCTTCTACAACTGCGTCATAATGACCTGCGTAGATCATGATCGACGTTGATGAACCCTTCTTGGAAGTCGTTAGTTGGAAGTCTGCGGCGTTGGGTCTCCCGTGCACAGTCACCCAGGCGAACAGGCCTGGCACGATCATTTTCTGCGCTTCTTCGGAGTCCTCAAATAAGGCAGGCAATGCTCGCAACAAAAGCCAAAGCTTTTGTCGATCGTGCTGCAAAACAAGACACCCGTTCCGTAAATGGACGAAACGGCCGCTTCCGACGGTCGCTGATTGCTGCCGTCACTGCGCTAGCCGTGACAAAAAGTAAAGAGATAGAACTTAGGAAATGGCGTCTTTGCCGCTCTTGCTCACGTATAGAGAACGCTGTAGGACTATAGGTATGTTTTTATCTATGTGTCACATAAAGAAGTGCGTAAAATAAGTTGAAGCGCACGTCTAAAGGAAAACAGTGAATCCACATACGACTAAACATGATACCCTGGATGGCCAGAGAAAGAGTAATAAAAGGAAAGAAGGATAAGAAAAATGTAGGAGATTAAATAAGTGTTCCTATATCGAACGGTAGCTTCTTGATATTAGCCTTCCCAGAACCACCTAATTAAACTCGAAGAAAGCTTTCCAAAATTATTTCCTTGAAGTCTTATGTACACTACATTATCAGTGACTCACAAGTGGCAGTACGAAATTTTCGCAAGCCGTAGGATCTCTCCGGTGGCACTGCGGATTCTTACTAAAGGCAAAAGTCACACTGACGACCAAAGTACACGCGTATTCTAGTTTGCCGCCCACAGGCCTGTTGACCGCATGATGGTCAACATTAACGAGGTGACAAACAACGTCCTCAGTCCGGCGAGCCATCTATCGGCACGCCGCAAACGAGAACATAATCGGTCCCTCTCCGCCAAGCGCTCGCTTCGCGTTGTTCACTCACCTAAAGTATTCTTGCACCATGGCTCAGGATTAGACAACAAACTCGGCGCAGTGCGGTAGGTCAAGGAAGCTGCTGAGAGACGCGGTCTCTTGGCTTGATCCTTGGGGCAAGCCCAGCCGGGTAACCTGCATATCCGGCATTGGCTGCTCCTGCCTGACAATACTTCTCATGACATTGATTTCTGCAATCCGCGGGATCTGCCGGATTCCTTTATATTCAACCATTGTCTGCCCACGATTACAATTCACTTCCTGACATGCGCTGTTAACACAAAATCAGAGCTATAAGCTTAAGCCTACAATGACCAGGCAAGCTCTGCCCCGCTGGTTGGCTGCTTGGCACGCAGTAATGCCATTTGTTTAGCTTTACTTATCTCGTAAGCACCTTTTTTTGTATTTGTAACAGAGGAAGCTCATCATCACCGTGGCCATGTTAACTCGTTAAGACTACGCCAGCTGCTTTACACAGTCTTGCTGAAGAAGATACACATGCAACACCAAGCACCAAGCTAATTCAATTATAGTCGCCAAGACCCATACCAGGACGAGCACTTAGTGTAATACTGAGGGCAGACTTCCTGCGAGTGTAAGTCGGTGGGCTCCTTGAGCAAGCAGCTTATCTAATTTTCGCCAAAGGCTGCGGCGTATGTGCTCGTTGTACTTGCGGCGCATCAAACTATCGACAGAAACGAAGTGCTAGCAGTGTCTCGGAAGCAGAAAGCCTGTTCTCGTAACTTTCGCCTCACGCAGCCTTTGTCTCTTGCGAATCCATGACCGCCACAGTGTACGCAGAGTGATTGCAGAGGCGCCATGTGATTACAGCTTTATAATGTACTGACAGCGAGATTTAAAGAAAAAAAAAAGATCACGTGTGGAGCAGTGCCACCCTGCATAGCTTACATAGCTAAGTTTTGCGCTGCGATGTTCAAAAACGTGAACGGGTCACTGTAGTAAGTCATCAGCAGTCAAAGAAAAAAAAGACCATTTCACTCATTCTATGCCTTGTATATTACTTTGACATGTAGAACTTTCTTTAAAGGCCCGTGTTGACTTTTTTGGGAGATTCATGCTTTCCAAGACTCCACAAAGATATTCGGCGTGTCTCTTTAAAGAAATGCATATGTGAGAGTCGAGTTCGTTGAAGAGAAGAACAGTGAAATGACTTTTTTTAGTCTTTCCAGTGAGTACAAAATGCAAGTAAAAGTCAGCGGCAAAAGCCTGCCCTTAAGCAGCAGTGTTGAAAAAAAAAAGGCTAAACGATCCCATAGAAAAGAAAGACCTGCCGCGCAAGATGAAAGAAACTTGGTAAAGCGGATTACCTATTCGGAGCATGCACCTTTATCGGCCCGCCCTATAAAGCTTGCAATTACAGGTAGCGTAGGACTGGCACGTTCGCGCTTGCACGTTTTAAGGGTACAGTGGATTAAAGGGAGAGAGAGAGAGCGTAATCTGTTTACGTGAAAGCAAGTAGTTTTGCTGGCGTGCAAGCACTAGACCACTGACACGTGACTCTGAAAGGGTAGGAAGAACCTTGTTTAAATATTTCGTAATGAAGTAGGTAAAAACAAAATGAAAATAAGTAAAAAACGAACAAGTTGATCTGATAATGTCATGTACTGCAGAGACAATTAACAAGCTCATTTGGGCTTTTGTCACAAACGACTGCAATTTTCATTTCGCCCGAACACCCGCCCCATCGTCCACGGAAGGGCACCTTTGTGTTGGGAAGACGACATCCAGCGACTAACGACGCAACAGCAGCACCACCGCGGCTTCCCTACAACTGTACCAAAAGGATAGGCATGTGCTCGAGGAAAAAGAAATGGCCCCGAGAGGAGACCGGACGTCTCGAAATAGTTTTGACTGCTTTGGGATCGGCAGTTGAGGTGACCAGCAAGAAACGTGGTCGTCGGTGTCACGAGGCTCGCGTAGGCGGCGAGTATGGAGTGACCCGCGCAACGTATTGTGACGGCTGCAATACCGGGCACCCTCGTCGTCTACTAAGCTGGCGAGATTTTCAGCGGCACCCGTCAACTCCCCCTACGTGTACCAAGAGCTGGCCTGGTGCGTATGGAACTTTTTATTGTGACTGTTTTTTAACTGTTATTTTATTATAACCAGCTTTTAATTATTTGTAGTTGTGTGCGCTTCGTCGCACTTAAAAATTCAGAAGCGCGACCATGATCGGTAATATTTCTCTGTATCTCCTTTGGTTTCATCATGTTCTCAATTTATTACCATTCCACGTATTTGTGTTTTGTCTGTACTTGTTGTAGTGTTCTTTTAGAGCATAATTTGCTTTGTTTTTTTTCATCACGTATTAGTCTTTTTCTTCTGCTATTTTTTGTAATCTCCTTACTATTGTCCTTGTTTTACTTCAATGCTTGTTTGTGTTTAATCAAATGTCCGTGGCAGCTCTATGAGTACGTTGGTCAGGCACATACAGCCCACACGTGTAACCCCGCATGGGTCGACCAACCAGCAAATAAATTTGAGATGTGCCACACTTTTCGAGGCCTTTCAGGCGTCGCAGGCGGAAGCGCAAAGCGGAAGCCTGATACCGCACGTCGATGTTGAATCGGTGGGGCCTCACCCGAATTGTGTGGCAGCTTCCTAAATTCGAAGCATTTCTTTGCGGAATCCAGTGACTGAATCTATCTATCTATCTATCTATCTATCTATCTATCTATCTATCTATCTATCTATCTATCTATCTATCTATCTATCTATCTATCTATCTATCTATCTATCTATCTATCTATCTATCTATCTATCTATCTATCTATCTATCTATCTATCTATCTATCTATCTATCTATCTATCTATCTATCTATCTATCTATCTATCTATCTATATATCTATCGATCGATCGATCTATCTATCTATCTATCTATCTATCTATCTATCTATCTATCTATCTATCTATCTATCTATCTATCTATCTATCTATCTATCTATCTATCTATCTATCTATCTATCTATCTATCTGTCTATCTATCTATCTATCTATCTATCTATCTATCTATCTATCTATCTATCTATCTATCTATCTATCTATCTATCTATCTATCTATCTATCTATCTATCTATCTATCTATCTATCTATCTAATCTGTGGGATGAAAGTTGAAAGTTGAAATTTTATTTCACCACAACAATACACCGTGATTTACACAAACAAGAAACAATTGTGGCATGGAAAGTAGGAAAAAAGCTGCGCTATACCAGCTTGACTAGCCCCGCCTCCCATTTGTACAAGGCAACAGAAACTGTACCAAAAGGATAGGCATGTGCTCGAGGAAAAAGAAATGACCTCAAGAGGGGACCGGACGTCCCGAAATAGTTTTGACTGCTTTGGGATCGGCAGTTGACGTGACCAGCAAGAAGCGTGGTCGTCGGTGTCGCGAGGCTCGCGCAGGCGGCGAGTATGGAGTGACCCGCGCAACAAATTGAGACGGCTTCAATACTGGGCACCCTCGTCGTCTACTAAGCTGGCGAGATTTTCAGCGGCACCCGTCAACTCCCCTACGTGAACCAAGAGCTGGCCTGGTGCGTATGAAACTTTTTATTGTGACTGTTTTTAACTGTTATTTTATTATAACCAGCTTTTAATTAGTTGTAGTTGTGTGCGCTTCGTCGCACTTAGAAATTCAGAAGCACGACCATGATCGGTAATTTTTCTCTGTATCTCCTTTGGTTTCATCATGTTCTCAATTTATTACCATTCCACATATTTGTGTTTTGTCTGTACTTGTTGTGGTGACATAACTTTAATGTTTCCGCACTGAAGGTTCTACAACAACTGCCTCTCAATCGGGGCACACACACAATTTTCTTGCTTCTTTCGGGCGAGAGTGCTCTTATCGCCGGAGCCCGTGTTTGGAGGCATTGCCGCGACGCGCAGGTGTAAAAGCGGTGCAGAAGTGGTGCTGAACCGTTTCGCCGCATATCTATCTATTTATCTATCCGCTTACAACTTTTAGCTCCCCCGGCCGTTCCAGTAATGGTATCAATACCAAGCTTGTTATGGCGTAACATGACTGTATTACGAGCATAAGTGATTAGTCATAACACGAAAATCATGACATATATGTCATGATTGTCATGACTAACATTTCATTGTCTTGATGCTCTTGCGGTGGTTTCGTTCTCATAACACGTTGCGAAACTGGTGTGGTATGATATGACTTCATGCTGAACCCAAGCGACAGACCGTAACATAAAAATCATAACCTGCGTGTCATGTAACGACATGACAACATTCCACACTCATCATGCGCTCACAGCCACTTTGCTAGCTTCACATATACCATATGTGTTTAGAAAAAGTGGGTAACGATTTAGTGTACTAGGTACACTACAATGGGAGAGCACAAAGCCGTCCCGAGAACATCAGTTGAAGTCTCGAAGTGCTACTAGGATGGAACCTCTATTAGGGGCGAAGCTCCTTATACCGGCACTTCTTTGTCCCTAGTAGTTGTAGTGTGTAACAATGGTTACATTTTGACCTCCAAGGTGGGGCCGATGGGAGATTCCTTTTGTGCGTTGTTGAACAATAAGAAATAGTGCTCAATGTACATGCCAATGGCTGCTGAGGGGGAATGAGAGACAGGAGCATTCGGCTTTTAGTTAACGCGCATGCTGTGATCCCCATTAGCAGCCCTTGGCATGTACATTAAGCACTATCTGACAAGAAAGGGTTACTACGTTATACTCGCTGGGCGTAACCTCCTTGGTGTTAGAAAGGTTTAGCGAGCGTTGGGCCGCAGTGCCATGAATACAGTGAACTAGTATATAACATGAACTCGAGGTGGTTAAAGGTGGGAAGTAGACCCGAAGCGCAAGCCGTAAGAAAGTGTGCGTGTGCCATCTCTCGTTTAGTCCTTGGAATGTCCGCTGGATGGCGGTGCTTCTATATGGGGAGTACATGATGAAAAGATGCGCGATAGTGGTACTTGGAGTGTTAAATAGATTGATGAACGGACACACAGACAGATGCATGGAGGACACATGAACGGGCGCAGGGGCGAATGCATGGAAGAACGCAGGGACGGACGCACGAACAGACGCACGCACGGACGGGTGGATGGATGCATGGATCGTCACACAGACGGACGCATGGACGGACGGAAGCAAGAATGAATGTACGGACGAATGCTTTGCCTCACTCCTCATCATTCACTCCGTGGATATGCTACCATTTTTTTGGTATTACGGGACGGGAATAAATAACGAAGGCATGTGACTGGTGTAAACAGGATGATCATGAGATGCGTGTCCTGTAAGAACATGACATCGTGCCACACTCAAGGCACCAATACACTTCGACGTGACTCGCGCGCCGGCGTTCGTTTCGTCCCGTCACGGCAACGATGCCACCCCAGGCGAACATTTGAGTTACTTTATATGCTACCTTTAGGTAGCAGAGTTGCGCCACTGTTTTCCGGGCGCTGCTCGCTCCGCCTACGAAGGTCCCTAGATGAAAGAAGTTTCCAAGGTAGCGTCACTCAATGTTCTCGAGCCGTCCCCCTCACTCTCTTGTTTACCTCTCCTTTTCTCTGCCATCCGCGTCTGTAATTGGTGCATTCCTTGCACGTGATCTTGCAAATGGCTGGTGGTGTTATTTAGTGTTATGCAAAAAGGTTCAAAACGAGTGCGCATGCGCATATGGCTCTAGCCGGATTCTAGCCATGACGAAAGACGAAATCGTAGCCAGGACATAAACTAAGAGGGGCTTTTCAGTTGGCGCCAAGTCGACCAAGATTGTTTCGCAGTGCTCGTTCAATGCAATGTTCCGAGTTCTTCAACAATGCTGCGTCGCCGTAAAAGAACAGAAAACGCTTTCGCTCTCTTCAACTAACTTTGTGCCATCCGAAATGAAGCATGCCGTGAAGTGTAGCTATGAAAAATTTCACGCGAACACTTTCGTGCTACTTCGACGACGTGGATCAGCGAAGCGAGCTTATTTGTCGCTTTTTATTGAAATGCCAGAAGCGTGTCTAGTGAATGCCAGTCGTTACAAATACTTGTGCATATGCACGTATACAGAGCAGCTGGAGCGTGTTATCAACGCACCTTCAGAAACATTTTGCGCTTGACCAGAACGCGCCATAAAGAATCCGTAACGCCCTGTTTCGGGACACCTCCCCGGTAGAGCTCTCACTTTTCAAGAAGATCCGCACACCCCACCAGAATCACCTCACACCACGATCGTCAAAATGGGAACATAAAAAAAATAGTCATCGCGGTGCTGCTAGTCAAGCATTCGTACCAGTCTGGCCGCGGTTTTTTTTGCATGTGCAAAAGCCGACTGTAATCACTCGTCACAACGTTACGCGCTGTGGACGGGATACAGCGGGAAGCGCGTTCACTGTGTCACAGCGCCAACAAAACACATTTGGAGAACTTGACTAGTTACGATGTACGAGTCCGACGCATGACTCCGTGGCTAGAGGTGTAAAATATAGAACTGAAAATTGTTGCCAGTTGAGTAACGCACATCCCGCTTGCTTTTGTGCTGTACCGTTTACATTCATAAAGGTAACCGTTTATTCTACGACTCATTTCATTCCATTTTCTTTCATTAACACCTATTCACTGTAGCAACTGAACCCAAACACTCGCTTTTTGATAAAAGTTTTGAGCCTTCTGTGGGCGCTTAAGTAACATAGGCGAGAAGGAAATAAAAAGGTGTCGCTACCTTGGAAACTTGTTTAATCTAGGGACGTGTGATGTGGCTTGATGTGCTCGTTCGCCTCCACTGCACGCTCGAGGCACTCGAACACAGCGTTTCCAGAATACTATTCACTGATTTTCTCGCGCAGAACATCAAAAAATTGTTTTGTTCACTCTCTCCACGCGTAAGACCATCGTATTTCAATGACATTTGTACGGGTTCAAATCCCGGCTGCGGCGGCTGCATTTCCGATGGAGGCGGAAATGTAGTAGGCCCGTGTACTCAGATTGGAGTGCACGTTAAAGAACCCCATGGGGTTGAAATTTCCGTGAAATTTCCACTACGGCATCTCTCATAATCATATGGTGGTTTTGGGACGTTAAACCCCACATATCAATCAATCGATGACATTTGTAGATTCAAAAGCAGATACGGGGCCATTTTTTAATTGACAATCGTGCAAGTATGAACGCTGGATTTTGAGCAACATTGGTGGGCACTGCGGATGGGGTTCGCCGTTTAGGGTATCGGCTGGTGCCGTTTAAAGTGCCCGGTACCATTAAGGGTGGACAAACAGACAATTGTACAGACAGACAGACAGACAGACAGACAGACAGACAGACAGACAGACAGACAGACAGACAGACAGACCAAAATTTTTTGTCGAATGTGCCCAAGAAAGACTATCGTCTTTAAAAAAACACTTCATTCACAATCGAGCAACCAACCGACCACTCGTGTACGCGTCTTGCGCTTATCAGTCAGCGATCACGGTTCGCTCTTGCTTGCGAATTATCGACATCGAACTATTTTTTTCATCTTTGGCCACTCTGTCTGCTGTGCGGCATACGTTATCGCACCAGTTTTCAAAGTTGGTCTGTACGCAACGTGGTGTTAAAACCAGCGAACTAAAAGCGATGTGCCAAATTTCTGGATACGTATGACCATCAGCAAAAAAGTTTTGTAATAATCTAGAATATTCAACATATTCAGCCCCACTTTTGATGTAACGGACAACGTTTAAGCGCTGCCATTGTTCAGGCTCTTGAAGACGAAACACTTGAATTGTAATGGTTATAAATACTTGAAGTATCCTAGCTAAATTATTTTCTTGCGAACAGAAAAGACTGCATTTTATTCACTCGTCGTCACCGTGTAATGAACAAATATGCAGCACGCACTAAACAATTACCATCCTGTGAAGGGTGTTCGATCAGTTTCAAATGAGTATCACGACTTCGTTCGCACAAATATTGTATTTTAGTGGGCCATATTTTAGATTTATATCGAAACTATAAACATTATTTACGCTGGCGCACATTAGTACTTGACCTGGCTACAGTTCTCTCGGAAAAACTCGAGCCCTGAACTTTGAGCTGGAAACCTCCATGCGGAGAGTGATTCGGCGACCGAGTAGAAACTGGAATTTTTTTCAGCCATCCCTTGGAGTCCTACCGTCAATGACTTAGCATCTAACGCATTGACTGTAAGTGGCTCCAAAGCTGAAGCCCAGGCTGGACGCCCTATGACTGGACGCCCTATATGGTAACCTATTCCATGGGCGTGCCAAGGAGGGTGCCCTTCTGTACATCAAACTTGGTATAGCATAACACGACTGTATGAAGAACACAGTTGACTAGTCATAACATGAAATTTATGATATGTATGTCATGAATGTCACAATTTACATTTCATGGTCCTGCAGCGCTTGCGGTGGTTTCGTTCACATGGCATATTGCAAAACTGGTATGGTATGCCATGGTTGCATGGCGAACACAAGCGACAGGCCCTAACATGAAAATCATGACATGTGTGTCATTTAACAACATGACAGCATGCCACGTTCATGTTGTGCTCGCGGCCGTTTCGCTCGCGTCACATATATCCAATTTGGTATTACGGTACGTTAATGGTTAAAGAAGGTATGTGACTGGTACAAACATGGTAATCATCAGATGCGTGGCAAATAACAACATGACTACATGGCACACTCATGATGTGCTGGCGTCCATTTCGCTATCTTCACTTATACCAAATTTGGTATTACGTGACTTGAATGGATGACGAAGGTATTATATTGGTGCAAACATGATGAACATGAGATGCGTGTCATGAAACAACACGACAACATGCTACGCTCATGATGTGCTTGTGGCCGTTTCACTAGCTTCACATGTACCAAACTTGGTATTAAACGACCTGAACGGACGACATAAGTAAATGACACATCCAAACATCATAATCATGACATGCGTGTCATGTAAGAATATGACTACATGCCACACTGATGATGCATTGCGGCCGTGTCGCTAGCTTCACTTATGCCACATTTAGTATTACATGACGCCAATGGATGACAAATGTATGTGATTGGTGCAAACATGATTATCATGAGATGCACGTCATGTGTGAACATGACTACATGCCACAGTCAAGGCGCCAATGCATATCGACGTGACGCGGTGCGCGTGCTCGCAGGCGTTCATTTCGTCGCGTCACGCCGGCGTCGCCACGCAAGGCGCCCGTCCTGCCTTATAGTCGCAGGCACGCGCCGTGCAGCGTTGCTTTGAGGTATGCGCGTTTCATTGCGTCCGGCGTCCCTTCGTCATGAAAAGAGGGAGATTTAGTGTTCTCTGGGTAACGCATCGGTGCGAAATGCAGGATGTCGCATTTCGCACCGGTTGCCGTCGGGCCGCGCGGACGGACGCTGGTCGCACCTGGCGTCAGACTATAGAGTGCTCGCGTTTGGCTAACGTTGCGTCGCTGTGGCCAGCGTGCGCGTGCGTCAACGCTGCAATGAATTATATTGGGCCCTTGATGATGTGGTCATGGCCGTTTCCCTAGCTCCACATATACCAAATAAGGTATCACGTGACGTGAATAGATAACAAAGGTAAATAACACATTCAAACATCATAATTAAGACACGGAAAACTTGTACGACATCATTTACCTCCATCGCGAAACGTTTTGCTGATTTTATTATGACATAACAGCTTTTCTCATTCGTGCTTCGCATATAATCAATTGCCACTGTACGTGGGATCTGCCGTTTTTTTTAAACGAAACGCACAACAAAAAGAAGTTTGATTTATATCAATCGAGTGTAGTCTTACTGAGAACTGCCAGCTTAAGGAAACCCGGAATTTTTTTTTCTATTGAATTTTTGGTTCTGAAGCTTCCAGATTGCTGTCAAGAAATGTTGGCGCCGAGTATAGCATCAGGATTGAACTAGAAATGGCTCTACGTAAATTCCAGATACAAATATCAAAGGCTTGGCATGTTTGCTTTCAACACGCACTAGATAGAACCGATCGCAATATCAGAAGGCACTGCGTGACCAGTATGTATTAACTATTCCAGAAATACCCCGCAATATCACCAAAACCACGTGTATAGAACACATAGTAGACGACTAACAAACTCCGTATGGTACCTTGGGAGAGCTGTAAGCAGCTGTTCCTACGACACGGCAAGGTCGCTCTTTGGCGTAACGCAGGAATTCGTTGTGTGTGTCTTTAGCGATTTGGAGTAAATACTTGGTACTCCACTAGGAGAGAGCAGGGAATCGTCTCAGATGTGTTGAGAAACAGTGTTTAACTTGGTAGTCTACTTTGGGAGCACAAAAGCCGTCCCAGTCACACACTATAGAAATAAACCCTTCAGGATGGACGTTTCGAACGGCATCGTACTGAGCTGCACTGTCGATAGAGTTCGAATAGGAAGGCATACATAGCTTAATTTATCCTGGAAAGCCCCCGTTCTTAATCTGCTTGTACTGTTGTGTTCGATTACTTGTACAAGTCGCTTTATTCTTTACCTAAGCAATAAAGTATATTTTCGAAAAAAAAGCCATTTTTACATTTTATCTTTTACAAAGAAATTACTGCAATATAGGAAAAGACGGTAGATATAGCGCGAGAACAGAACGACGACAAAGGGACAACAAGCAGATGAGCGCTCCTTGTGTTCCCTTTGTCGTCGTTCTGTTTTCGCGCTATATTTACCGTCGTGTCATACCAACTAGCCCAAACCGCCACACTTGTAAGGAAAGAGCTTTGAATGGGGCCGTTTAAGTGTCTGTTGCGAATTCCTCACCAAGCAAGGGGCAGATTCAAGCGTAGCCAGGAATCACTTCTGGGGGGCGTACGACCACTATTTGCAAGTTTGACCCGTGCTTACAAGTGTGGCGTCCATACACACGTACAAAATGAAGAAGAATTTAGTGCGTGTGTGCAAAGCCACCTTGC